>NW_024580664.1:3233166-3336631 GCF_017639235.1 Corvus kubaryi
TGCCCGCCCCGCGCCTCCGGGCTGCCCGCCCCGCGCCTCCGGGCTGCGGGATGGCGCCACGGCACCGCCCTGCCTGAACGCGGTCACACCGCAAACTTGGGTTTCCCGGTCCAGAGCTTTTGGAGGGAAGACATTTCACACAGGATGGGGAACCCACCCATGCTCATTAGCATATTCCACCATCTCCCCAAAGGACGGAGGTGAAAATATCGTTTAATAGATACATTTCCATGGGTTGTGCAATCTGGAAGGTAACTCACTGAATCAGATTCACCAAGGTGAGTTGCTGAACACTGCAGTTGTGTAACAGGGAAGCCCTACTACTTGCACTGTGCTCACGGAAGTTTTACTGACAGTCTCCAACTAATCACAGGTTCAAGAGTCAAAGTGCACAGGAGTGTGACAAATGGAGATTCATACACCTTACCCAGAGAGGAATACATCAAAAACACCTATGGGATTTGAAGGCCATATATGTCAAATGGTGGAGATGTGCCTGTTCCTATAGCGAGCAGTACACACAGGACTAACGCAGCAAATACCACATTTGGCCTCTTTGCCATATATTAGCAACCCCAGATGGGGAATGAAGATGAAAGGATGCCAAAGCTGATCAAGATGGGCTTGACAGCAGCACAGCCACACACAGCACACCTTGCAGCAGAGTTCAGAAGCTTTGCACAGTAGCTTTCCATCTTGAACTGTGCATTGGCAAAGTGCTATGCTGGAGGTGATTACCTAGTAAAAGTCAGAACCAGCTTGGGGGTTAAAAATTACCCAGTTTTCCTTCATAGAAGGTAGATTAAGTTTTGTTCCTGCCCAGCCTCTTCTGGCTCTTATCCACAGCTGGATAAGATGGAAGTAGTCTTTGCTGCAAGTGCTCTGGGTTCAGATCAAGGTGCTCTGCCTGTATCTGACCATTTTGAGACGTGGTTTTCAGCAGCCTTCTGTATCTTAGACAGAAATGACCAGGCACCTGACAGCCAAGCACAGATGACAGAACATCTCTCTCCTTGGGAGCTCTGGAGCTGCAGGCCTTTTGGAGTTATTTCTGAGTGCACATTGGAACAAGGGGGAGCAAGTGGAAGTCTGGTCCGTATTAAGTTGAACTGTGAAATCATGTGTGTGTTGGTCTGGTGTCTAGTTGCCTATCTGGGAGTATAAATGTCGCTGAAGAGACAGAAGCTGGCCATGGGGTACAAGTGGCATGTCCTAATGTCACCACAGCAGATTAGGGCATCAGTCTCTCTGGCCCAATTACCCTCTATTTACTTATACAATGAGTAAGAGCATCCAGATGTCCTGTTGAGGAAGAGCAAGAAAGAAACTTATGCTCTACACCTACCAATTAGGCTATTGATTTATTGACCATCTGAAGAGGTTGCCTTAAATCAGCTTTTGACAATATGAAAGATGAGAAACCTTCCAAGCAAAGCTTCAATCAAAACCAGCACATCCCCACTCAGTGCAATGAACTGGTGTCATCCAAAACAAGTATTTGTTGTCAAAAAGCATGACCCCTTTTTCTCAGGAAAGACATAAACGGGCTCTGGCCCAAACCCACAGCTTGTGCTGCTCAGAGCTTCATGCTCAGTGTCCCTTGTTTGCACTCCTTCAGGAATTATGTTGCTCAAACCATTCAAACAATAACATGCATTTAAAGTATTAATTACACAGGATTAATACAATTTTGATTCTGCTTCTTTATCATTTTTGACATAATGTAAACACAGCAAGTGATAACATGTACTGAAAAACAAATCATGTTTCATAACTGAAACACAAGCAGCTATAAGGAAATGGACATTGCTCTGGTTTCAGGTGCCATCCTTGGTTCTTTTACAAGTAATGTTAAGCAAATTGTCTTTCAAAAGTCATCATGACCAATATGGCATGAAAGGCTGGATCCTCCCATGTGGAAGCTTCCAGTTTTGGAATCTGTATGATGGCCATGTTCTAAATCACACCAAGTGAACCTGGAAAACAGGACTAAATGTTTTTCTGTATTTTTCACATGTGGAACCAAATTAGCTCTGTCAGTTTGTGCTGTGTGACAGAGACAGAACTGCAAGTGTTTGCTTTTTGTCATTGCTACAATAGTTATTTAACTGTCTTCCAAACTCAGAGAGTGTATTTCATTGTCTTCTTGTAACACTTTGACCAATCTCCACTGGGCCTTATGTGGTGCCTCATCTCACTGCTGCTGCGACTCTGTTTTTGTAAGATCTACTGACATCAGTGGGATTCAGTGTTTAATAGCAAGAGGGGTAATATTCACATTTCTCCAGCACCCTCAAATTAAAAAGGCCATGGATGTGACTAAACAAACCCCAGACTGTCCTATGGGTTCCAAATGGCTCCTTCCTTGTGATTGTATTGGGCTCATTCCCACTACAGGACAGTTCTGTGAGGTGTTCTGGAAGTCTGTATTACTTGGAAGGACATTCCTTTCCTGTTATTTTTCATGTAGATGGGCCACTGCATTGGGAGATTGGTGGAATAGATTTTCTTCTGTAGATGAGACAAATATATTGAGCCCTGAACTTGGAGAGATGCTGCCCACCTCTCTGAGCAAAGATGTGAAAATAGACTTTGAGGGATTCTCCTGCTTGTAGGCAAATGTGGGCATGGGCAAAAACAACTGTAAGTGAGGGAGGAGAGCACTGGAGGCCTGGTGACCATTGTTCAGCAGTGATGCAAGACCCTTTGCAATTTGCTTTGACAGCCTGGGAGCTCTCCAGCTTCCAGTAATTCCTTGCTTGAGTGTGAAGTTTCAGACTGTGTGGAGTTCAGCCGTACCTACACCTTGTGTACCTACAGTGTACCTTGCAGATGAAAAACAATTTACGCTCAATTTCACTCCTGTGTAGTGCCAGGACAGACCACTGTTCTCTGCTGCTTACACAGGGATTAATTTGGAAACCGTGCCAGAAAATGGCTGGCTTTTGGTAAAAACAAACAAACAAAATAATTTCAAAACAAAATCTACAAAAACTGATGATTTGTTAGGAAATCAGAGGTGTGGGATCATGCCCTGTATGTATATATACACGTATGGATGTGGAAGGTGTTTGCACTTCATGCAATGACCACAGTACACCATCACCAAAATCTAGAGAGACCAAGGCCTCAGAAAGATTAAGGAGCTACCAGTTGCAATTAAGTAGATGGGAAAAAAGCGGGATCCCATAAATGTTCCTGCTGAAAGGAAGACTGCTGCAGGAGCTGAACCTCTATTAGGTAATGGTGAAACCATTTGAGAGAAAGACTTTAAAAACACACAACTGCAGGCAAAGTTTCTCATCTTAAGTTCACAAGCCAACCCACACTAAGACACAGAGATATGGGGATCCAGGTTCCATTTACTCCTCTGTTCATGGAGCTGCCTGTTAAATTTCTTTTACATCACAGTTATTGTTGGGAATAACATATCAAAATTAATCATTGACTCCTAATTAGACAGTGAATTTTTCTCACAATGCAATACTTCAAGTAAAATTGCCCTTCTTTTACTTTTGGAAGATTTTGATTGCAGCAGCTCCTTCCTATGCAGCATCACTTGTCACCTTGAGAAGCCTGTTGCATTTTGGTGTAAAGGAAGCTCATTGCTGATGGTGTTCCATATTTCTGAACATCAGTTAGTGTTTGGATACACCCCCATCTCTTCTACTTGCTGTGCTTGTCCACACACTGCTGTTTTGAATTGCTGGGCATACTATAGCTGTTTACCTGACTAGCACCGTCACTGGCTTTGCTTCTCCTGGTTTAATGCTCCTGTCGTGGTTTAATCCCAGCCAGCAGCTAAGTACCACGCAGCCGCTCGATCACTGCCTGCCCCCCACCTTGCAGTGGAGAGGAGAAATGGAAAAAAAAGAAACATAGAACTTGTGGGTTGAGATAAGAGCAGTCTAATAATTGAAACAAAATAAAATATAATAATAATATTTATAATGATGACAATAATGATAATTTTAATTTAAGGGGGGGGGAACCCAAAAAAACCAAGCAATTCACAATTCAATTACTCACTACCTGCTGACTGATGCCTAGCCCACACCCGAGCAGCAATCAGCATCTTTTGGCCCACTCCTCTCAGTTTATATACTGGGAATGTTGTTCTGTGGTATGGAATATACCTTTGGCTAGTTCAGATCAGCTGTCCTGGCCGTGGTCCCTCCCAGCTTCTTGTGCACCTGCTCACTGGCAGAGCTTGGGAAACTGAAAAGTCTTGCCTTAGGGTAAGCACAACTTAGCAACAATAAAAACATCAGTGTGTTATCAACACTCATCTCATACTACATTCAAAATGCAGCACTGTACCAGCTACTAAAAAGAAAATTAACTATCCCAGTCTAAACCAGGGCAGATACCTTAGAGAAATCTCCCACAGTCTTGTTTAGTGATTTTCTTAGCTTTCTTTTTAATTATTTTTTTGTCAGCCCTTTTTCTGTTAATAGTGTTTGGACATGACAGAATTACCCTGCAAGGATATTCAGAAGAGCAGTATCATTATCGATATTCAAGAGCAGTGTCATCAATATTCCTTTTGAAATTTGGACGAGTTTCTTAGAAATAGTCACCTGGCAACTGCATTTTGAGCACTGGGATTTTCTTTTACTGAGACATCCCGTAATTGTTACCTCTTTACTTCCAATAATATCACTAGGGTACATTTTCAAGCATCCTTCTAGAAACATTTTTCCAGCAGTAATTTTATAGAAGTGCCTCTTGCACAGACTGTGTTCTGTTTGTGGGCACTAACAATGTCATCCTATCCAAATCCTATATTTGGAGGAGTGTAGATTTGTGAAAGGTCTTTGCTTCAGACCCTAATCATAGGAAGTCTTTCAGGGTAACAACTTGTTTGCTTGGAGTGCTTGTCCTCTCATGCTTAGCTTGTCTGGAACACAAGGACAGAAAGAGTGACTTGCTAAGAGAGAGATCAACAAATAGAAAAGAGCCAAAGGGTCATAAAAGTCATGGTTTATGTTGACATTTTGAATGACACCTTCTTAGTTGTTTGTTTTTTCTATTTCTGCATTCCACTGGAATTTGAATGAATGCAGTTTGCAAGAAAAATAATTTAAATGTGAGTACTTAATGGTCTTGAGAAGGAAACTTCAGATTGTGTAACCCACTAATACCAACACACCTTTTAAAATCAATAGTCAGTGCTCCAGGATTGAAGGAAGTATTTAAGTTAGCCTTGACTACTGAGCATTTAAATCTGAATGATTAGGAGTCTATAATGCATTTGCTGCAGAATTCTCCTCTTTCATTTAAAAGATCAAATTTCAAAATTTATTTATGGACTGTCCATGCAGTGAGATGTAGCATACATAATTATTTGCTCAAGTGAACAATTAGTATGGGAATAAAATTGTGGTACAGATTTTACTTCTTTAACTCAAATGGATAAATAAGTTACATGTTTGGACTTTATTCCCAAGGCTTTGGGATCTTTTGTTTATTTAAGGTGTCCAATTCTGCATCAACAGAATTACAATTCAACTAGTTTGCTTACTTGCAGTTAATGTATGAGAAAGGGCTGTCAAATGTTCACCAGATTGATCAACAAAAAATTGATTTTTTTTCTGAGTAAATTTTTCTGAATTTCCATATTTTGTTTCTGTTGTTTCCTTTTTTTGGGTTTTTTTTTGGCACTGTCTGTGATCCAAACTCAGTTCACATGTTCTACCTGGTGTTATTTTGATACGTGTTTGCTTTAGGTGTACTGTGTAGGTACTTTCGGTTATGCAGCTTGGCTCCCTACTGAAGGAGAGAGACGGGCTCTTCAGAAAGAAACTGTTGCTTTGATATGCTCCCTGGAGGAGCCTGTCTCTGCATTTTCTATGGAGGAAGCCTCTGGAAATGAGCCTGCTAACTGTGCCACTTCAAAATACTCTGAAAAATGTTGCCTGCAACTGCCCCAGTGACCTAACTAGCTTTTTGATTATTTTGATTTATTTTTCTGTGCATAATCCAGAGGGTCTATCACCAGTTCTGACATCTCCCTTACTATCTGCCTCCCATCCTTCTTTGTAATTGCTACTGCTAAATCCCCTGTGCTCCCTCAATCCTTTCATCTTTGCCCCCACCTCTTTACATTAAGAAACTTTCTCCTCCCTCTCACACTTCTTCTGCAAGAATTGCCTTTTTTTTGACACAAAATCCCATGAGGCATTTCTCCCAAAATTGCTGTTTCCTATCCACTTCATTCCTCCAATTTTTTAATGTCCCTAGGAACCAACTGCCTTGCCTCTCTTTCAAACCCCTTTTTGATAGTCCTCAGTTCTTCTACTCTGTGTCAAGGCTGCCCATGCTGAGATCATATATTGCTTGGAAATGTTTGAAGGCTGTCATGCATATTTACACCAGCTCTGTGTGTTTAATCAGTTTGTTTGTCAGACATCCTCAAAGCAACATCCATCACCAAAAGTAGATAAGGAAGGAGGTGTTTCCCTCAGGTCCAACCATCTGCGTTTGTTGTCTTTGGCTTGGTTTGTTTCTTCTGTTTTCCTCTATAATGTGAGATTTGTTGCACCTATTTCTGTTGCTACCTGGACATTTCAAATAGCAAATCCCTGGTTTTTCTGTAGAGTGGAAATGCTGCCAGCATGCTTGGTCTCTCCTGATATGCTGCTGGGACACACCGCAGTTTTTCTGGCCTCCTGTACTGCAGTCTTATGGCTGTTGCAGGATGCTAAGGAGTGGTGGGTGATCTGTGGTGGGTGGGGGACAGTGGACACGTGTCATGTGGATGTTTATGACCAAACTCCATGGCAGGGGGGACTTTATTAATCCAGGCACACTAAGACTCTTAAAATTAATGTCCGTTTCTTTAGAGTATTGCTATCCAGTATTAGCATGTGTTCAAATAGGCTACCGAGTGGGGTTTGATGAAAATGTGGATTTGGGGCTAAGGCAATGGGGAAGAAATAATAACTTTAACATGCATTTTTAAATAGGCAAAAAAGATTGTGTCAATCCAGCATCATCATAAAGCCTCCACAGCTTCTGCACAGTCAGGTTAATACCATGTGGTAGTGTTAGCAATTTGCAAACTTGGTGAAGTTTGCTGTGATGCACGAGGAAGCGCAGCAGGAAATGGCAGTTGAGGAGAAGCATTTTGGCTGCAGCTGGATTTCAGGGAATCCATCTCTTGGCACAGCAGATGCTCTGTATCTGTACAGTACCATTAGCTGATCACCATTTTAAAGGGGCCTATTTCATCTCACTTCAAAAGAAGCAGTGGTGGGCACCCTGCACGTGCTCATCTTCTTCTACTGGCTATGAAATATAGCCCCCCATGCAGCCAGTGGCTATAGCCAGAGAGGTGAACTACACCCCTGTGGTAAGTGCTTGCCCAGTTCAAGCAACCAGGACTTCATCTGCTTCAGTGTCTTTTGGGTTTTCTCTCTTACTTGGAGGTTGAGGCTCATTTCCATTTCCTTTATTACTGAAGTGTCAGTTTCCATCTAGATATCTTTTTTACAAGGGTCTATTATTTCAGTATGTTTGTTTTATCAGCTGTTTCAATGGCTCCTGTTTGATCTGATCATAAATAAGACCCATAAATCAGTATTAAAAGCAGCAGCAGGGTCCAAAAACTTACTTAAATTTTATGGTAAGAAGGGACAGCCCTATTTTTTTCTTAGTGTTATCAACATCTCTACAGTTAGAGCATCAATAAATTTTTTTGGTGTTTTTCTGGTCGGTTGGTTGGTTTGGTTTGATTTTATGGTGTTTTGTTGGGGTTTTTTTCTGCTTTATATAGACCAATATTGGAAATTTCTAGTGAATATATCTAATTTAGCAGCCAGTACCTGCAGCTTACGACACAGTGGAAGTGCCAGGAAGGGCTGCTTTGTCTCTTGATGTTATATAAGTTCTTCCACTTTTCTAAGCTACCCACAAATATTTCACTCAACAGTACACATCAAAATTAGACTGCTTCCTAGCAGTCTCAACTTAAGGGTATGTATCAGTTTAAATGTTCTTTTCCTTACAGTACACCTGCAGAGCTGAGATTCTTAGACCTTTTCTTCAGAGTTTCAGCTTTTGTACACTATGTCTCTTGGATCTGTGAGATCAGGAATGGATAACTGAAGTACTGATTCTATTGGAACCTGAGAACAAAGTTAGAGCTGCATGAATACCATGACAGTTCAAGCTTCAAACAAGAAAAAAACCCCCAGAAAATTAATTAGCCAAAACATCAAATCTAGGTACCTAATTTTTGTTGCATGAATGAGATGAATGCAGAGATATGAAGAACAGTACCAATTGCTTTGTACATTACCTTCTATTCTATGCCAGGAACATACCATTCCTTTCAGTGAGCCTGGACTTATTTTCCCCTGAATGTCATGCTGTAAACAGACTGTTAGTAGTCCCAGACACATGACAGACAGCCTGAAATCCAGATGGTCTCTGTCAAATTTTAATGGTGAGCGTGAAATGCAGGAGAGCATTCAGATCTCTTTTGGGGTACAAGACCCCATCTTGCCTTTTAATTTTCCTTTCTGTGCCCCATGATTCCTCTGTGAATCCTCCTGCTGCTGCTTCTATTACTGTTGCTTTCAACAAGGCAACAGCAGGCTGTTCTGCTGCTGCCGCTGTGGCAGGGCAGTGGATGAGGAACAACAGCAGTAGCCACCACTGCAAACCTCTCCTGTCCTGGGGCTACCTGTATACATGTGGTCTGTGCAGAAATCAGACCCTTTTTCTTTCTAATACAAATAAATTCTAAAACTTTCTTCTCGACCCCAAACCACCCCCACCCCCAAACAACGAACAGAAAACCAAAGCCTAAAAAATTCCCAGGTATGGGTTCCTACTGGGCAGAAAACTGGCATGAACCAAAATTGTGCCAGGGATTGTGTTGATGATTTATTGGTGTGCATGTTCAGTTTACTTCAAGAGACGGAGCTAGTGCAGTGCACCTATTTCAGCTCTGCAGCAGGACCCTGACTTGCAATAGAGGAGTCACTGGCCTAGGTGTGTCAAGGGGTTGAATCAGGTTGTCAGTGCCCCTTTCTGTGAGGAAAGTCCTTAAGTTCAGGATATTTCAGACAGAAAATCTGGCATCTATATTCCAGCCCCTTGTTCAAACCCCCTCTGATCAGCAAACCTAAGGGTAGGTGAAATTCTCCCCATCACTCAGCTAGCATTGACCTGGAGTTCTGCATTATTTGCAGAATCACTGTGCTTCAGGCATATTAGAAAAAATGTGGCCAAACAGTTCCACCAGATTGCAGAACAGGATTCCAGTATCTTGTCTGCTTTGATTTTGAAGTGCTCTCAGCAACATCCTACATAATCTTGTACGGTTTTCTCCCGCAAGGCAAGGCAAAATGCCAGCTACAAGCTGAGGAGGAAACTGGCAGTGAAAATATGTCACTGTGTTACAAAGGGCTCTCCTTACTTTGCAGGCAAATTAAAAAAATATAAATCTGTTTGCTTCAGTTGAAAGAATACACCAAACTGCATGATGCACCTGTATAACCTGCCTTCAGCTCACACCAGCTTCCCCCTATAGGAGGATTTTGAAAAGCTCTTGTGATGCCGTGGGTTTACAGCCATGCAGCCCCTGCACCCCAAGTTGTTCTGTGGCGTGGCTCGAGATAGACAAAGAGAAAGGCTTCTGGGTTCACAACCAGCTCGGATAACTGTCGCCACTTTAAGGCTCTGGTTACTTATTTTGGGTCTTTAATATTGATTGAGCAACCTAGCTTTGGGCATCCAAGCTTGGAAGTAGTTTGGCCTAATTCACAGTTGTTTCTGTTCATCTATTATTCTGTTACGTTTCATTTTGAAAGGGAAAATCTTCTCACAATATAATTACTTATGCAAACTCCTTTCCTGGCACATCTCCACCATGCCTCTATGAATATGGTAGGAAAATGAAAATTTGATCTTATACCTGTGTTACTTATGCAATCTACAATGTCCTGTGGTTAAAAATAGGCTGACTTGGCTGCTCATTGTAACATGTAATATTTACATAGTGCCAGGTAACATGTCCTTTAAGTCAGAAACTCAGTGTCATACAGGCTTTAGGAGTATGTGCTGTGCTTGTGATTAATACATATAAAAATATGACAGAAGTAGAGCAATTTGGTAACAGTTTGGATACTGTGTATTTATGTGGTTATCGATCCATGTCTTGTGGGGAGCATCCACAGGGTCAGTTGTAGATATGCACATATAATGGGGTCATCCAGACTTTCTGAGACTACCAATTCTAGGGTACAATTAATTCTGTTCTAACACAGATGTTTCAAGTACAAGAATGTGTCTAGATCTTTAGTGAATACAAAAAGGAGCCTGAAGTTAAATCTCAAAGGCAGACACATGCATTGTAAATTGTAGAGGGATTCCTTGTGGAACAGGGGCATATGATACCCCTGGAAAGACTGGACAACCCAGGGTTGCTGAGGAAAAACCCCTGAACAGGCCCCTGGCTGCAGACAGGCCTGGAAAGCACCTGGCTGCAGGCAGCCTTGAGAGTCCTTGGCAAAATTATCCACTGGTCGGCTCCCCCAAGGATTAGGGGCCGTCTAGAGGGACTGGGTGTGAATCTTTGCAAAAGCAGATATAAGCTTGTATAGGTAAACAATAAAGGGAGAACGATGCTCAAATCGTATCGGTGTTCGTGTCATTACTCTGGCCGGCTCTCCAGCACTCGGGCCCCCCCAAAAGTAAATATGTAGGTTATCTGAGATTAATTCTGCCCTGTGAGACCATCTTGGGTTAAATATTGAGGTATTTTACCTCAATTACTATTATTAGGCTAAACTACACATCACCAGAAGATAAGCCTGCTTCGCTTCTACATAAAATGACTCTGGCTCTTGCTGAGTCCAGCAAGTAGATTTTGAACTGCAGGACTAAAAACCCAGGAATAGAGGAGACATAGGAATCTTAGACCTGTTTCAGAAGTGCTGATGGATTAGAGTCAGGGACTGGTGGCTGTAGCCCACACTGGGTGTTTGAAGAAGTCAGATCTGTATGGGTAACTGCTTTGGTAGACATGCATGCACTGCTTTACAAAGGTTTCTTCTACGTGCCTCTACAGGTATTACTACCAATAAGCCATTGCTCTTCAGAAGGCCATCTGCTTTAAGGCCATCTGCTTTTAATTTTTAATGCCGTTAGCAGAGATTTATGAAGGAGAATTGCTGACAGACACCATCAGATAATCTCAGGCTGTTGGAGCTGGGGCCTGCCCAGAGATGGAAGAACAACATCTCTTACTGGAAAAGTAAAAGAATAAGGCCTGAGGCTTGAGGCATTGCAGTCAGAGTGGAGTGTATGTAGTAAGGATATTGTTAACATAGCTGCAGCTCATACAGAAGTGGGGAAGGGCCCTTCTGGGTCACTGAACCTTGCCAGCTGAGGCACCAGACCTTCTGTCATGGTCATAGTGGTATTGATACCTGCACTAGTACCCTGAGGCTCACTAAGATGTATCTCCAAGTGCAGTATTCAGTGCTGGCTGAAGTGCAGTCCATGAGTAGCTCTTGCACCCAGAAACACCCAGGAACATCAGCAGCTGCAGATCTACCCTATCTCAATCTTCTGAGAAATTGCCAGTTTACAAACACAAAGAAGCATTTGTAGCCTTTTAAAAACTTCCTCTAATGTCTTTTATTTTTGCTGATGATGACTTCTGCAACAGCCAGAGCACACCTGAGCTCTTCTCCCCATTACTTTGCACGAATGTTAGATTTTGCTCATTTCCTTGAATGATTTTGTAATGCATGCATCCCAAGAAGTTCTACAGCTCTGCAAGATGCTATTCATAATGGAAAAAAAGATCTTGTAGACTGTTTTCCACAAGTATACAATATGTAGGAGACATAGTAAGTGAATTTACTAACCATTTCTGGAAGGTTATTTGCGCTCTTAAACAGTTACATATTGGTGCCTAAGCTCTTGTGGATCTAGACTTCTTCACATGCTTTTAGCTGCACTTTCTATGGGGATATTTGGGCTTGAAACCACTTAAGCCAACCTTTTCAAACTCCAATTCAAAATTAGGCATTCTCTTTCCACTTAATGCAAACGCCAGAAGTCCCTTCTATTCCAACAGCAGAAGAGCAAGGTCTAAAGCTAACAGCTGTCTCAGTAGCTCTGACTCCACAGGTGCCGAAGCAAGCACGTTCCCCTACCTGCCCAGATGACTATCATGTTAATGGCTTACTGCCTGCCTGTGGGCAGCCTTTCTGGATGCACCTGTCAGTGTTTAACCTGTTGGGTCTGTTCGAAGTTGTGGGTCTCTACGTGCTCCTAATAGTGAACTTCAGCCGTGCTCAAATCCACCCTTGTCTCTCCGTCTGGATAACCTGCACGCCTGGTTCCTGAAAGCAGCCTTGAGCTGCCTGTAGCAGCAGGCAGGGCAGGGCCAAAGTCTCAAGCTGTGCAAGACGAAACCTCAAGCAGTCGCGTGGTTCTGAGCTGCTTGTACTACACCTGCCCCCACCAAAGCTCCTCCCAACCTCAAGTTCACCTCCCACCTTACTCACACGTCCTTCCCCTCCCGCAACTGCAGCGGCAGGCAGAAGCTTCCACAGGCCGTGTATTGCAAGGGACGACCACTCCGTAACCATATGCTCTTGTGCGAGGATTTGGTTTGCATGTACTTCGTCTGCGATGAGTGGTTTTGTTTAAATTTTTGAGGCCCGGACAAAATCCTGTACTAAGATCAGGGACCTGGGTAGTGGCCGTTTCGGGACGAGCCACCAACGCTGTGCTGTGGGCTGCGCTCCCCCTCCTAATGCTTTCTCCATAGCACAAACTGGTCTTCCCTGGGCACCATCGCCGCCTCCCCCTGGTACCGAGGTGCCCCAGCCCGCCGCCGTACACCAGAGCGCACAGACAACGGCGGAGCAGGGCTGCTCTGCCCCGAGCCCCCAAGGAAACGCCACTCGCCGCCAAGGTGAGATGGGAACAGGACCTTCCCCAGCTCCGGGCACAGCTCCCGTTCCGCCCCGCCACCCCGCCCCTGCCCGCCCCTTCCGCCGGCGCTCCCGCCCCTGCTCCCGGCAGCCCGAGCCCGGCATGGCGGCGCCCAGCGCGTAGGGCCGCACGTGTGGGACTCGCTGTGGGGCCCCCGCCGCCGCCGCCATGAAGAGCAAGCCCTCGGCCCACAAGTCGGGGAACACGCACCGGGTGAGCGCCCGCCCGGACGCGGCCGCTGGCCGGGGAAAGGGACCTTAGGCTTCCGCTGTTAGTTTTAGTTCAGCGGTCGTGCCCGGCTGCCGAAGCGGCACCGGGGCAGGAGGCGTGAGGGCGGGCGGCGTGGCAGGGTCTCCTCAGCGCTGCCAGGGTCACGGCCGAGACAGCGGGGCCGGAGTGCGGCTTCTGCCCCGTAGCCGGCAGCTCCATCCGCCGGGTCACCGTCCCTGACCCGCAGCTGGCGCACCACCGCCCTAGTGTACAAAACCGACATGATTAAATGAAAAAGTAATACCCTGTAAGGGTATTTACCAGGGCGTTGTTTCAGGAAGGCTGAGAGCGGGACAGATAGTTGAAATCTGGGTGGATTCCTCTGCATCTCCTTCAGTGTGTTGTGCAGACGTGTGGGCTGCGAGCCTGGGTTTTGCAGGTCAGGGGGGTAGAGGGTCTGTCCCCCTCCTGGGCGTTTTAAGCACGTTTTGCCTTAGTCTTCTTGTAGGGCTGTTATTGAGGGGTTTTATCTGGCAGCCCGTCTTTAGAAGTGGGGTGTCTGTTTGCAGTATGTATGCTATCGAGAGGGATTTAGAAGGGCTGTGCTCAAAACTAAGCAAGAAATGTGTGGTTTTGTTTTTCAGTTTCTTACCTTTTCGGAGCGCCTAAGCAATGTTAATATCGATATTATTCATCGGATTGACCGAACTGGGAGCTATGCTGAGGTGAGAGCAGCACTTGTGATTGTTTTCTGAAATCGCATCACAAGTAGATATACTCCATGAAAGAGTCACTTAAGAAATTTATTCAGGAGGAAATTGGAAAGAAGCTCCTGCAAGAACTGCTTTTCTTGGATACTCATTTCATGCTTTGTTCCCTTTTACTTTTTTACCTGGTTTGCAGTATTGCCATAGAGACACTTTGACAGTACCACCATGTTGTTTTCCATGTGGCTGGTGGGCCTGTTTCTGAACATGAAAGATGCTGCTGTGTCACTTAGCAGTCCTAGGACCAGACCTGGACTGGAAAGGCTTGCAGGTGCTGAGTAGTTGCAATAGAATCAGAAGTTTGAAAATCATAAGTTGGAAAATACTTCAAAGATTATTGAGTCCAGCTGTTAACCTAACTCTGCCAAGGTCATCATTAAACCATGTCCCTAAGTGCTACATCTGCACATCTTTTAAATATTTCCAGGGCTGATTACTCAACCAGTTCTCTGGGCAGCCTGTTCCAATGCCTGACCACCCTTTCAGTGAAGAAATTTTCCCTAATATCCAGTCTAAACCTCCTCTAGCACAGCTTCAGGCCATTTCCTCTTATCACTTATTACCTGGGAGAAGAGATTGACACCCACATACTGGTAGCATGTGTATAAAGCATGAGCATATGTCTTTATTGATCACAAGGATCATTTATATGGGTCATATAAATCATCGTTATGATTATAGGGATTTGCAGGTTACTGCCACCTGGCCTACTGGATTGTTCTTCTGAACTTCCCACTCAATAGCTGTGAGGATGCCAAAAGAAATTCCAAGGCCTTGTGCTGGCTGAGCTATGGCTCAGCATCTTAAATTATCAAGGCCACTCAACACAGGTATAAAAAGCAATTATGTAAACAAGTCCTGTCACCAGAAAATATTTTCAAATGTGTTTTGAATATTGAAAGAAAGACTTATTTTCAAGGAAACTCCATAGTACCTGTTGAAATTAGTCATTGAGGTTTGTTAGAATATTTTTTAAATGCTTAAGGCACTTGATAGTTGTCTGCATTTGAACCTCTCATCTTTATAGGACACATTCATTAGGGTTGGTAGCTACTCTTCATCTTTGTTTTGACAGGAGGTTGAAACCTACTTTTTCGAAGGACTGCGGAAATGGAAGGAACTGAACCTCACTCAGCATTTTGGTATGTCGTTTATATTCACACTTCCTGCTTTCCTTAAACTGATAAAATGCATTTCTTCTTCATCCAGAGCCCAAGGGGAGATTATTGACTGTTTTTTGGACTGGGCTCTGGAGCCCTATTATTCTTGAACACCCTACATGTTTACCAGGGACTGGACTAGTTTTCAGGGCTTCTCTTTTGTTGTTTGAACAGTGAAATTCTACAATGAAGTGGCCAACAAATGCCAGTCCTTCAACCAGCTGGTTTATTACCAGAGTGCTGTTGTGCAGAGCTTGAAGACACATTTGCAGGTCGAAGGCAGTCTTGCTTACCAACCCCTATTAAAGTAAGTATATGGCCATAAAGGTAGTCAGAAGCCTTGATGATATTTTAAATAAACATGAGTCCTGTTGTAAGTGTTCTTTATCTTTATTGTACCTGAGGAAAATATAGCAATGAGATGCCCAAAGCAGTCATGTTTCCCTGGTAGAGCTCTATGGTTCTAAGTCTTCAAAAAAATGTAGCTGTGACAAGGCAAACAAATTAGCTGGAGTGCTTACTGAATGTCAGACAGTATATTAAGGTGCTTTGTTTGATGTTAAAGCACTTGTTTTCTTGTTTACTGCTGGCTGCTTGATGGTTTGAAAATCTTAAGATTCTTGCCATCCACAGCTGCCTAATAGGTGACATGTTTTAAAAAGTGAAAAGTAAAAGTGATGTTACCTTTCTTTCCAAAGAGACTGTGCAGTGTTTGACTAGGTTTTTATTGGTTTGTTTTTGAAATGCACTAACACTGGTGTGTTTTCTGAAACACAGTCTGGTGGTCCAGCTGGCTCGAGATCTTCAGGCTGACTTCTATCCTCACTTTCATGACTTCTTCCTGGCCATCACCAAATTACTGGATACACAGGACACAGAGCTGCTAGAATGGGCTTTTACCTCTCTTTCCTATCTCTACAAGTATTTGTGGAGATTGATGGTGAAGGACATACACAACATATACAGGTAAAAACCATGTTTAATGTCTGTCTTGATCAGCAGTTAGTAGATGCTGTAGAAGTGTAAATGCCACATGAATACGTGGCTTAATGCTTCGGTGTTCTTGTTAGCATGCTTTCTCAGCTTTTCTCATAGAGAAACTGGCCAAGCTCCAAGGAGTTACCAAATGCAAGGACTTCTGGGCGTGGGGAGTTCCTGAACTGCAGGTGCTTGAAGGCTGATTTTGTATGTGCTTGTCGTGCTTTTAAACCTTTCCCAGGTATCTGCTTTTGGCAGCTGCTGTAGACTGAGCGTGTGGCCTGACCCAGTGTGACCACTTGTTCAGTCTTAAATTGCTGATGCAGCAGGGCTCTTCTTTTTGACATAGACAGTGGTTCCATGTTTCTTCCTCCTAATTCCAGTTTGGAACAGATGGAGCAAAAAACTGGTTACAAACTTCCTCCCCAGCCCAGGCTAAGATGTTGAACATATTGAAAAATGATCTGCTCAATTTTAGAGAATCTGAGGCACCACTCCCTCTGCAATGAGCATGTGATGAGCCACCTGCCACTGTTACTGATACCAGCAAACTGCAAATATTTATCAGCTGTGCAAACTGAATCTTTCAAAACTTTAAAAGTGTACAGGAGAGCCTGTTGGCTCAACTAAAATACAAATCTGGCATATACATCAATTTTGGATTCACTTATTGCTACTAAACATGTATCTTAAAAATCTTGATGCTGCAGTTGAATCTAGAGATCCACAGATTTTAAAAGTATTTCTGATTGTGACTTAATTTGTCTGGCACTGTCATTTGACCTTCTTTGTGAAACTCCTGATCTTTATCCAGGGAGAGTGGAAGGGAATCTAGATGAGGAAGGTATTGGCCCTCTCTAGGAGGACAGGTTCTTAGTGCTTATAAAAAGTGGTAATGTAAACTGGAAACAATTTTTTTAACCAGCTGGTGGCAATTCTTGCATTGCCCCTAAGACAATGGATTATTTTGTGTCTTTGTAGCCTGTACAGCACCCTGCTGGCTCACCACAAACTCCACATCAGAAATTTTGCTGCTGAAAGTTTTGTCTTTCTGATGAGAAAGGTAAGTGGGATGTTTGTACTTTGGTGCTATCTTCATTTTGAAGTGGTTTTTGGATTCAATGTGTAGTATTAGGTTTTCTCCAGAGAAGGGTTAACAAGGCCTGAACTGGCATACAGCATGTCCTGAGTTGTAATTTTTAATAAGTATTTTACTAAGAATGTCATGCATTCCATGTCAGTAGTGGCAAGTAGAGGCCTTAGCACTCTCTGTTTATCTAAAATGACTAGAAATAGTAAGGTGATCCTGCAGAAGGGAGGCTTGAATTTGTATATGCACATTTGCCCACTGGCTTTTTCACAAATACTTGAAGGCGTTTGTAGAACTGAAATTCTTGTGACAATGTTTTTGCATTCCTGAAGATCACAGTATGTAACATTCCCAGGCAGATCAACCAAGATCAGAGAGCAATCTTTCATGGAGTGAGGAAAGGGAGTGGTAGTTGTTGGTTTTTCTTTAGTCAAAATATACGAAAGGCAGGACTCCTTAGACTGGCTAGCTCATTTAAGTATCCTCATTTTTGTCCTAAGTTGAGAGACCTTAATAAAGCATGTTCATTTGATTGGTTGTTTTTGGAAATTTCTGAACTTTAAGTCAAATCCTCAGAAACTGAGGTGTTTCAAATATTGGGGCGGAAGTCCCTGCAGTATTCTCAAGTGTGGTTCTGGTTTTGGATGACTGGATTCTGTGGTCAGCTGATACACGTCTCTTTCTCATCAGGGCAGTGACTTTTGTGTTGCAGTTGTGACCAGTTTAATAGTGCATTTATGCAGATGTTTAAAATCATGAGAAGAATCAAACCCACATATTTCAGCTGCAGTGACCTCAGCAGACCTGGGGCTGTGGGAGCTGTAGTGACTGAATAGCTGGTCATATTTCTTCTTTGAATTTCCTTGTGTGCTCACAGAACTAGTGAGTTTGAGCTGTTGTGGGAGGGCAGGACTAGGAGAATAACATGGTGCTGTGGAGCCATTTGGTTGCCTCAATCCATTTGGCAGCTCTGAATGGAAGATAACATTTTTTTCTCCTTATGTTTTGTAGGTTTCTGATAAAAATGCACTCTTCAATTTAATGCTCTGTGACCTGGGAGAGCACCCTGAAAAGGTGGAAGGTGTAGGACAGCTGCTTTTTGAGATGTGCAAGGGTGTTCGAAACATGTTCCACTCCTGTGCAGAGACGGTAAGGACAAGATTGCTGCTTAAGCTGTTGCTGTAACAGGCCTTAGGCAGTGCTCACTGAAACCATTGAGTGTTTTCTCATCCACCTCAGTGGATCAGTGGTGATAAGCATGGTGTTAATTACTTGGTAGGATCTGAAAGCCTTCTAAGAATATTTTTTGAGATAGGAAGGTTGTTTAAATACTTCTTGTGCATTATTGCTATGTGTTAAAATTGTACTTCTTGCTGATATTTCAGATTTTATTTCAGATAGCCTTTTTTTTTTTTTTTTCCCCTGTAGTCATTCGAGAAAGAATTGAGATCACTGGAATATTTTAGCAGTACATTGCAGTAATTAGTTTTCGGATTGCTAGATTTATTTTCTAAGTATAAGAACATGATATGCTCTTTTCCTGTGCAGGCTATGAAGTTAGTTCTGTTGAAGCTGGGACCTATTACTGAAGAAGAAATTGAACTACCATGGGTAGCTGTTGGAGAAGCCTTTGAGCAAATGATCAGATCAGCTGCAGTGCATATCCATAAAGAGCATTTTGACATTGTCTTCAAGTGTCTGGAGGTACACTGATTATTTTTCTTCTTACTGTTGTTTTTTTATTCATGAGTGACTGAGAAAAAATTCTGCACTCACTTAGAAAAGTATTTATGTTTTATTGGACCAGAACTAGGTTTTTTTGGTTTTTTTCTGCTTTGGAAACATAAAATACAGGGTCATATGCATGGGAAAAATTATACCCTTCTTTTCTAAGTTCAGTTACCCTGGTGGCTGTTTTGTGAGTGAGAAAGGAACTACTGTAGGTGAGACTTGGAACTCAGTCCTATGGCTGGGCGAGGATGGTTTGTACGATCTGCCTTTGCACTCATTGCAGAGCCCTTGCTGGAATGTAGTGCTTGTTTTATGTTGCTGAACTATATATTGGTGGTTCAAAACCACTTTGTGACAGTAAAGGGGAAGCTTTTTGCCTTACAGATCTTTTTAAAGTGAAGACTTGGATTAAACCTGGAAATCCAAGTTGGAGCCTTTCAGCCAAGTACTGAAAATAAAAATGTTTTCAGTCTGGATGTTCCTGTGTTGCTGCTTGGGGGTTACACTCTGGTTTGAAGGAGCGCAACTGAGTGCTGTGGGCTGGGCTGTGTTAGACCAGGGTGATGTGGAATAATCAGCAATCACACAGCCTGGCAGTGTGTTTTACTTACTTGACCAATATTTAAAAGTTGATAAACATCTGGGAGAGGGATTTGCTAAGGGGGATTGAAACCTCTTGCAACTGACAGCATAGACTGTGTCAGGTGTGCTCCTTGGAGGGATGAAATGGGAAACTGGAGGAAATGGTTCATATGAGCTTTTTTAGGGTAGTCCTTTCAGCATGGGTAAATAATTCCTATTGGTTCCTTCTTGAGACTCCTTCCCTGTGACTAACTTTTCCTAGAAAATCCCATCCTGTTCCTCTGTCCTCACCCAATATGATAAGCAGTTACTACCTGACTGTCATTAGCTACATATTTGTTTACCACCGAATGGTTTGTATCCCTGAGGTTTCTTTGACTCAGCATCTGCAGTTGTTAGGAAATCTTAGAAATTTGTTACATACTTCCTTTTATTTTTAATGAGGCTTTTTCTTTTACCCTGGGAACTGGCGGATGCATGGGGATATCTTGCTCAGAGGGAAACATTTGTGTAGTCTGTGATAGCTGTCTAAATTGGGTTCAATTTCTTGGATCAAGGGTAGGAGTTTATACCTTCTGGACAGAAAGAGACACTAATGTAGAATGTACATTAAATGAGTAAGCTCTCAGCATCCACATTAGCATAATGATGGTGTAAAAGTACCTAAATTCTGATAATTCCAGTGAAAGCTGGGTGCTTCTATACCTTTGTGGGTCTGGAGCTCAATATTTCTCTTTCCTATTTCTTATGTCAAGTGTTGGCCTTTCTGGAGACCCTCATTTTAGGAGTTACTGTGTTTCTGTCCAAGGAATCTGGGATGCGTTTTTACCTAAGGGAAATTTCCCAGTGTTTCTGCAAGGTTTAATTTGTGGAACATGTATGAGAGAGCTAAAAATAGTTTGTTGGGCAGCTGAGATGATTGACTGTTTAGAATGTCCTCCAAATAGCAGTAAGTGAAGCCATTTATCTGAAACATTTCATTTCCCTATTTTATTTAAACAGGAGTCACTCTTAGATTTGCAGAGGAAAATAACTAAGGTCAACTGCTCTGTGGCTTCAGAGCAGATGGAAAGGATTCTGCAGGCTTATCTGATCTTAGTGGAACATGCAAATGGATCCAAAATCTCCCTGCCTGAAGATGTCTGTCAGGTAGGTCAGACTGTCACTTGGATGTATCAGAGAAGTATCAGTTGAATATGGAAGAGGTGTGGTGAGCTGAAGCATTCGTACACATTTCTGATGCATCACTGGGCTTAGGATTTGAGATGAGTGAACAAATGCATATATTTTGAGTATTGCTACCTCTCTGATCCTGTGAGATTTTACCTCTGTATTGTAATGCTAGTGCAGCCCAGCTTTAAATGAGCAATGGGGAAAATGGGCTAACTGCTTCTAGAGTCTATTCCTGCCGCTGTGGAGGAGACCCCACCATATCAGTTGTGTGGACCAGTTCTACCAGATTCACATACATTTGACCCCATTAGGGTAGATTTAGGGCCTTCAAACTTCAGTGGGACTATTAGGATTAGTTTCTGTGGGCTGAAGCTTAGAACTCCATGCCCTCCTGGTGCAGGGGCTGTCCAGACCATTCAGACCAGATAATCATTGTCTTCGTGGACAAATATGAGTTCTCTCTTTCTCATTTCAGGTTTTAATAAAAATGTTACAAACACCCTATCTCTCATCATCTTGCTGCAAGATGCTGCTGAACACCATTTCTGCATTCCTGTTGGCTGAGAATGTTTTGTTGCCAGATTCTTTGACCAAGGAAGCTATTCAGAAGGTAAGAAGGATTGCTGCTTATGCCAGAAATTCCAGACTTCAAATTCCCTGGAGCAGGGTGATTTCTGGACATTCTATTTCAGGCTGGGAAATACGCCAAAATGTTCCCTTTAGCCTTTTTGCACAGACAGTGAAGAAGCTGCCCAATGCCTTAAATGAAGTCTGATGAGGTCTTGGGATTACTTGACAGTCTTGCACAGGCTGTCAGTATAGCAATGCCACCATGGCAGACATCATTGCAGTGAAATCCAGACTGATGCAAACACCTACAGCCTCTCTAGAGAAAGGAAGGATAACAGAGAAGGAATATGTCCTGCCTAAGATCATAAACCAGATCATTGAGTCAAACTTAATGAAAAAAATACATTTTTAATTAAGTTTCCAAGCATTTAATGAGCATGCTTTAGCCTTGTGAACAAGGTTCATACAAGTGCAGTTTTGATTTAGAAAGTACAGGGGTAAGCATATTTCGGTACTACCTTTGCTCCTGGAGCATTGACAGGATTAGCTGCATACATTCCTATCAAATGTAGTGTTGCAAAGATTAATAGGAGATTATACTATGGAGTCTGATCCTTTAGTTTTGCAATTAACAGTGTGTACCATAGTTGTAATGTGTGTGTGTGAAAAATATTTGAAATAAAAATGCCATGCAATTTACAGTGGGAAAGCAAGACTCGAAATTGTTTAAAAAAGATCAAATTTCATTTGGTCTTCAGTGTTGACTTGTTCTGAAGTAAGATTGGTTCTACCTGTGGCATGAGGCCAGTTTTGCTCAGGAGACTTCTTCAAACATTTGAGGATATTTGTGTGAGCTTCTGTTAAACTGGAGGAGGCTTAAAGCTGTCCTGGTGTTCTGAAGGGAAAGAGAGATCTGGGTGTGTATTTTATCTTAGCATTGAGTAGCACTGATCCTGGGTATCTCAAAGGACTCTTCCTATTTTGGGTCCTTCAAAGGCACAGAGGTTGGCTCTGCCCGTGAGGTAGTAAACTTTTTGCAACCTGCTACACAGAAAAAATGCCGAGTTGAAATATATTTTGAGCCTCAACTTTTTCCCGACAGTTGGTGTGTCTGTGCTGCAGTTGTAGAACTTTCGACTTACATTTTCCACATCACACTGAAGAGATAGCTCAGTTGTCTTTGCACAGAGGCAGTAGGATCCAGCAGTGTTTTTGAAAAAAAGCATGTCAGTAGGGTTTCTTAAAAAGGACTGTGCATTTTTGTATCTGAATTGTCACTTGGAAACGCTGCTGCTCTGTGTGCTGGGATTAGCAAGTGAGCCAGGCTGGCTATCTCAGAGTTCAAAGCATGCTTGATTTGTATACCAGAAAAAATGTCCTATGGGTAGTAAAGAGGTGACTGTGAAATGTCTCTTGTTCCTGTCAACTTTTCACTTGCATCTTGCAGGTATTTGCAAGTGGGTTTGAACGGCATTTTCTTTTGGACTTCTCTGAAGCAATGTTCACAATGAAGCAATTTGAGAGGGTAGGTTAAAATGTTTGTGCATTATGTTTATTTTTGTTGCCAAAGGGAACAACTGGAGAATCCACAGTATATTTACGTGCCTTGTATGCTGAAGGATTGTTGTGTATTGACATGATGTTTATTTAAACTTCTGGCATGATCTGATAAGAAGGAAAGTGGTTACTTGAGTTAGTGTTCTGTAAATGTTCTCAGAGTTGGAGAAGGTGATAGGTATCTGTTCACAAAAAGAAGCTTGTCTGTGGGGAATTAAGAGGGTGAGTGTGTTATGGATGGGAGGAATAGAAGGAGTTCTGGAGAAACTAAGTGGAAATGAAGAATAAGCCCTATAACTGGTGATACGTGAGGAATCAAATTAATTAAATGGAGTGGGAGGTGAAAGCCAAGTCAAGGATCTGGAATGTCCTGATAAGACTGGATTTGGTGCAAAATGAGTTTTTGCAGCAAATTACTGTCCCTTCTGGGATAAGAAAATGTCTGTGTGCTGCTGTCTAGGGCCACCAGAATTGATAAGTGCAATGCTTTGCTGGCTTATTTGTGAGCATTTGGATTTCTCTGTGGTTGGTGTCATGGGTTTTTTTGTGGATGTGATGATGATTAAAGAGGCTTGCCAATCTTTGACTTATGTGGGGTTTTTTTGTCTCTTCAGCATTTTCTCCCATGCTTTCTAGAATACACTGAACATTGCTTCTCTGGCACAGATGCCATCACAAAGGACGAAGCTGTGGCAATTCTGGCTAAACTCATTTTGGTGAAAGCAGAGCCTCCTGCCATTGGTTCAATGGCATTTGAAAAGTATCCTCTTGTTTTCACTGAAGCATCTGTCAGGTGAGACTTCTCAAGTTTAGCAAATACTAGATGTGTCTGTGTGGCTCTAGGCCTGAAGGCAGGGCAGAGCACATAAAAGTTGACCTCCTGTATTTGTTGGAGTTGTGTAAATGGCAGCAATGTAAACCAAGTGATATAGCAGGATATCATTTTCCTTTCTGAAATTATATGAGAAGAAATGCTGCTCTGGAAAGGTGATCACTGATATGAGCAGTGTTGTAGTGTGTGTACGATGAGGATCTGTTACACCATCATGCAAACTGCATCCCTTGGCAGTTAATCTTTGTAGTGAGTGCAGCAGTTCAGGTTCTCATCGTTACTGACCTCCTGCCTGTGCCCCAGCTTTTTTCCCTGTATGCATATGTCTTGTCCAGGAGCTTTCTTGGCAGCAGTACTGTAGTCTTGCCATAGAGCACAGCTGGATACCAAAGGACATATAATTAACCCAGAAGCAGCACTGTGCTGGCACAGCTTGACTGCTTTTAGTTGCAAAACTAGCTTGGTTGCAATGGAGTGGTTGCTTTTCCCCGAGCCTCTTTGGAAAAATTAGGGGCAACCACTGCAGCACAGAATGACCATTGCTAATCTAATGATAGTGATTTTTCTAGTAATTCTGACTCAGCTAGTTCGAAACTTCTGACTTTGTATTGCCTTTTATGTAAGGTTTTATCTTTTCTTAAAGCAGTCTACTCTGTGTGGGTTTTTCCTATTTTTATTTAATAAGAGTAGAAGCACTGAGGAACAGAAGGTTGAGTCAAAATGATTAAATTTGGTTTTCTTCCCTTATTTTCTTTGTTTCTTGGTCTCTCTGTTTTTTCCATGGTTTGGAGTACACAGCTGTGAGGACCTTGGTCCTAGTTGGACTTTCTTGTGCTCTTGCAATGTCAGTGGTGTAAATGACAGCCAGGAGGCATCTCAAGAGTTGCATACCCCATCTCCTATCTAGTTACTAAAGAGTCCAGTTTTGGAGATTTCTGAGCTGCCTCTGGTAGTCTCTGCCAGTACTTTGATATCTTTATGGTTAACAGGTGGTTTTTGATTTATTTGGGCTTTTTGGATTTTGGGTTTTTTGTTGGGTTGTTAGGGATTTTTTCCCCAGTCCTCAGTGTATAACTTAAACCTTCTTTACGGCAGTTTAAGTCCCTTGCTGCTTATCTTATCTGCTGGAAACATAAAGAGCAGAATATTTCTTACTCTTTGCATCAAGCTTTTGCAAATAGCAGGCTTTCATCATCAGATGTGTCTGAGATCTTCTTTCTCTGCACCAACAATCCTAATTCTTTGAGGTTTATCTCATAATTTTTTTTTTTTAAGCCTCTAATGATTCTTACTGTTGGCTTTCTATTATCTTCTGTATTTCTTGAAGGGTGAAGCCCATGCAGTCTTCTGACTGTGATCTTGCAAGCACTGGGTGGAAGGGAAGGGTTGCTGCACACAGAGTGTGAAGGACTCCTGTTCATATGTTCCAGTATGGTGTCAGCCCCTTCTGCCTGCAAATAGGCTTGTTGATTTGGGCTCACCTTGTGAGTCCATTTAAGTCCCAAAACTTTTACCTCACTGACTGTTTTCTGTCATCCATCTATGTCAACATTATCATGATTAATAACAGCAGTCATAGAGATGACTCTCCGGTGTTCCTAGACTCTGTATGTCCTAGTGGTAAGGGTGTCCAACTGAGAACTATTGTCTTTTCTTTTAGAAATATTATTTGAACTTGAAATAAAGACCTGACATTTCTCGTGATCCGTGCTTTGTACTCTTCAGCATGACTAGATGATATTTTGTGCTGTAGAGGACATAGAGAAGGAAAAAATCCCTTGTGTTGTGGAAGTCCTTTTTGCTAGAAGTAGACAACATAATTTTGAATATCATAGGAGCAAAAGGAACAATCTCTGATATGCAGTGGTGGATTACTAAAACGTTTGGGTTTATTTTTAGCTCTAATACAAGGCAACAAACAAGTAAAAGAAGAGGAGAAAAGGCAGAAGTACCAGTGTTGGATCATGTACTGTCTTTAATTCATTTACCAGAGAAGGAAGACATCACTGACCTTTCACAGTCTTGGGTTGCCTTGGTTGTACTGCCACATATTAGGTAAGGGATATTCTAAGGTACTATTGTCATGTATTTCTGTAATACTGTCTACTTTCTTACTGTCTGCTAGTTCTCTTTCTGTAGGAAATCACTTTACTAAGGAAAGGACAATAATTGCTTGTGGCTAGGCTCAGGAATCTGGGGTTAGAAGTCAAAAACAAGTGTTGCATGGAACTACCATGAGTCAACGGTAAAGACAGGAAGAGTTTCTTGATTGCCTACTCACTAAATTTGGCACTTTAGTATATAGAGATGTTCTTGCCTCATTTCAGTTTGTGTGTTTTAAGCACTGTCCTCTCTCAACAGTGTTTTTTCAGTAATTATTGAAGGACTAGTTGGAGACAAGATGCAGAGAATGCTACAACTTAAATTGTGACTCAGAAATAGCAAAAACGTTTTGATGCTGGTTTCAAACTTGGAATGAGCTACCTGTAATTTAATAGAGATAAATGTGATAGAAAGCTTTCATATGTAGGTGTCAGTGTAACAGAAATAAAAGTCTTCCCATTTATTTTGGACAGACCAATGAACAAAGACCACATTCTGCCTCGTGTGACAAGTTTTATAGACTCTCTCTTCACAGCCATTGACAAAGGAAGCCTCTGCAAAGGTCAGTTACAGTTACTTCCTGTTTATTTGCTTTTTGTTGATATATAAAAAAATAAAAGCAGTTTTTCTGATTACACAGAGCATGAAAATGAATAGTGGTAGCATTGTATCCAAAATTATTTACCAGCTTGACTAAGAAGAGCAAAGCTTAGGAGGAAACAACCTTGGGAAACAATTCTGCATTTGCTGTTCGTAATAATGATGGGGTGACAGATGTCCTGCATAGTGGAAGACAGGGGTAATTGGGAAGGAAAAGAAGAAAGTGAGAAAAAAAGAGGAAGGAAATCTATCTAAACCAAATCCAGGCTGAAGCTGTCAAGTGAAGGAGAGACTATTGACTCACAAGTTCCAATTCAAATCTATAGTGCAAAGTTTAGGATGTTGCCATCTGTCAGTTAATAGCTACACATTGATAACAACTATAAACTCAATCCAGCACGCTCCAGTCACATGTCATTATCTTGAACCCTTTGAGCTCTGTGTTGGGTGCCAAAAAGACTTGTGGTTTAACCCCAGCTGGCAGCTAAGCCCCACGCAGCTGCTCACCTGCTCATACTTGCCCAGTGGGATGGGGCAGAGAATTGGAATAGTAAAAGTGAGAAAGTTTGTGGACTGAGATGAAGGCAGCTTAATAAGTAAAGCAAAAGGCACACATAGAAGCAAAGCAAAACGAGGAATTCATTTACCACTTCCAATGGGTGGCAGGAAATCTCCAGGAGAGTAGGGCTTTGCCGTTTGTAGTGGCTACTTGGGAAGACAAACACCATCACTCTGAATGTTCCCCACTTTATCTGCGGAGCATGACCATATGGTCTGGAATATCCCTTTGGTCAGTTGGGGTCAGCTGTCCTGGATGTGTTCCCTCCCAGCTCCTTGTGCACCCCCAGCCCACTCACTGGTGTGAAAAACAGAGAAGGCCTTGATGCTTTGTGAGTGCTGCATACTGATAAGAAAAACATCCTTCTGTTGTCAACACCATTTTCAGCACAAATCCAAGCCAGAGCCTCATACCAGCTACTATGCAGAAAATCAGCTCTATTCCAGCCAAGACCAGCACATTCTCTGCCTGTTATTCAATACCATTTACGTCATGCTTGGGTACCACACTATCCAATACAATCTCATTATCCACGCCTTCCCCTCCCATCCTTTGATAATCATTCCCTTGGTCTGTGGACCACCCCTGTAAAATGTTCATGAAATATCCACTGAGTTCATTTAATCCATGAATTTGGGCTCCGTCTGTTATAGTGGTCACTCAGGACAGGAGAGTTGGTGTCTTGTGTGGAATTGTTTGCCACCAAAGTCAGCTCATGTTGGTTCACTGCTGCACTTGCACTGCTTCTTTTAAAGCTTGTCCTCCACTGGTTTGGATCATTCCTGCTACAGTAATTCCTACAACATGCAACTTAAACCACAAGTTACAGCAATTTAAAGTTGCATGCATTGTAGTCTCCACCCCAGTCCCTTTGGGCCAGGCCACAGGGCTTAACATTGCAATAAACTCCTCCCCTTGCTTGGGTTTGGATTTATCCACAGACTGCATCCTTGTTAGGGGAGTAGTTGCTCCAAGTGGAATCTTACCTATGAGTCTCAGTTTCTACACTGTGGTGTAGACTTATCCATCACCACAGGTGCTTTGGGGTGCACTGTTCCAAGACAGCCTTACCCATGAGCCACAATGCCTTCAGAGGTATACCCACTCCAACTGTGGCATTACCATGGCTGCTTTCCCTCAGGAGTGTACCTCCTCTGCCATGGGCTTATCTGTGGCCACACACTTTGAGGTGCTCCAGCATGATCTCATCCCCAGCCGATGAGGCTTGAAGGTGTACCTTCTTCAGCATGGACTTACTCACAGGCACAGATGCTTCAGAAGTACTTTCTCCAGCGTGAACTTACCCTTGGGTCGCAATTCCTTCAGAGGTACACCTGCTGCAGCACAGACATAACTAAAGCCACAGATGCTTTCAGATAGACTTGCTTTGGCATGGACTTAACCATGGCCACAGATGCTTTGGGGTGTCCTTCTGTGTGGATTCATCCACAGCTCACAGTCCAATTGACTCAAGTTCACACTGGAGTTCCAGCCTGTGTGGTACTGCAGAACAAAACCAGCAGCACTGCCCTGGCCACCTGCCCACCTGCGTGCATTGCCATGGCTGTTATCAAAATGTTCCCAGGTACAGCAGAGAAGGGTGATAAGCAGTACAGCACTACAACTGTGAAAGCAAAGAGCAGTCACTAATGATTAGTGGCTGCTAATATGCAGTAAGACAAGCAAGCCCTATGGCAAGCACAGAAACTTGCCAATTAATAGCTAAACAGCAGTAACTGCTATCAATCAGGGCTCAATCTAGCACATTGCAATCAAATCTGTCATTATCTCTAACCTTGGAAGCCACATGTTGGGTGCCAGAAAGGACTGCTGTATCTTAACCTCAGCCAGCGACTAAGCTCCGCACAGCTGCTTGCTTATTCAGCAGGGATGAGGGGAGAGCATCAGAAGGCTAAAAGTGAGAAAGCTCGTGGGCTGAGATAAAGACAGGTTAACAGGTAAAGCAAAAGCCATGCATGCGAGTGAAGCAAAACAAGGAATTAATTTGCCGCTTCCCAAGGGCAGGCACATGTCCAGCTATCCCCAGGAAAGCAGGGCTCCATCACTCAGTTACTTGGGCAGACAAATGCCATGTCTTCTTCCCCACGTGTTACATGCTGAGCATGGTGCCATATGACAGGGGATATCTCTTTGGTCAGCTGTCCCAGCTGTGTTCCCCTGGTGTTGGCTAGGGTAGAGTTAGTTTTCATCACAGTGGCTGGTATGGGGCTGTGTTCTGGGTTTGTGCTGAACACAGGGTTGGTAACACAGTGATGTTTTGTTACTGCTGAGCAGCTCGCACAGAGCCAAGGCCTTTTCTGCTTTTCATGCTGCCACACTGGCAAGGAGGCTAAGGGTGCACGGCAGGATGGGAGAAAACATAGTCAGGACAGGTGACCCCAACTGACCAAAGGGATATTCCAGACCATATCACACCATGCTCAGTATATAAAGTGTGGGGAAGAAGGGGTAAGGGAGGGGATGTTGAAGTGATGGCATTTATCTTCCCAAGTCACCACTACATGTGATGGGGCCCTGCTTTCCTGGAGATTTATGAACACCTGCCTGCCCTTGGGAAGCAGGTCCTGGTTCTGTTTTGCTTGTGTGCATGGCTTTTTTGCTTTCTCTCAACCCACAAGTTTTCTAGCTTTTACCCTTCTGATTCTCTCCCTGATCCTGCTGGTGGGGGAGTGAGCAAGCGACTGTAGGGGGTTTGGTGGCTGGCTGGGGTTAAATGACAACACCCCTCCCAAGGCCTCGTGTACCCCCAGCCTCTCCCCACTGGTGGAGTAGGGTGAGAAGCAGGAAAGGAGCAGGAAAGGCCTTGGTGCTGTGTGAGTAACAGTTCAGCAGTAACAGAAGCATCCTTCTGTTATCAACAGTTTTCAGCACAAATCCAAAACAGAGCTCCTTACTAGCTACTATGAAGAAAATTGCCTCTATCCCAGCCAAAACCAGCACACCATCTCTGACCCAAATGACACCACTGATTCTAAAATGCTGCATCTTTTTTCTCATCTTTTCCTGGTTGTCTTCCCTCTCTGGCCAGTAAAAAAAAAAATTAACTGAGCTTGCACAGAGCAGGGCAGTCGTTACTCCGGGGGGTGGAAAGTGTCTGGACCTGTAACAAACTATAAACAAGTTATGGAATGCCCCAGGTTGAGTGTTCATCGTTCCTTTGTTTTTAAGGGCTGTTTGTCATTTTCCATTTATAATACCTTTGTTAATATTCCTAAATGTATTTGCCAATCAGCTCTGTTGCTTTTTCTTCTTTAGAGAAGCTTTGTCAAGCATAGCCCTTTTTGATTTAGGTCTTTCTTTTATCATATTTGCAGGTTTTGCATGCTGTCATTACTGTTTTATTGGCAATGTACTTAGCCTAAAAAAGGAGTATCTAAAATTTCTTGGGTCTCAGCTGGCAGTAGTAGCAGCTCTGCACAAGCTCTGTGTGCATGCCAGAGGCACATTGCTGTTTCTTCCTTTGTCAATAAGGGAAAAGAAAACAAATGCAGCCTCAGTCCTGTGCTCATGCCTCCTATTGTCCCATCTTTCACTTACTTGCTTAGTTTTCTTCAACCTTCTCCCAGACTAGGGTTCCTGGATGCTTTTTTTAATCCTCTGGCATTCTTTCCACCACCATGATTTCTGCAATTCCTTCACCTTCTGCTAGGACTCCAGTCTTCTCTCACTGCCTGTGCAAGGCTCCCAGTCCTGTGCTACATTTGACCTGCCTGGCCTCTGAGCCCTGAGGCAAAGTGCAAGTTCCAGAACTGGGTGCTTTTGGTGTTCTGGTTGCTGTGGAGTGCAAAGGACTGGCTTGAAAACTGGGACAGAGCAACAGCAAGTTATTACTGGCAGCTCTTCAGGGCCAGTATGGAAGTGCTCCCCTTATTAATCACACAGGTGTGTCTCTAGTGAGGTAGAAGCTGCTATCTTTGTTCCGCATGGGCACACTGCTACCAAAGGGCATGCAGATTGCAATTTGGGAACTGTCCTTACACTTGAGATGCAGAAAGTTTCCTCCTGTCATTACCTGATGTTTCTTCTCTCTTTGAGGAGCTCCTTATAAAGGTTAATGGTTAGCAGGATCTGGCACACACCTGGGGAATTAAGCAACTTAGAATAGAGGAATGTTTTCAGAAGAATAAAGAGGAAATGAATGCTCACTTCCCCTTCTTTTCCATTGGCAGCATGTAAGACAGTTATATCTTTTAAAAACTTTCTTTAATTTGCCTGGTTTAGGAACAGTATTTTTTCTGCCTGGGAAGAGAAGGAAGGGATTTTTTTTTTTTTTTTTTTTTAAAGCAACCTCTTTGCTGACTTAGCAGTGTGAAAGGAAAGGAATTGCGCTTTCTTGCCTGGCAGGGCTTTGGCTATCCTGTGCTTCTGGGAAACCATCCCTGAAGGAGTCTGAGAGGTTTAGGAAGGAGGCAGCATTCAGCAAACCCACCTGCCATTCACTAATAAATACTCAGTCTATGAATACTCATTCATACCAATTTGGCATCATTTCTTCCTTTTTAGCAGAGTGCTGTCTGAGACTCCTGCCACAGTGCTTAACTCCAGATCCCTGCTTTCTGCACATGTGGATGTGATGGAAACATGCAAACTGGGAGCTGTCACAGCTTTCAATGCTGGCTTGCTGGAGGAGGCACTTATTTTGATAGCTAGAGAAGCATTTCTTTTATGTGTTACCATTATGTGGTATGGTTAAAAAGTACACGTGCTAGTTCTGGGATCCATATGCTACCTTATTTCTCTGACTCCAGCCTTTTCAGGATGGGCAAGCACCATACAAGCACAAGTCACTGAGAGCTGAGTAAATTTACAAGATGTTCTTGTTCTTTCTCTGCTCCAGGAAGCCTGTTTGTGGCCTGCCAAGCTGTAAGTACTCTACTTAGTTTGGTGGAGTCTGCTGAAGTACTCCATTTGTTACCTGTGGAGCGTGTCAAGAGCTTGGTGACGTAAGTAAACTGTGCCGGTTCTGTGGTGCTGTATGGTTTTCCTTGGTAGAGAAAGAGATGACTTTGCCTTTATGTAGGAGCTGGTTAAATGCTTGTGTGCTGCCCATTCTGTTATGCTGGTGCATTGCTTCAGTATTGTGGTTATGGAATGGAACAAAGTTCTAGACACTGTGTTAGGAGAACCAGGTAGATGTAGTTCCTGTTCAATGACATTTTCTCTGCAAACTGGTCCTTTCTTAGACAGCTGCAGGGTAGTGTGTCAAATAAGGTGGCTCTAGTTTTGCATTGCAGTGCTACACTGGTTCTAGTTTTACTTTGGAATGCTATGCTTAGTAATTCTGTGTTACATTATGATAAAAGAGACAGGAACAGCACTTTCTGAGCTATGTCAAAAGCCTGAGTTTGCTGGCGGTGTTGGGATTCGACTATGTCCTTACCTATCCGTGTTTGTGCTTGCTTCACAATGGGAGGAGATTTTGTATACTCCATTTTATTTATTTTGACTCAATTTTACTTATAATTAGCACAGAAAACTGGCTGTCTGGAGGGATTTAAGGAGACCATTAATCTCTCTCTAGCATCTCCAAGTCTTTGGTGGCTTGAGCTTCAAAATATCCTGTTCATTTAGGAAGTTATGGTGACCGTGTCTGAGGCATGATGGAGATCAAACAGCTTGCCCAGATCAGGCAGGAATTATTGGCAGTGAGCTTTAGCCTAATGCTTTACTGCCTGCTCTGGGCTGGGGATGTGAAACCTGCTCGGAGCAAGGGATGTAAGGTAGCAGAAGGAGGTTTCTCTGTGAACAGGCAGGATTCCTGGGATCTCACCTAAGCCTGGATTATTTCTTTTCTGTTGAAGTTGATCAGTGACAGAACACCTGGGCAGTAGCAGAAGCCCTTGTGTGACCTATGCAGGTTTATTTTCTGCAGCTGTGTGTATGTGGGTCCAGCATGCAAGTCCCAGTTTGACAAGCCTGATTAATACAAAGGAGGAATCTCATGCCTCTTGGGCTGTCATGGGTTTTGCAGCTGCAAGCCATTGTTCTGGTGAAGTCTGACTTCACTGGTCTGCTGGTGCAAGCAGAGTCTGAAATAGTGGAATTTTCCCTTAATGTTGTAGTTATCACTACTGCCTTATTTTCAAATACCAGTCTTGTTGCAGTGCTTTCTGTATGCTAATAAAATAATCCATTGTTTTAGCACTTTCCCTTCAGACCCCTCTGCGCTGCTGTTGGCTGATCTCTATTACACGAGGCTGGCATTGTGTGGCTGCCGGGAACCCCTTTCCCAAGGGAACCTAATGGACTTGTTTGAGAAGTTGCATCCTAATATTTCCACTGGTGTTTCCAAGGTAATCTGCTCTTTTGAGCACCTGCAAAGTAATTTGTATTTTAACAATAAAATGTAAGTAAACATAGATAAATAATAAAGTCTGAAAGGAGAAGCATGAGACTGTGTAAAGCTATTATTTCCATAGTGTCTGCTTAGACCTGTGTCACTGGGGCATGAGTTAACAGAGATTAACTGTTAGCCCTGTCAGCCTTGCCTCTTCCCTAGAGGTAAATCAGGGCAGGAGCATAATGCATTCACTTCTAATTGCCTTCTAGACTGCGGGAGTTCCTCTGTTTCTCAGCTCTAAGATGAACCTGGTGAAATCAGTCTCCTGTAGCAGACATTAACCTCTCTGTAGGTGTATACATGTCAGTATGTATTGCCTGCACGCTTCTGACATACACTTCTGCTTGGAATAGGTCCGGCTGTTGACTGTTCGAATTCTAAACCATTTTGATAATCCACCTTCTACGCAGATTGAGGTAGGGCCAAAACTTTTCATCTAACGTTTCAAAGCGCTATCTGTGTTCCATGTTCTGTGTGAACTGTTTTTCACTTTGCAGAAACAAAATGTATCTGGTAGAGGTAGTCCTCTGCTTTTGTGCTTTCACATTCCGCTTTTATTTCTTTGTCCCCCTGCCTCCTGGTGTTTTCAGATGTGTGCCTAAATGATGGAAACCAGAGCAAGTCCCTTGACTTTGTTCTTTAGTCCAGAATGGCTGTGAGTCTGTATACTTTTGTTGAAGTACTTTTCAATGAGATAAAGGTACTCTGACAGAATTCATGTCACTTGCTTGTTCAGGGTGAAGGCACAGGGGAATTCCAGCCAGTATTTGCCATATTGCTCCAAGCAGAACTTGTGCCAGCAACAGTGAATGATTACAGAGAGAAACTTCTCCATTTGAGGAAACTAAGATGTGACGTAGTGCAGCCTGCAATACCAAGTGGATCTTTGCAGGAGGTAAGGATTTATTGTCAAAAAGCAGTTGTCACATTCCTTTATTCCAAGAGAATGTTCTTATTCCATCACATGGATTGCAGAGTTTTTAATGAGAGTGCATCAAAAAATCAGTTAACCCCCAGATTAGGTTTTAGAAAACTTAATTGTTAGTAGGGGTCACAGCTCCCATTGTCCTCAGGAGTACTGCGTTGAGTGGAACAACAGTGGTATCTAGATAAATGGCCCACAGTCAGATTAATTTGGGTTTGATGTCATGGAAAGGATGGCAAATGATTCCAGGGAGAAGCATTCCAGGCAAATGATTCCAGAGTTGTGAGCAAATTTAAAATCATGACCTTGTCATGTCCTCAGTGTGGTTGAACATGGGTAGGACTCCCGCTGGCCATTGGTGACCTCACTTCTGGGTCTTGCTTCAGCACGAAAATCTTTCATGCCTGTGACCTGTTGAATCTCCTCTGTTGCTGAGCTAAAGGGGGCCTCAGCTCCATGAGGAAGGATTGTAGGTCATCCCTTCTCCATGTACCTCAGCAAGGAGCCAGTCCAAAGGACATGCTTTTAGGCCTAGTGCAGTGAATACTTCTGTGGGCAAACTTTCTTCTTTCTGAGGTCCCTAATGCTGCTGTGGCAGCGCTGAAGTTGGAGAGAAAGACAGACAGCCCAAATAATCTGTGCTGAACTGGTTTTTCCATGTTTACATTATTTTGGTATAGTTATGAGATCTCAGTGCAGCTTACAGTAAATGGGTTTCGGATTTCCTCATGAAGCTATGAGACAAGGAATGTGTGTGACTTCCTTCATCACTTGTAGCACTCCAGAGAACTTCTTTGATCAAAGTTTCCTCTTTGAGAGGAAGAAAGGTTAGAGGAGCTTGGTTGGTCTCTAACTACTGTTGTTTGCATCTCAACAAGATGGTGTTGTATGTCATTCTAGGTGCCTCTTCGGTATTTACTGGGAATGCTTTATGTTAACTTCAGCCCTCTCTGGGATCCTGTAACTGAACTCATAACGTGAGTATATGCAGTTTGATGCTGCAGTCTGTGGTTGTCTCATGGGACATTCCTCTCATTCCTCTGTGCACAAAAGCTGAGGTAAAAAATGTCCAATTTGGAGAGATTTGTGCATGAGAACATGTGTGAAATCTTCTCAAATTAATTTGAACTCTCAAATCTCAACTCTTTAACTTAGTTCCTGATTTTTCTTACTTTCAAGGGAACAAATACAGTCAAATTGCATCAAAGCTTTTAGTCAGAGGTAGCAGGATTTGATTTGTGTTTTACAAATGGTTAAAGGAACAAGAACTTTCTCTCAGTCTTTCCTTCTGCCAACTTCTCTGTCCTTACTGAAAAAACCTCTAAATCCTACTAAAGAGTAGGGAAGTCTTACCATGGTGAAAAAATAAGTGACTTCTTTCAGCATGACTTCGTCTTCTTTTTTTTTCCCCTCTGTTGTACGATTAAAAAGGATGGGATTTTCCTCTTCCAAGCAGTGAATTAATTAAAAAAAAATTAAACCAGCTCTTCAAAAGATATGTCCATGGTAATTCTGCCTTTGATTCTGTATGATTTGCTGTACAGAAATCGGTAGAAAGCTTGAGAATATTTTTACTCAATTTGAGTCCATTTGAAGTCTTGGGATACAACCAGATTATTTTAATAACAGTTGACATTTGGGATCTGTGAGAAAAGGCAAGGAAGTGCTACAGCTGTATTGTGCAGATGTCCTGCCTCTGGACAGCCACATGAAAGCAGTGATCAAAGCCTTTGATTGTGTTAGTTGTTAAGTAGCTGAGTGACGCTTGCCTTTTCTTATCTTCCTTTTAATTTCATGCTGTATTATGCTTTGTTAGTTCTCATGCAAAGGAAATGGAGAATAAACAGTTCTGGAAGGTCCTGTATGAACATTTGGAGAGGGCTGCAACCTATGCTGGTAAGTCACCTCTCCTGAGCATGGTTATCATAGTAACTCAGCTAATAGTAAATTATGTGACTGTTTTTCATGTGCCCCAAATTTGTGTGCGATGGGGGAATTCAGAACCAGTACTACTGTCGTGTCCAGGGCAGGCGTGGAGAGGCTTGGGAGGAAGCTGTGTCTCCTGTCCTAAACACCGGATGGAAAAGGCCAGCTGCATTACAGGAGGGAGTTGCAGGTTGTGGGAACCATGCAGCAGTTTCATCTTCGCTTAAGGCTGGCACTGCTCAGAGTGGTCAGGAACAGTGACAAAACCTATATAATGGTGCAAACCATCTTCCTACTCCATGGATTCGGTGGAATTTCTGCAGACAGTCCTTGTTGTGTGTGCTCTTGGGGTTTACCTATGGGCATAAGGAACCTAATATTTCAAGACAGAGTCAGGAGTGTGCAGCCGTTTGGGAACTTCCTGTTATTCAAGGGAACTGAGCCCAATTGACATGTGCCAGGGTTGCAAGGCATCCTAGAACGCTTTCTAAGCAATGTGTGTCTTTCAGGTCAGTGTTAAATACAGCTGTGTCTAAACAGGTGCATGTCACCAAATGTATTACTTTTGTAATGGGGGATGGATTCCTTGCTACTGGTAATTATGAAGTAACCTGAAAAGATTTTCTTATCTCTTCTGTAGAAATGGAGCTACAAAATGAACTAGATGAACAGGAGGAGAGCACTGCTGAAACAGAAAGTGAGAAGATACCAGAAGGACAGGTGGGGACTGTCTTTCTGGAGCAGCTGAGGAGTAGAACAGATTGCAGTGAACGGCTGGACCACACAAATTACCGTTTCCTACTGTGGAAAGCACTGGATAAGTTTCCAGACAGAGTGGAGCCTCGGTCAAGGGAACTTTCCCCACTTCTTTTGAGATTCATTCGGTAAGTAAGATTTACTTTTCAGTTGAGAGGACACAGCTTTCAATGTGTTGCTGAGCTTTAAGATTGGCTATCCCATTAGAGACTTTATTTCTTGAATGCATTGGCTGATGACATGTCTGTTTCCAGTTAAAATAACCTTTTAATTGGAATGTGGATTGTGTTAGAAACTAAGCAGGCTGAAATGAAATTTACAGTAGGTCTCTGCTGCTCAGTCTCTTGTTCATTGACTTGCCATTGTCACAGCCTCATTACTCAGTTACAGAGTGATTTCGGTGGAAATAAAGTTCCTCTTTTCCTTAATGAAAATATGTTTTAATTTGGAATCCCAGAATACCAAAGTGTTTTCCCCCAAGGTGGGGAAAATACTGATTTTGGCAGAGGCTGATTCAAATTCCTGCTCCTGAGGGGAGAGCAGTGGTGTGCTCGTGTATGTGTGCACATATCGGACAGTATGATGGACATGGGGTAGATGTTATAGTAAGAATGGTGAGGTTTTTAGTTGCTGTTGTTGCCCTGGAACCTTGAAAAATTCTTAATTTTCTTAATTCCTTCCTTCTTTTTTTAAACACAGAAATGAGTACTACCCAGCAGATTCCCTAGTGGCTCCATCTCAGGATCTCAGAAGGAAAACTAGTGGTACCATAGCAGCAAAACAAATGCCTGCTGAAGAGGTGAATGATGTTGCTATGGAGGAAGAGGAGGAGGAGGAGGAAGAAAAGGAAGAAGGGGAACCAATTAGTGTAGGACTACCAAAAAAGAAAACAAGAAGAGCTGCTGCTAAGTAAGTATTTTTAGCTTTCCCTTTTGCTTGTGCTTTCATGGAAAGGCAGATTCAGCAGCTCACTTTGATATATAAGCTGTGTTTTGTATATATTATTTTTTCTTCTTTTGCTTGAGCTTCATCATTTCTCAGTGGATTACAAGTCAGAAATTCTGCCTGCACAGTACTAAAAATCCAAATACACTGCCCAAGTTTTATCAACATCTCATTACCTGCTGACCAGTCTGTGGTGTGTTTACTTGAAGCAAAAAATGTGTAGTATTGTGGAGCCATTCTGAAGTTTTCAGAGACTCTTGTACCTGAATTCCCTGGCTTCTCTGTGTATGTCTGTTAGTCTTTGAAAACTGTGGGCATTGCCAAACACTTCAAAAAATGAGACTATTTGTTTAGGTATTCTAATATTGGGATTCTGCTATTTCCTGCCCGTTTATAAATCTTATCTTCTTAGGGACCAAGGTTTTTATTTAGTAGATTGAAGCTGCATGTTGCTGTAATATCATTATTGCAGTACTGAATACATGGAGAAAGCGGCTCTTTGTATGAATTCTCCCCAGTGATGGCCTCTGTCAAATATCCCTTACAAATACATCACAAAGATTTCTATTCTGACACTTCTGCAAAGTATGGCCCTTGTAATGACAGAGAACTTCAAAGTGTCACCTTGTATGTTGGAACAAGACAAGTATTTGATATGTGACCTAAAGTGTCATTTCATCCCAAGTGTCCTACGGCTTTTTCGTTTTTTTCCCAGATTCTGGCTTGTATGTGCAAATTATCAGCAATTAAAATACAGTGACAGTCCAAGATATTTTGTATTTTTCCCAACCTCCATCTCAAAACATCCATGCAGTGAAGTGGAAACATTAGCTCCTGGTAGCCGTAACAAAGATACAAAAGATTTACCAGGGGCGTGTTAATGAGTTGTGGAGTGACCTCCCTTCCCTGAGTCAGGCCTGTGCCAGGGAGGACTCCCTCATGGGGCTGCACCTGTGTCCCAGGAGGCCTGGCTCTGAGGCAGGGAGGACACGCACCTGCCCCGAGCTCCCTGTGGGGTTCTTGGAAGGCGTTGTACTCGTCCCTTGACTGTGCCCAGCCACGGAGGAGGATGGCCCAGCTCAAGAGTTCAGTGTAAATTAGCAGGGGGGGGGAACAGCTGAATGAGGACAGCATCTACCAGTTCCACAGCACACATGGTAGAGGAGATCTCTGCCTTCCTTATCCTGGTCTTCTGTGTCCCTTCCCGCGAAGAGCAGATGGGGCAGATGTGACACTACCACTTATACAGCCCTTCACACTGGTAGGAGCAACATGGGCACCATTTATGGACAAGTGAATAAACAGAGAGATAAATACAGAATTTTGATGTTCCAGGCTGAGCTGGCAGAGAGAAGTAAGCAGCATCCTGACTGTACTCCTTTCTCATGAAAAAAACTGAGCCTACTCAGGGATACTGAAGAAAGGGCGTTCTCTGTGCAGTGAAGTGACAGCTGGAAGGAGCTGTTTAGGAGAGGGAACAGGACACCTCTTGCTGTGTCTGAAATAGTGCTGAAGACTTGCGATCTTCTTGTGTTGTTCTTTGTTTTCTTTCTTGCTAATGAATTTTAATTAAAGTTCCCTGTTTGTTTGTCTCCTGGACGTTTTAAAAAATAATTGTTTTGTTTTACAGGCAACTAATAGCCCACTTACAAGTTTTCTCAAAATTCTCAAATCCTCGTGCATTGTATCTGGAGCCTAAGTTGAATGCCTTGTATACCCAGGTAAGGCTATTTGCTTACTTTTAGAATTGCTACTAATAAATAAACTCTTTCATATTTGAATGCAGTGTCTGATACTGCAGAAACCTGTCATTTTCTGAACTCGGCTGTGATAGCTGAGAAAGGAGCTGTCCTTGAGAGGACTTTCTAACAGACTTCACTTGAAATGAGCCCCTTTAGCAAAGACCTGCTTAAGATACCCGGCTTAGTTTGCCAGGAGTGGCACATGCAAACAGATCTGACAGCAGACAAGTAGTAGTCTTTGGCAAGGTGGAGGAGTGGCTGTAGAGGAAATCTGTTCCACTTCCTGCGGGATCTGGAAGAGGATTTAGAACCCAGAGCTTGGGGAAGATCCAAGGAGATTTGTCTTTGTCATGTAGTGTTTTGTGTACTAAGAGTATGGTCAGTATGTACAAGAGATCATCAAGCATCAAAAAAGAAAAAGGAATTTCTTCTTGAAGAATATTCAATTTGCTTGATTCTTTTTTGAGGGATTTCCCTGAAGGAATTGTCAAAAGTATGACTTTGAAGAGGGATTCTAAGTCTTTATCTTACAATCCTTAAAACGGTTTTGTTTTTTAATTTTTTTAATTTTATAGGGTTGTGTTGGTTCCCAGTTGGTGGATTTTTTCAGGTCATTGGAGTTTGCTCTCACTGTTCCCAGTTTGTGTTTTCTGAGGCTGTGGATGTTGAAAGCTCCATTCCCTAGTCCCTGAATTAGAGAATCTCTAGTAGACATCCCCTAATAGACACTCTGTTTCAGTCTATCTCAAAGTATTGCTTAGAAAAAGAGTTGATCCATGTGTTTGCTTCCCCATGTTCTTAGCAAAATATTGGACAGTCATGTAAAGGTCAAATCACTGTGGGAAGAACAGGCTGGCACAAGAAGAAAGATTACTTCATCACTTACCGTTTGCATTTCTGTGTCTTAGTATGTGCATTGTCACAGCTGGTGTGTCCATCTAGCACAGGGACATCATGGCAAAGTGACCTTAGATGGCACTTGCCTGTGCTGTTTGGTAGGAGACTGAAGAACTGATAAAGATGCTGCTTGGAGAAATGATCTGTATTTCTTAAATTCTCTTCCCTGTCCTAATGAATCTTATGAGAATATGCTGAGTTGGAAGGGACCCATCAGGATCATCGAGTCCAATTCCTGGTCCTGCACAGGACACCCCAAGAATCAAACCATGTGCCTGAGTGCATTATGCAAACACTTCTTTAACTCAGATAGTCTTGGTGCTGTGTGTTGTTTGGTGCCTAGGTTATGAAGAGTCATCTTCAAGAGAGGACAAATCTCAGTGAGACTTTGCATACCAAGTCTTCCGGGTAGTTAGTTTGTCACAGGAAAGAAATACAGCTATCTTGGAATGGCTTGGGTAGCCTGCTTTTTAATCCAGTCTTCTTAGATACACAGCTGGTAACTGGTTTTGATGATAAATACAAACTGATAGTGGTCCAAAAAAAACCTATGAAAAAGCAAATATTTTGACTATCCTATGTAGATAGGAAGGATAAGTATATATGAACTATCAGCAACCATGCCCACTTTTTATGAGTGGCAGTTGTGCATGTACGTCTTGGCTTTATACTGGCAACACATACATTCTGTTTCCATTTGAATAAATTAGTCCAAATCGTGCTTGAGCTTGTAGCCTTTGGGTTGTTTCGCTATTTTCAGTAAGCATTTCTGCCTCCTAGATAGGGACTTTCTTTCTTTCTTTTGTTATTTGCAGTTACTGTCTCATCAAGACCAGAATGTTCAGAGAATAGCTCTTGACTGTATAATGACATACAAGCATCCTCATCTACTACCATACAGGTAAAAGCTTTTATACTGTTTTAGCATCGGTGAATGAGCCTGCTGTCATATCAGAAGCTTGCTTCAGGGTCAGTTGTATTTGGGGTCTTGTATTTGTTGAAGACACATATGTAAAGTTTCATTGTAGCCAGCTGTATGTTTCGTAACTAAGGCAGGAAATAAGGTCTTGAGGTTGATCAGTGTCTCTTTTTTGTTTAGAGAAAAATAGCAACACTTCCATTCTGTCCCAGAATAGTGTCAGTAGTGTTAGTAGTTCCATCATTTTCAAAGATGTCTTTTGTACTGATGGTTTATAACCACCCAAAGAAAGTGACAGCACAAAACTGTAGTTTGTGGCAAAGTAATCGATTTGGAATATGCCCAGGACTTACTTGTCTACATAATTAGCTTGAACTTGCTGGTTCTTAAAAAAAATTTTTTTAGGAGGGTGAGAAAATAGTACTTTAATATTTTGTATACAGCAAGGATAGATAGGTAGGTAATTAAATATAGATGCATCTGTGTGTCTATCTGTCTATTTTTATAACCCTACCTGCCCTCAAATAATGTTTATTACTCTCAGGGAGAACCTGCAAAGGCTACTGGAGGACAAGAGCTTTAAAGAAGAGATAGTCCATTTCAGTATTTCTGAGGAGACCGCAGTAGTAAAAGGAGAGCATCGACCAGATCTCATTCCTGTTCTTATGAGGTATGTTCTGAAGTGTGAGTTCAAAAGCTTCACGGCAGAGTACCATGAGCTGAGATGTAATGCTGCTTCTCATTTTAAACAATTGAGATAAACCCATGGTTAATGGTATAGTTTGATGACTTAGTTTGTGATATTCTGTATGGTTTCCTTATTAACACATTTATGTAATGTGTTATGCAAATGGTGTTTTCTTTAAAAACAGCAATTTGGTACATGTTGTTTCTACAACGGATTACAGAGAGCTGTGAGGATGTTTCAGTTCACTGAGTATTGCCAGCTATTTGCAGTGATGTGAATTGTCCTGCAGGTAACCAGTTTTATACCTGAAGTTTCCAGCAGGGCTTCCATTGTAGTAGCAGAAGCTGATCTTTCACTAAGCTGATCTTTCACTAAGTAGTTCAGTGGAGACCCTGAAGGGAGAACTTTCACTAGAGAATATTTTTAAATGGAGTTTCTCCTACAGAATAAGATGCTGGAAAACAGATGGCTTGCTGAAAGCTAATGCAACCTCTTTTTGGTTCTTGAAGAATTCTCTATGGCAGAATGAGAAACAAAACAGGGAGCAAAACACAGGGCAAGTCTTCAGCAAGCACTCGCATGTCAATTGTTCTGCGATTTCTGGCCGGCTCACTGCCAGAAGAGATACGGATGTTCTTGGATCTACTCTTTGAAGCTGTGAAGCAATTCAGTAATGGTAGGTAGGCCATAGAAACTGGGGGGGTGGAATTTCCTGACCTGTAGAGATGTGGGAGGATAAATATGCTTAGTACTGTTACGTGCTTCAGTTTGTCTCTTAACCATACCTTGAAAGGATGAAAGTAAACCCTTGGTAAGGACTAGGTTTCCACTGAGTTTCTCCTTACAAAGCACGATTGCTGTGTTTTATGTGTCCAAGGTCAGAAGAGCTGAACAACTTGCCAGAGCTGTGCAGGTAAGCTGTTGCAGGCCAGGAATGAGCAGTGGCTGGCATCATAGGCTAGCCTGAGTATCATAGCAGTAAACAGAGCTTGTAAAGTGCTCTGATTCTGTAGCAGTGGGAGACATCTGAGTGTCACAGAGATGGAGACACAGAGCTGTTCTTATTTAAAAAGCTGACTGTGAGGATCTGTAATTTAGGGCAAAATTACACTATTTTTCATGTGTCTTCATGGTGCCTCCCTAGATAATTTGCTGTCCCTTTGCCTGTCACAGGGCCTTGCCAGACTGCAGTCCTTCAAAGTATGTCAGACCTGGATTTAGCTAAAGTCCTGCCTCTTGGGCGTCAGCATAGCCTCTTCAATGGTCTTGAAGTTGTGTTGAAAAACATGGGACATTTGATCCAGCAATATCTGCCTGAAATTCTACAGATTCTGCTCTGCATGACTGCTGTGGTATCCTGCATCCTCCAGCAAAGAGAGAAGGTACAGTATATGCAAACAATATACAAACATGTAAATGAAATTTCTTGTCTCCTCCTCCTCTTTGCTCACACATATAAACAGAGCTTTACTGGTAAAAGTAAGTGGAATGCCATTGTGGAGTGAAGCTCAGCAATTAGATGTCTGTCAAAATAGAGGCCAGTGATGCTTGTCTGAAAGTGCTACAGGGCTCAAGCCCTGGTAAAGTTAATGTGTTTAGAAAACTGATTTGGACTGTGTTTTTGTTTAAGTTACTGAAGAGAGAGTTGGAGGTGATCTCTGTGCAGTTCCTGACTGTTTTGTGGAGACGTGGGCATGAGAGAGAGAGATAAATGTTCTGTTGTAAAGATGTAACAAGGTTTTATGGCTGGAAGTTAAAATTTGCCTTAAAGTGGAGTTTCTTGGCTGCAAGGATAAAACATTTGAGCCGGGGAAGGAGAGGTTTAAAGTTCCTTGCCTGAAGACATTAGAGCAAAACTTGTCCATGAGGTGTTTTGTTGCAGTGCTAGACCTTGGGGAGCTCAGCATTGTGGATGATCACAGGGATTGTCTACCCTGAGTGTCTCCTGTCATGGGACACAGGAAGGACATGGATACCAGCTGTGCTTTCAGCACACTAGAAGCATCTTCAGCTCTGTATCAGGAGAAGTCATACTAATCCAGTGTCGCAATTTGGGTCTTAGCCAGAGCACTGCAAATGTTTTTTCCCTTGCTGAGCAATGGCTGTTCATGCAGAAGGGGCCAGGTGAGGAAAACATCCTGTTAAAGATTGGTTGCACCTAAAGGTGGGCCATGGTTGCTTATTGTGGCCCTGTATGCAGGGGAGCAGTGCAGAGATCCCTGAGCTCTAGTCCAGCTACTTGGGGTCTCTTGCCAGCTGCTCAGAAACTGTAACACTGAGCCAGGCTTTTCTATCTTCCTGGTGCAGAGCCTGTTCATATGTTAGGTGGGAAACAAGCAAACTGCACAGTCATCATTATCATCACTGTTGTTGTGGTGTTGAAAGGAATTATGAGATGATGGACTGAACAAGTGGGAATGAGTGTTTTGTCACCCATGGGCATGTTCTTGCCAAGACCCAGCTGTGAGCATTTGAGGTTAGAACTTGCTTTGAAAAAATCCATCAAACAAAGCAACTGAACAGAACCTTATAACTGTCCTAATTTATGAAGAGGATTAGCAAATTTGAGGACATCAGCATACCACAGTCTGACTTAAGCATGCCTACGTGTTTTCAGTGAGGACAGGAGACAGGAGTTCTAAAAGCTGCTTCATTAACTGCTAGGAAAGCCACATTTTGCCAGAGTTGCTACAGTAATCCTGTCATGATTGTGTAATGTCAGGAGCGACAGTCTGTTGTTTGCCTGAACTTAATTTAACACTTCATTAGCCCAGGGGCTGTTAAGAGCTCAAGGAAGAGTGTGAGAAATCTGTTTATCTTGAGTAATAATTAGAAGACATTCTTGGAGTTTGAGAGTAATTTATTGCCTGGAGAGTTAAACATCAACTCTGACCACTTTAAGACAAGTTATTAATTTACCATTTCCTACTGATTGTGTTCAGCATTGAGTTTCTTTATCCTCTCAAAGGCTTGATCTCAGAGAACTCTTATGATGATTGAACAGTGGGAAACTCAAAATTACTTCACTTGGAAGCCACCATTAGCAATAGTATCCTGGTTTGTGCTTTCTTTGGGCTTTCAAACAGTTCATTTACCACCTGGAAGCTGATTGCACTCCATTAGTACACATGCAGCATAGCTTGGGAGGTCCTGTTGCAAGAGCTTGGTCGGTTCCTTTTCCACCATCTCCGCTTTGTCTTTTTTACCTGTGATTTTGGATTCTGCATGGTGGATCATGATATAAACTGGAGACCCAAAAGAGCTTCAGTATCCGACGGTGGCTTTTAGTTGCTCTGATGTGGCTTTATTATTTCTGAGGCTGAAGTTCATTACCTCTGCACTGTGGAGCTACTTCATGTGCTTGTGCTGTGAGCTGTATTGCACAGTATGGAAATAATTCAGGTTACTCAGGTCAAGACTCCTCTGAGGGAGACGAGTCAGAATGCAGAAGTGTATGAATTTCCTTACTGGAATGTTTTTCTCAAGAAAGGCTATGGAACATAACCTCTAACTGGGTACAGGAAGCACCTTCCTGTAACCAAACGCTATAGTCCCCACCTCACTCTGCTGGAAGACATGATTCACATTCTTCTCTGTTCCTCCCCCTTTCTCTTCATCTGTTGATTTCTTTTCTTCCCAGAAGATCTCAGTGTGCAAAGTACAACTTCACTTTGGAGAGCTGATTTGGGTCCTTTCAAGTGTAAAACAGAATTGTTTAAGTGTCAAGGCTGGAAATGTAATTTACTGCAGTGTAGCTTTCTGCATTGTGCTCAAAAGGGGCAGATGCTACTGTCTTAAGCCTGTCAGCATGGATTTTTTTATGAACTGAAGGAGTCCTGTGTAACTCACTCAATGCAGGAACAGTGGGCCCCTTTTAGAAAAATTTAGGTCAACTCTGAGATGTAGATTGCTACTGTGAACAAGTTACAAGAGAAAACAGAAGTTTCTGCAAAGGATATATCCATGGTCAATGAAATGCTGCATTTAATTTCAGGGCAAGTAGTTAGTAGTTGTTCTGCAAAGGTCTTACTGGGTTGGGGTTTTTGTTTGGTTTTTTTACAGGTCCAACCTAGGTTGATTAATCCACTGAAGAATTTGAGACGTCTTGGTCTCAAGCTTGTGGCAGAGTTTTTTTCTGATTATGAGACCTACAGCTTTAGTGTGGAAGAGATTGATGCAGTTTTCCATGCTGTGGTATGGCCTCAGGTAAGTATTTTTTGTTTTTCCAAATAACTTATGTGAAACATGCACCATGCAGAAAACTCCAACTGCACTGGAGTCTGTCATGTCAACTATGTCCATCGCTAGGTTGGATGTGGCCTTAGACAGATTGTGGCATCCCAGTGTGTCTGTGCAAGACCAGTTTCTTGGCTCATGTTGATTAGTCCTGAAATAATCAAGTCACAGATTAAAGTACAAATTAATTCATCTGAATAAAATGGATGTCATTTCTTTGTTCTTTAACCACAGAAGCAGACTTCTTCCCTAGATGCTTCAGGGAAGCTAAGTAATACAAGTCATTTCTGGGTGCTGCTTTTCTGTGTGACAGTTGTTGGGCCTGTGGTAGGGGACTGCAGTAGCAAATGCTGCTGCAGGAAAGGAAGGACCCAGCAGGGTCTGTCAGTGGGCTGTGTGGTCTTGTGCCTGCCTGCCAAGAGTTCCATGTGAGCACAGTGACAAAGCACAGGCTTGTGGCTTTTATCAGAGAAATTCAGATCATCTCTGAGCTTGGAAAATGCACTGCTGTGAGATGGAGAGAGAACACAGTATTTAAAATTAAATTGTGCTGTCTTTGTCTGTGCAGTGGCTCTGGGGTTGGCAGGGAGTGCCTGTACCAGCTGCTGGGTTGTCTCTGCTCTAAAAGCAGTTATCTCCATGCAAAGGTTAACTGAGTAAGAGGGGCTGACTCCAAGAGTGCTCTTCTACAGAGGGTTTTGAGGTATCCAAGTGTTCAGCTTCCTTGCGGCAGAAAAGCCTGTTAAAGAGCACTGGTATGGTCTGTGAAACCACAGAGCTGCTTCTCTAGACATTGTGTTTGTTTACTCCTACACTGTTTCTCTGCTCTACCAGTAACAATATGTGATGTGTAGTAGGTGTATATGGACAAACAGTAGATAAAATAGTAGCAGGCAGTGCATATAGCTCTGTATTGCTCTGGGTTGAGGAACAGGGAGGTGTATGCTCCTGGTTTGTCCATGGAGTCTTCTTACAGCCAGGGTGCTACGTGGGAAAAGCAGTGAACATTTATTGCAGTTCCAGAGCAGTTCAGGCTTTTAGTCAATGAAGCACTTTAAAGCTTTCAGGGAGCACTGTATTTGCAAATGCTGAGTAACTCTGAGCAAGATGTACTGTTGTTACTAAATAGTTAGAAGGCCTCTTGTCCTTACTTACGTCTAGAAGACGGCTGGTTTTGAAGCTTGGATGGTAGTACAATCCAGAAGCTCCCTCTAGAGCCTTTTTTGGTGAACTCCATGAAGGTTTTGGCAAAAGAATCATTTTGCTTTGCGTGTTTTCCTTTCTTAAAACTATAGAACTGAGGTGTGTAAAAACTCGTGGAGAGGACAAATTGTTTTAAGCCTGTTGAACCTGGAATTGGAGTTTGCTGTTCTACATAGCCCAGGATTTTGCTGCAGGGGCTCAATATTGCTAGCCTGCACAGCAGCGTTCCTGCAGGATTGGATTAATGGTTTACTCTTCATTGTACATCATTCAGGAAATCTCTGTTTTATGCAGGGCAATAGTATTACCAACCTTTGGGACAGTAGAAGATGATTTCTAAGATGTTGGCTATGATGGTCAGACCTACCTTCTTTTCTGTTATGCTCAGGTCTTGAGCAAACTGAGCTAGTCCAAACCCCACATGCACCATCCTGGCTGCCACCCCTGGATGCACTGGAGTCTGCTCTGCCTGTGTGTTCACTAATGGTGCCTTGCCAACAGTCCAACAGTGGTCAGGGTGGAAACCCAGCTCTGTGACTTGGTTGGAGCCTGTTGGGTTTCGGAATCGCAGAGAGGAGGGTGCACTGGGTCACTTTAGCCTGTGTCCAGTCATGAAAGAGCGGCAGCTCTTGTGTGTGGCTTAGGCTGGGCACCTCTTAGGTGGGGTTGTTTTGGATACAGAACCCTGTTAGGAGATTCCATTCATGGGATGCAGTACAGTGTTCCAGCCTCCCCAGTGAGGCCATGGAGATACAGACCAGGTGCTGCAGTCAGGGCATAGGAAATGTGGGAGAAGTGAGTTCTGGGTGCTGTGCTTGAGATTTCAGAGGTGTGTCCAGGACAGGTTGCTAAGTCTCTGGCAAATGTGAGGCTTCATGGGAATCTAGTTTCAAGGGAGGGCAAAAATGGTAGCTGGAATACTGTATAAATAGGAGTGAGATGATCTGAGTCATTTGACAAATATTGAGGAAGTTGGGAAAACAAGGTTGAAATTACTTCATAAAAAAGATTAACTATAGAATGTGAGGTCTTTGTTAGAGATGAGGTTTTTAAGTTGCTTTACTTACTTGTGTTGCATTGCTATCTGATTTTTCCCTCCTTTAGGTCTGCAGATTGGCTTCAGAGAGTCAGTATTCTCCAACTTTCCTGCTCAAACTCATTCACACCTGGAGTAAGAACCCCAGGTAAGTGTTCTGGCAAACAAGCCTAAGTACTTCTGAATACATTAAATACAAGGGAAAAAGAGCACACTAACAGTCTGTGAATAATTGTGTCGAAAACCGTATTTTCTTTTTCCATTAGACTGTTATTCTTTTGATAGCAGTCAAAGCAGCTGGGAAGTTTTCCAGTTTATGCAAGTACTCACTTTTTAATAGGCTGGTTTTCCCATACTGTTTTTCCCATATTAAGCACATATGCAGCCCAAACCCAACTCACAGGTGAGGAGGAGGCCTGACTTCTTAGGATATGTCCATCTTGACCAATGACGACTTAGTCTTGCAAGGTGGGAAGTCAGTTTTACTATATATAATACCATTCATGGTTTTGTGAGTCTCTATTTCTTTCCATTTTATGAAAGAGTATGGGCAAATTCAGCATAGAATCTGTGACTGAGAGTCTGTCACTGGAAGTTGTAAAAGAGTTTTTTTTGATTCAGACACTGTGAGAAGTTCTAGTTCAACTGTCTTGAGAGATTTTTGCCTCTTCCACAGACTCACTGCTTTTCCTTTGCTAAGGTCCCTGGTATTTCTTATAAGACACCTCATTTGCAGGCATGAAGACCTTACGTACAAACTTCTGTTAAAAATGGTATTGGATCACTAGGTTAGGAGCAGACTAAGAGTAGACTCGGGCTGTGGAGAAAGGATTAGGTTTAGATGATGCTATCTTGAAGCAAGAAAAGGGACTTTATAATCTCTCAACTTCCATTCACTGCATTTTTCATTACACTTGTTCTGGGTTTTTTTGCACTTTTTTATTGGTTGAAGTGGAAGACAGTCATTTTTTTGTGTGACTTCTTGCACAAAAGAATTATATTTAATTCTTATATATATATATATGTAATTATAAAATTTTGAACCTGATTTTCAGTGAACCTTTTTATAATCTTTCTCTCAGATATTTCCCTTTACTGGCCAAGCAGCAGCCAGATCACCCAGAGAGTGATATACTGTCAAATGTATTTGCTGTGCTGTCAGCCAAGAATCTGTCTGAGGCCACATCCAGTCTTGTGATGGACATCGCTGATAGCCTTCTCAACAGCCCAGATTTTGAACCCACGGAGCAGGTTTCCAGTTTGAGTGTGACTGGCTGTGTTGTCGTGGTCACTGGAGACGTGACAGAAGGTATGCCTGCCTGAGAAGTCTGAGAGACCTGGTGGGTGCTTTGGATGAAGGTGTTAGATTATGGTGAGGTTGTCTACGCTGGCTGAGAATACTGGGGAGGAGGATCTCCCAGCAGAGATGGAAACATCAATGTATAAATTTGTCTTGTTGTGCTCAAGAATGGTAAAGTCCTACTTGTTTCATGATTGATGAGATCTGCATTTGAGTGTCAGGGTTCTGAGCATGGAGAGATTCCTTATGAAGAGGGAAATGTTGACCTGTTCTGTCTGTGAAGTTTTGACTGATACAAGTTCAAGAACTGCATTGCTGACTTGGCTCTGTGCCTAACACCACATTTTATATAAAGGCCTCCTTCATGTATGCACATGATCATATATCACTTTGATGTTTAGTCTGTGCTCTCTGACAAGGAAGACCTGGCATCTTTGAGAGTTAGGCAAGAACAGTAGTGTGCTGTGTTTGATGCTGTGGAGACATCATTCACTGCAACACTCAAAGCTAGTGGAAAGGAGCATGTGCCCTTGTTATGGCAGCTTTGATTTTACAAAGAGGTCAGTGGTAGAATAAAGAAAATCACATCTACAAATGCTCCAGTCATTTTAGGAGCTGTTACTACTATTGAGGAGTGTCCTTGGTACCTTCTGATAAGCCTACACTTCAGAGGGCTGTTACTGAAATCTGTGAGGAGAGTGGTGTGTGCTTTCTTTGATCCCATCTCAGACACATTAGACTTGGTCTCAGCAAGTGCTGGTGCTTGTTCCCAGCCACCAGCTGCCCTGCACATTCATAGCTCCCATTTATTTATTCTTCCACTGATGAAGCCTCCTTTGTCCTAATTTCCCCTTCGTGTAGGGTTGGATCTCCCTTCTGTTTCTTGCAGCAGTGTTTCTTGGGTGTTGCTAACTGTTGTATCCCTCACAGAGCCCCTCAGTCTAGGTTGCCGGTTGGTCCTGCCTCATGTTTCTGCCATACTTCAGTACTTCAGCAAAACAATGTTAAGTGTGGAAAAGGTGAAAAAGAAGAAGTATAGAGCTCAAGTCAGCAAAGAGCTGAGTATACTTTCCAAGTAAGTGATTCTTAGAGCTCTGTCTTGGGGTGAACAAGACTCAAAACCGTTAAAAAGTTGGAAGGAGGCAGGAAGAAAGCGGCTTATTGTAATAGGTTCCAAATTAAAAAATGCTGTGTCTCAAACTATTTAAATTTACAACAGTTGTAAATACCTGGATCTATCATTGACCTTGCAAGTGGCTGGTGACAAGTGATAAGTTTTCACAAGTTGATGGGAGCAGATTTTGTTGCTGGTACTCAAACCTAATGTCTCTTGAGGGTAGAAAAAGGTGCAGAAATGCCTGCAGTCATGTGGAACTGAATGCTTGGGCTGGTACTGTGAATTTGGTAGGTACACTCCATTAACTTGGATAGGCTGACAAAGCCCTGTGAAATGAACTAGTGCTGACAGAGTTTTTCTTTGCTCTATACTGGTGATTGAAATTATATAAAAGAGTACATTACCTTGTCCAATTGTACAGGATCAGCAAATTTATACAAGAGAAGAGTCAGAATTCAGTGCTTGTGAGCCTTCTCCTCCCTTTCCTTTATCAGAGTAACATGGAGCAGGTAGGTAAAAATTATTTCCTCCCCCTATTAAACATATGTTTTTCTTTTAATAAAGTATATTTGTTTCTTTAAGATACAGTTAAAAGTTTTACTGATGATATGCCATTTCTCATTATTAGCCTGATGTCAAGTTTTCATGTGTTTGTAGTCTGCTCAGAGTACCATGCCACTGCATGTTGATGTTCACTACTCACCCAGAGATGCCAGTGCCCAGACTGATTCTGTTCCCCCTTTTCATGGGAAAGGTCTACAGAAGTTATAATGCAGTCTTTACCTTCTCCATCACTGTAGTCGATCCACCAAATTGCTTGCAGAGTTTGAAATAATTGCTCTTCTTCGCTGTGGATTTTATGCACCCCAAATCCAAGGCCACAGCATCTGGACAGCAATGTGAATATATATGGTTGAGTATGTAGTACATGTGGTATACTGGGCAGTGCTGCATTAGTCTGCTGCAGGATGAAAGGCAAAGGCAAACTGTGTACAGTACTCTTTTGGGGTTTCAAATCTGTGAACCATTAAGGGACCACATGTGATACCTGTCGAGGGAGATCATACAAGAGCTTCTTTACTGTGTGGTGACTGGGCATGGAACAGATTGCCCAGAGAGTCTGTGGAGTCTCCCTCATTGGAGATACTCAAGAACTGTCTGGATGCAATCCTGTGCCATATGCTCTGGGATAACCCTGCTTGACCAGGGAGCTTGGACCAGATGACCCCCCATGGTCCTTTCCAACCTGACCCATTCTGTGATTCAGTGAAGTATATGGTGCTGTTAATGTTCATCTCACATATTCAAGAAAGACTACTTTTTAAAGCTCTGTTAGTTCTCCTGACCTTTGAGTCGTGAGGAAAGGCACATAAAAGAAGTCTTTATCGTGCTGACAGTCGTCTCTTAAGACTGTGTTGTTTCTAATTGAAAGGTTGCAAGTACTTCTGAGATATTTGATGATTGCATTGTGTCCTTCTAATTCTTTGTTCTCGTTCAGTATCTCTGATCTGAATAAAGTACAGCAATGTTCACTTCATGTCTTGAAATATGTCCCAAGGAAATGAAATAATCTTGTGAGGTTTCAGTATTTGTTATCTGTCTCTTTCAGGGTACACAAATTGACATTCTGGAGACAGTGCAGAACTTGCTGAGGCATTGCTCAAACCCTACAAGCTTTCTCAAACCACTGGCAAAGCTTTTTTCTGTCATCCAGAACAAACTGTCTCGAAATAAGTTGTGCTTGGTATTTCAGGTATTGCATTTCTACGTTTCTGTGCTTTTTTTTTTTAACTTGTTCTAAGAGATCAAGAACAAAGTAATAGCAGTATTTATCTTTGTACATGACTTTAAAAACCTTTTTAATCTACTTCTTGTGTTAAGTGAAAGTAACAGAATTCTATGTGATAGAAATTAATGAGCTGCACAAAGATTTGTAAAAGTTTTGGCTTACAGCCTGGCTGATGTGAACCTCACCAGGCATCTTTAGTGTAAGAGAAGCCAAATAAAGCACTTAAATTGTAACAAATCCTGTATGTTGGTAAAATAAGAATGGATTTCAGTATCCTGAAGATGATTTTTGTTTGTATTCTTCTCTCACAGTTTATAGTAAGCTGTTTTGTATTACTTTGAAGTGACTTACATAACTTCTTCTTAGCAGGAAAACACAGGAAACATTCAGTGTAGATGTTTAGAAGCTTAGGAACTTAAAACAGATATCCTCCAACTTACAGAAGAAAGGTTCTTATGAAGGTTCTAACAGGAGAAAGACTAATGCTGTTGCTTTATTTATTTTTTGTCTTAGGTGGTAAAATCTTGAGTTATCCACATTTTTAACAACTATAAGAGTTAACTGGGTTTTTTATGTTTCTTTTTAGACTTTATCTGACTTGGACAGTAAGTTGAAGTATATTACTGATGTTGTTAAGGTATGTACAGTTTCTTTGCTCCCTTTTTATCCCAGTAGTGTATGATCATGTTTCTGTCATTTTTCGTTACCCACTTGTTGCTCTGTCTTAGCTGAATGCCTTTGATCAGCGACATCTGGATGATATCGACTTCGATGTGCGTCTGGCAGCATTTCAGTCAATCACAGCCCACATCAAGGAAATGCAAGCAGTGGATACTGACTTCCTCATTGCTGTTATGCACAACTGCTTCTATACCATCCAGGTTGGCTGAATATTCCTTCTCTTGCTTTGTGCACCATGTGTCCGTGATGAATCTAACTTCCAACTTACTTCCACTGGCTGGTTTTTGGCACCATGTAACATTCAGAAAGTATATTTAGGTATTCTTACAAACATCTTTTTGAAGTTTTGTCTGTTTACCTTTTCAACTGTGTGTCCCAAAACAAAAATACAGTGCAGCAAAAATTTCTGTCAGGGAGCCCTGGAACACTTGTGCTGTATAGAAGGCACATTGCAGGATTGAAAGGCTGATTTTCTATTTGTTGCAACATGTTCTGGTTGTGTGGGCCTGCCAGTAAATCTAAAAGGATTTTTCCTGATGGGTAGGGTGAGCATTAATTTGGAAGTGGAACTTCTATAGGAAAGCTCTCAAGAGTTTCTGAGTCTCTACAGGCCTCTGTATGTTTTATCCAGTGGTTCTGTTCTGTCCAGGCTTTTGGGGAGATAAAGGTGTCATAGCCAGACTCATGGTGCCATTTCTTCATCCACTCAGCTTGGAGATATGGCTCTTAGTGACAACGCAAGCCTTTGCTTGACCAGTTTCATCCACCGACTGGCAGAAATCAGCCACACAGAAGATGAGTACAAGGAGCTAATCCAGCACACTCTCCTGGAGTCTGTGAGAAGGGGTCTGAAGAGTAAGACTGAGGTAATGTGTCTGATCACTTATCTCCAGCTATCTTCAGGGTAATAAGACATTTTTTGGGTGAGTTCTCAAAGTCCCCTGCTGGGACAAGAAGTGCAGGTACCCACTGTAAACTTACTTGTCATTTGAAACCTTATAAAAATTTTAAAATTACAGAACGTAGCTGTGTTTCTTTGCTGTTCAGCTTTCTTAGCTGTAACTCATTCTTTGGAGGGGAGGCTTTAATTTATATGCAGTCCATAATAGGTGCATTTTTTGTTACCAAAAATTAGGACATGTTTGACTGAAACACTTGTAAATGATGGCACTGCCGTTCTGTGGAGTGTGTAGCAGCCTCTCCAAGGGGTACTTAAAATTTACTGCTTGCTATTTGTAGAGCATCCAGCAGGACTACACGTCGCTGCTTTCCTGCCTCATTCAGACATTCCCAGCAAATCCCGAATTCCAGGATTTGGTCCAGCTGACCAACCGCCATGATCCTGACATGGACTTCTTTGAGAACATGAAACACATGCAGGTAAAAGACAGCAGGCATTTCTTGGTGCCTCTCTCCCCCTGCCAAGTAAAAGCATCTTACTGTGAGGGTACGTTTTGCAAAGCATCTGTGTGATGACTGCAGAGAAATTGAACCTGTGTTGTTAGATACCGTTACAAAAAAGAGGGGTGTGGACATCATCAGGAGTGATTGAGAATCAAAGTCATGTTTCTGTGTAGAAATTTCTTGGTTTTATGATAGCCCACAGTCAGCAATATCCTGAAGATCCCTCTGACGTAGGCAGGGAATGGGTCTCTTTTTTTTCTGGCCTGTTGCCTGCTACTCTCAGTCTGGAGGCTCTGCAGCCCCTTCCCATTCACAAACCTTTGCAATATAAGTGTTACACAAAGCCTGGTCTCCTGGTTTTTCTTGCAGTGTTTCTCCTGCTTTCAGAGATGTAATCTGAGAGAGTCTTTGCTGTATCTGCAGTTATATGCAAAGTCTTAGGTTTTTAACCTGTAATTTGCTCTGGTCTTTGCATCTCATTGCAGCAGCTGCTGTTTGCAATTGCCTCCCTTGTCTAATACCTGAAGATAGCACAGTCTTAAGACTGGGAATTCACAATGCCATTGAGTAGGAATATCTGTTGAGGCAAAAGGCTAGTGAAAGCCCAGAGATTTAAGGAAAAAGGCATGGCTTGGAAACGACCATAATATGTTTATGCTGTTATTTAAAACTGGGACATTTTCAGAACTGCTGGATGTAGGTGCTCTCTCGTGCTAGCTATGACTCAAGCTTCACCTCATTCGCTGTCTCCCACGTTTGATGCAGATCCACAGGAGGGCACGAGCTCTGAGGAAACTGGCAAAGCAACTCACTGAAGAAAAGCTTGTGCTGTCTTCTAAATCCCTCCAGAACTATATCATGCCTTATGCTACAACTGCCATTTTTAGTGAAAAAATGCTTAAGGTAGGCTCTTTTAACTGAATGCATCCACTTGAATATTTTCACCTTTCTTAGATACCATTTGCCTTAAAAACCTAACTACTTTAGAAGGCTGATATGTTTGTGGAGTGAGTGTTTCCTTTGCAGACAAAAGTGCTGTGCTGGTTTTGGTGACAGAAAGAGGGTTTGGAAAGTGCAGATGTAGTCTGGACCCAATCCTGTATCTGCTAAACTTGTCCTGCTTCTCAAAGGTTGATCTCTTAACTGTGTGGGTTTAGGTTTTTTGTTTTGTTTTAGTTTTTTACTTGGGATTTTATTTGTCTTCATTTTTTGTAATCAGCTTCTTATTTTTTCCCCTCTGCCTCCAAACTGCTGTCTTCCTGTTTAGTTGTGAGATTAGTTACTCTTTGACAGTAGACTCTGGGAATATAGGCTGTGCCTAGTAATAGAGGTGGGAATAAATACAGTTTTCTCTGGATTTAAAGGGAAACTGCAGAACTTGGCTGAAAACATCTGAGATTAATAGCAGCTTTATAATTAAAATTTGAAGGGTGACATTCTGTTTGTCAATTTCCATACATTTTATTGAAAATATACGCAGTGAAATTACTTGCCGTTGGTGCTTGGCTCCTAACCAGCGTCAAACCGCAACAGTCAGTGTGGATAGACTTTCCACCTGTTGCTTTGAAAAGCAAGGTTTCAGACTTCTGTAGTTCCCTGCACTCCTATCAGGAGGACAGCAGACCTGCTTCTATCAAGCCAAGTAAATGTCTAGTTTGCTTACTGTCAGAAATACTCCTCTGAAGCTGAACCAATTGGAGCTCAGGCACAGGACCAGTCCCTGCAGCAATGCAGACTGTGCCCCTCAGTAGAGTGAATGAGTCGCTCTTCAACCAGAGGGCAGTAAAATGAGTTGATTGAAACTTTGGTGAAGAAACAGACACATTTTATTTCACATCTAAATAGGTTTATAGTTGATCAGCATAGCCCAGCAATGTGCCATGTGTCCGTGGTTGCGTGCCTTGACTGGTTCTTAGTTCTTAACAAATGTGAGCCCATAGGTTTAAGTATGTGAGAAAAGTAAAATGTGTGCAGAAATATTTGGAGGAAGTGGGTCTGGAGATCTGCTTGATGGACTGTGATTTTTCTTTTTCTAACTTGGTGTTCAGGAGCAGATCTAAAAACACTGAATCCCAAGCATCCCCACTAGACAGACGATACTTCTGTCTCTTGTTGCTTTGAGTAAAGGATGCTTTAGGCACATGACCATTGTGAATGCTAACAGCAACTGAATTTCTCTCTTTTGAGCAGCATGAAAATATGGTAACAGCCTCAGTTGAAGTTGTTGGAGCTGTCTGCAGACATCTTTCATGGTCAGCATATTTGTACCACTTAAAGCATTTCATCCATGTCTTGCAAACAGGACAGATCGGTACAAAGCTGGGAGTCAGGTGGGTACTGTGAGCCATGCTGCTCTGGGTTTCTCCAAAGACTGCTAAGGCAAAATTCAGTATTTTTAGAAGCATCACATGGATTTTAGCCTCTTCCCTGAGATGAGAGATTGCTGACTTTGAGGTGGACTTAGGCAAGTGAAGGTGGGCATGGCTTTGCTGCTTGCAGCTGTGAATTTTTAACAGGTCATTACTTTCTTACACCATGTCTCACTGTGTACATGGCAGCAGTAGCAGCTTCTGCTTCTGTCAGGCTGTCCCTGCTCCTGGGACACCTCCATTGCTCCAGTACCACTCTCCATGAGGTTTCACAGTGCCGGGACACAGAATGCATGTAGCTGAGAAGTAACCAGTTTGTATTTTCTGGGGTTTTTCCAGATAAGCCTCCTTATAGTACAATGTCACTAAATCTGATGTTTTCCAAAAAGTGCTTATAAGATTTTTCTGTTGTGTTTGTATATGCTTCCTCTTCCTTTTGTACAGAGGGCTGATCTTTTGTGTTTTCCTTCTGCAGCTTGTTAGAGACAGTGCTGGAAGCCTTTCACTTTGACCATAAAACACTTGAAAAGCAGCTTGTGACCATTGACAACCAAGGTGAGCTTTTTTGTGTCTGCTTGCAGAAACACTACCTCAAACTGCTCAAATGCAGCTAATCCAAGTTTTGTCATTTACTCTTGGCATCAGCTACTCCCATCTTTTTAGAATGTGCATACTGGAAGCTAGTGTTGACTTGTCTCCTCAGGAGCAGTGCAGACTTTCCTCCTGTGTGTTGACAAAGTCAGGAGAGGTATAGGGAATCATCTCCACATTACCACTCCATCCCAGGCGTCTGTCAGCCAAAACAGCCCAGAATCTGTGTGGCTCTCAAGGTCTGCACCCAGCCTGGTGGCTGCTGACACACCTGGGTTTTTTGTCTTTGGTGTTGGCTGCTCTCACAGTTGTCTGCAGCCTGAGAAGGGTGCTGCATGTCCTCACTTTGCTTCCCTCGCCATTTCACAGGAAGAAGTTGTATCTTCAGCTTCTTCACCATTGTGGTTACCTATGTTGGGACCTTTGGGTGAAGGAGGAGGATATCTCACAGCTGTGCTTGTCAGTACTTCCTGCCATGTGAAATCTCAATTTTAAGTGAATGGCAGTTCTCTACAGTTCAAGCACATTGACCTTTGCTGACTACACAGTTCAGACACAGAGGAACCAACCTAGTCTTTGCTTTAAACCTGGCCCTGAGGAGTGGTTATCAGAAACCAGCAAGCCAAAGCTTCTTTACCCAGTAGAAGAAACCTGATGCTTATTGGTGATTTGCTGTCTCTGGTGATAGGTGGGAGCTTTGTCTAGAACCAAGCTGTCACAGAAGTCAAGGGCTCAAGTTTTGTATTCTCCTCTATTTACCTGTACTTTTGGCAATTACTTGATAGAAGCTGCTGCCATGGACCTTGAGCCAGTGGTGGAGGCTGAAGAAGCCATGGAGCTGGAGCAGAGTGAAGGGGAAGAGGAGGAAGTTGAAGGAAAGAATGGGAAGAATCTCTCTGAGAAGCCAGCAGAACCTGAGCAAGCAGCTGAGCCATCTGAAAATGCTGAACAAGTGACCAAACCTGTTTCATTCTTACCCCGAAATAAAGAGGAGCTGGAGTGTCTGATCAAACACATTCAAGAAACAGTTACAGTCAACATCTTGCCTAAATTGCACAGGTGTATTGTTGCAAAGGTGAGGAGTTGACATTTGAAAGGTCTTTTGTGGGCCTGTGCTGCTACTTTAAGGATTGGGATACTACTTCAGAGCCAGTGAAAATGCAACACATTAAAAAAATAATAGATGCAACTGGAGAGAGACCATCTGAAAGCACAAAAAAGGCTTCATGCCCTTTGCTGAGTCATGGAGATTACTGACAGACCCTCTGGTCAGTGTGGGTGTGGTGTCTTTACTTCCCTGCTGAGAACTGTCTCAAACTACACAAGTGAAATGATTCACTTTGTGCAACCTCTTGAAGAGTTTTCAGCTACTTGCTAGCACCAGCCTAGTTTCTGTAACACAGAAAACACAGAGATTTATCTCGCCTGTCCTTTAGCCATCTGGGGTTTCCCTGCAGTCACCAGAGGATAGCAGTCTGGCATACTGGCCTCTTCTAGGGTTTGCTGAGAAAAAGCAGGATTTGTTTCTGTATATTAAAAGTGCATTGTGTCTTGCTCTCTTAAAAAGGTTAAAAGAGACGAGGAGCACAAGCTTGTGAAATCCAATGTTGCGAATGATGATGAGGTGGTTCGTGTTCCATTAGCTTTTGCAATGGTCAGAATGATGCAGTGTCTCCCCCAAGAAGTGATGGAAGCTAACCTACCGAGGTAAATGCCAGTGGAGCTCCTTAAATGCTGTTCACTGTGCTGGGAATGAGTGCAGGCACCTTTCTCAAGCTGTGGTTATGTACAAGGCTAAAGTCAAGAGGAACATCCCAACAGACCTTAAATACTTCTTTTGGTAATTCCTATTCCTAGTGACATGCACCTCTGCACCTCAGCATTTGACTTCTGTAAATCCTTACCTAAGAGCAGAGCTGTGAATCAAGGTGCAGAGGCGGGGATGGTTGTGCTGGGGAAAGAATAATGTACACAAAGAAAGGGCAATCAGTAAAACACCCTGACGGACAGTAGGTGTGTGTGTATGCCTGTAAAACCTCTCTGTGAGACTGGCTGTGAGTACAGCTATGGTTCTGAAACAGGCCTGAAAAGCAGCCTCCTTAGCAGCATAATTATTTCTGCTCTGCTTGGAGATGAACTAAGCTGTCTCTTTGTTTCCAGCATCCTGCTGAAAGTCTGCACGTTTCTGAGAAACAGATTTCAGGAAATACGGGACGTTGCCCGTAACACCCTCATTAAAATCATGGAAGTGTTGGGAGTGCACTACCTTCTGTATATCTTAAAGGAGATGAGGTCTGCGCTCATCCATGGGTACCAGGTAATGCTGAAATTCTTCCTCTTCTGCTTTCTGTAGGCTTTTTTAATGTGTTAGGAGGAGAATTCAAAGGGAAGTTGCTATTGAAATTGTTTTGCACAGATAGAATAGCTTGGTATAATGCAAGTAAATACTGTTGCTAATGCCTACATCAGTCTTTGTTATGCCAATTGTCGAGGGTCTGTACCCTCAAAGAACTGAGAGTCTAAGCTGTTTTCCTGGTGAAGAGTTGAGGTATGAAGGGGAAGGACAAATTTCTGGTTCCAGTAAGATTAGAGGAAATCTCTCACTGAGGTCATGAGGGCTAAGCAGTATCTGAGGGGAGTTGCCACGGAGACTGCACATACAGTATGTGGTGATGCTTGTTGAAGGCTTCCTAGATCCAGAGCCAAGGCTCTGACTAGTAATTCATCTTTCCTCTTTCCATGGTTTGGGTTAAGAATCATTTTTCATGTGCATTACCACAGTGGAATAGCGTGAGCTTCTAGCTGCTGTAACAGTGAAAGCACCAGTTAGAGCAGCCTAAGTATATCAGTAAGAGCACTGGGGAGAGAGGAGATTCCAGCCCTCTTGCCAGTACATGGTGGGACAGGGATCCTTTTCCTGCTGCCACTACATGGATTCTCATCCTCCCAGTCGCTTTTTTTTTTTCCTATAATGAGAGCTCAAGTGCAGTGTGTGACTTGTGATGTCTCTGCTGTGGGAGTGTCCCCATCCAGTATGATTAAAGAGGTCAGTGCAGAAGTTTGGAAGCATGATGTGTTCTCTTTTTCTCTAGCTCCATGTGCTGACTTTCACTGTGAACCTGTTACTGAAGGGCCTTACTACCAGGCTCAGTGCTGGTGATTTGGACCCCTGCTTAGATATCCTGATTGAGGTAAAAGCTATTTCAGACTGAAAGAAAAAAACATCATGAAGTGCTTGGGACATATTCTAGGAGGGGTTGGTGTAGATTGTCTTTGACCTGGTGGTAAACCAGGCTGTTGTGTGTGCACTGCCAAGGAAGGAGACTGTTTTATACTGAGGCATCTAGAGAGGAATCAAGAGAAGAGAGAAGTCAAGTATCTCTGGGGCTGTATCCTGAGCCCTGCATCTTGAGAGGGGATGGATTCAGGATTAAGACACCTAATAGTGTTTTCCTGTACTCTAAATGGCCGAGCAAGTCAGCAGACATCTGCTCAGTGCAGTCCGCAGAGCCCAGGAACTCAGCTGGCCACACAGATGGGGTATATTGGGATGTACTAATCTGACTGCAGTCCCATTCCTTGTATCACAGCACCACAGAGGGGTGTGAGAACAGTGTTCTCATCTGGTGTGCTTAAACTAGGATGTTCTACGTTGACAAAGGAAAGATAAACATGACTTGTAGGAAACCTGGAGAATCATTTTTTCTGTGAGTGGGGGAAAAAGTGTTGTTCTGTTGCTACTGGAGGAACCTGCTTTTCTTCTCTCATTCACTTCTCTTGCCTGTTTTGCAAAGATTTTCAACCAAGAGTTGTTTGGGAATGTAGCTGAAGAGAAAGAAGTGAAGGGAATTGTCTCCAAAATCATGGAAGCCCGCAAAAACAAGAGTTACGATTCCTATGAAATTCTTGGAAAGTTCATAGGAAGGAGCCAGGTGACAAAACTTATTCTGCCACTGAAAGAGGTAAGAAAAGTCAGCCAGAGTCTGTCTTAACTTGGAGCACTTTTGATTTTGTTCGGTGATTCTAGACCCTCTGGGTGGCTACTTTGAAATCGCCTATGGAATCTTGCTTTGGCTTCCCATTTTCCTTTGGGAAAGCGGTGTGCAACCAGCTTGTACAATGAGACTTTACTGTGGATGTCCAGGGCAGGGAGTGGCACTCTGGGAAGCTTTTAACTGCTGCTAGACTAGAAACATCCCACTTTGAGTTCTCCATGCACTCTCCCTCTGCCCACTCTTATTTCCTCTGGAGCTTTGAAGTCCTGCAAGCCTGCTCTGTGGTTTAATCTCTTGTGCATGAAGGAAACGTCAACAAAACGTATCCAGGGTCTATCCATGTGCAATAATGGCCTTTTCAAAGATGCAGATTTTTTAGCAGAGTGCAAGCTCACACAGGAACGGAGCCCTGGTTTGCTCATTAGCTCTTGTGTCCTGGTGGCGATAGGTGAACTGGCTGGAGGCTGACAAGAGTCTGCAGAGGAAGGCAGGGATGTCGGTGCAGAGCTGAGGCAATGGGATGCTGTTCACATAAAGAGCTGGGGACTATGACAGCATATGATGAGAGAGAAATTGCTCTAGTTTTTTCCCATGATTTCTGAATACAGATAACAGATGATTGCCATCATGCTGCCCTCTTAAATTCTCATGGTTGTACCTTTGCAGACTCTGGAGAGCACTACAAGCTTGAAGATAGTCCGGAAGGTGCATGAGGCACTGCGTCACATCATGGCAGGGCTGATTTTCAACTCAGACATGAATGCAGAATCCCTCCTCCTCCTCAGTCATGGTCTCATCAGTGAAAATTTGCCTCTGCTCACTGAGAAGGCCAAGTGAGTTCCAGGATGTAGTTCATATGGTCTGTTATTGGTTGGGAGGTTTGCTTGCAGAAATGGCAGTTCTCAAATCCAACTGGTCAAATGCGTGAGAGTTTCCTTGCTTTCATTCCCCTTTTGTTTTCAGTGTAACTGAATTATTTGGGCAATCAGAGAGCAAGGAGAAAGCTTAGTAATGGGAGTTAGCATTTGCTGAACTCATGGGAGTCTACTCTTGCAAGCGCTCAGGACCTTCAGCAAGGCTTTTTCACTGTCTGATGAGTTGATAACGTACATTTGGATGTTAGGATGAAGGGACAAGGGACAGTGTTTAGAAGCAGGCTGCAAACATTTCCATGGGGCCAGGAACAAGAAAAAGTATGGGCTTTCGCTTTATGGCTTTGCTGCTAGGGCACAAGATGAGGAGAACCGTCAGATTTTCTCTCCATCTGGTGATGTCACTGCTCAGAGCTGGGTTTGGGTGTCCTGCATTTCCCGTTACGTAGGCCAGCTTTCTCTAGGATCTGACAGCTGTTTGCAGACTTCTTGGAGCAGTTTGTAAGCCATCAGTAACTGAAGTAACTATCAGTAAATGAAGAGCAGTGGGCAGTGGCAGGAAGTGTATTTGCTTGAAGATCAACTTCCAAAGTTGATCTGTCCACTGAGAAGAAAAAAGTGAGGATGTTATATAAATGACTTTGTGTTTGTTATCTCTGGAATAGTGGCATTGTTCTCAAGTCTGAGTCCCATCTATCACGCTGCTGTCAAACTGGTTTTATTTCATTGTGGTCCATCTGTGACTTGCTTTTGCTTGCTGTGTGCAAAGCACGCAGCAGAGCACAGTTTAGCTCTTTTTACTTCCAACAGCAAGACTCTGGATTGGTTGATACCTGAATATTTTCCTTTGCCATAAATACACTGCTTTTCAGGAAGAAAGTTACCCCTCCTCCAGATCCTCGGCTGCAACCAGAGAGCTGCCTGCTGCTCCAGCCCACTCCCACAAGAGGAGGGCAGAAAGCACGTGTCAGCAGCAGGACTAACACATATATCCTGGTGGATTCAGGACTTCGGGTAAGGATCTCCTCAGATACAAAACTTTGCATTCAATATTTTATTAAGAGAATGCAAAGGAAAGTATTCTGGGTATATTGTTTTAATAGCACAGCCATTAGCCTTAACTTCATTTTGCATATTGTTACTCCAGTAGTGCTTCTTAAAGAGCTATAAAAAGTGCTCAGCCTGTTGAAATATTTGGGTGGGATTTGGCATAAATTCTACTATAACCTGAAACAGTGGTGGGATCTTACTTGACTCTTTTGATTTCCAGCCTGACTTTGAGATGAATGTTCTGATTTTTCTATGACAGCTACTGCACATGAGCCTGAAGAGGTCCAAAGTAAATTCTTCTGAGGAACATGCTTTGGAAATGTTAGACCCTTTTGTTCAGCTGCTTATAGACTGCCTGAAATCTATGGATGTCAAGGTACAGTTCTGAGCTGTCCATCTGTTCTGTCTGCCCTCCTAAGAAGAGTCCTGCCCACAAATGTCATCTTGCAGTTGACTTGCAAGAGGAGAGAAAGCCACCCGTTTTTCAAACCTGATTTAATAGGTGTGCAGATTAAGTTGTTCGAGGACATGTAATCAGTCCCAAGGGGGAGAAAGGCTTGTGGCTGATGGAGAACTGAACGCTCTGCTCCATGTCGTAGGTTCAACTGTGGGCAAGTTCTCCTAGTGCATGCTCATACAAGGAATTTACAGACTATCTGTGAGGATGTTCATGAGATCCTGTAGCTGCTGGGAGCAGTGTTGTCACAACTGTAGTTTCTTTTGATTCACCTCCAGTGTCTTTATTCCTAGCGCTGTAGGCAGCCACTTTTTGGGACATCTTTTGGTTTGAGTGAGCCTAGGGAATCTGTTAAACTTTGAGTTTCCCAGGAGTGGAAGGCATGCCTCATACTCTATCAGATACTTGGAGCAGGGCTTTCTGTGTCTTGAAGGCAGCTCTGCTTCAGAAAGAGTTCTTGCCATGTACAGAAATAGTGCTGTGTTAATGTCTTTACCTAGTAAAATAGAAGTTATAGAATACTGGAGTGGCAGATAGTGCTTTTAGAACTGAGAAACCCTTTGTATTACCTATGAATGGTTTGAAAGAGGTTGGGTTTGCTAGCTAATTGCCTTTTACCACAGTTGTAGATAGCCTGACCATGTCTGTAAAAGAGGGAGAAAAGAGTTCTCTCAATGTCACTGTACTCACATGCTGTCCTTTGGCTCTTTCTTCCAGGTGGTAACTGGCGCTCTGCAGTCCTTGGTATGGATTTTAAAGTTCCCTTTGCCTTCTGTCAGTACGAATATGGAGTCACTGATCAAGCAGCTTTTCCTCTTGCTGAAAGAGTTTGCCAAGACAGGGATAGCCAAAGGCCAGAATTTCCACCTTGTTGTGAGCTGTTTCAAAGTAAGTCAGACCCAGCTCTGCTCGTTTCTGCTTTAGGATTAACTTTCTAGAATGAGACTCTTCCAGCTGCAGATCCCTCCTGCAGCTGTGCCTGGAGAGGTAGTTTGGAGATCACAAGCTAGTGAGGAATACATGGCCTTGCTGATTGTTTCCCAAGTACAAACTTAAAGAAAGTTGCTCCCTAAAAAAGCACAGCTTGCATCTGAAGAAATGTTTCTATAGAAACGTTTGCCTTCTTTCTTCCTTATAGTAGTATTTTGTTCCACCTGAGTAAATCCTGGTAGCTGAAGTGAGACATGGGAAGGGGGCAATTCACTTGTTTAGTTTTTGTCTCAAAATTGCCATCTGAAAGCAAAATGTGATGAGAATAGTGTTGGCCACATGTTCTAGAGCAGCAGTTTGTCTTTTCAAGCTGAAGTGGTATAAATCAAGTCAGACTTTGGTGTGGACTTCTATTTTATGGCACCATGTGTATATTGACAATGTGCAATTTGATTTTGCAGTGTGTTACAATACTTGTGAAGAATGCAAAGAGTCAGATAACAAGCAAACAGCTCCAAGTGTTGCTTGGCTTTGCTGAAGAAGACATTTATGATTCATCACGCCAAGCCACTGCCTTTGGCCTTCTCAAGGTATTTCTGTGCAGCAGTCGTGGGGGTTCTGTGAGCCCCTAGAATCTGTGATTCTGCTTCCTGGTGAAGAGCTGTACATTCTCACATCAGGAGCAGGCTACAGAACGCTGTTAAGGCTCTCTGTTATAAGAGGGGGGAAAATCAGCAAAGCTTTACTGTTTGACTTGTAGTCACTGTTTAAAATTGTTTGGGAGGCTGTTTTATACATGTGCATATAAAGATGTATTTAGATCTGAGTATGTTTTTGCTAAAGAATCAACATCTCTGATCATTAGACCAGGTATTTTGTGTTGCCCAAAAGAAATGGATCTTGATGTGTAAGCCATCCTTTCTTTTTTCCTTTGAATTGCTGTGTTTGTGTGTGTGAAAAAGTCAGCATTAAGGTACCACCTGAGGCCAGTGTAGTCCAGGTTATGTGTAAGCAAATGATGTGACTCCAGCTGTGCTTTTACGTTTTCAGGCTATTTTATCCAGGAAGCTGATTGTCCCTGAAATTGATGATGTGCTGCAGAAGGTTGCCCAGCTGGCCATCACGGGTCAGAGTGAGCCAGTGCGAGTCCAGTGCAGGCAGGTTGGTAGAGTGGAGAGTCTCTCACTTTATTTACAGCTGTGTAACAGGCTAGAGGGCTTAGTGTGGCCATCCCCACTCTCACAGACATGTGCCTTGGCCCTTCTGAACCCTGAACTCCATTTCCCCTTCTTTACTGGTCTTTATTCCCCTTGTTATCTGGCTTTAGTTCTTGTGACTGGTGCATAGCAGAATGACAGACTCCTTGCCTATAGTGAGACTGTGGTGTGCCTTCATAGAACTGTAAAATTGTTTAGGTTGGAAGGTTCCCTTAAGGTCATCAAGTCTAACCCTTAAACCAGCACTGCCCTGTCCACCACGAAGCCATGTCCCCAAGTGGCACATCTATACTTCTTTTAAATACTTCCAGCCAGTTTTAAATAGTCCACCACTTCCCAGGGCAGCCAGTTCCAGTGCTTGACCACCCTTTCAGTGCAGAATTTTTTCCTAATATCCAGCCTAAACTTTCCCTGGCACAACTTGAGGCCATTTCCTCTTGTCCTGTCACTTGTCACGTGGGAGAAGAGACCAACCCCCACCTGGTTACAGCCTCCGTTCAGGTAGTTTTAGGGAGTGATAAGGTCTCCCCTGAGCCTCCTCTTCTCCAGGCCAAAGAACCCCAGCTCCCTCAGCCACTCGTCATGGGACTTGTGCTCCAGCCCCTTCTCCAGCTTCTTCTCAGTGTCTTTTTTTCTTGTGGTAAGCCCAAAACTGAACACAGTACTTGAGGTGCAGCCTCACCAGTGCCAAGTACGGGTGGAGAGCTGCTCAGCAGCAGTGACATGGTCCCTCCTCTGGAGGCTTTTAGGCCTGTGTAACTAAGCCTTGCTCTTTTTTGGACCCCAGGATAAGAGAATTTCCCACAAATCCACGATTGCTTCCCTCTACTGCCTCATTCTTTCCCAGGCAAAACCAACCAAAAGACAGAATTGGTTACTTTATCTCAAGCATTGGGACACAGGTGCAGTAGGAGCTGCACAAAATGCAGCTTTCATAGTTACAGGATGGATTTTGAAGGATGCAGAATCTCTTCACAGATGCCTGTGCAAATCACAGTAGTACTTTGAAAACTGATCCTGTTCCAGGCATAAAGCTTGGGAGCAGTTGTTGACCCTTTGTGTGATAGAAACAGGATGAAAGGGATGATTCTTATAAACTTGCTGCTCCATCACTAAATTTTCTTCATAACCTTTTTACAAGCTTACCTGAGTGCTTATTTTAACTCCTCTCTATTGTTTTTTCTTTCCAGATTTACTTAAAATACATTCTGGACTACCCCCTTGGTGACAAACTGAAACCCAATTTGGATTTCATGCTTGCACAGCTGGAGTGAGTTTGTATTCCTGACATCTCTGTGAGAACAGAACCTTGTTTTTAAATGTGACTCTAGTGTGCCAAAAGGCTCTTTGTGATGAGCAGTAGGCATGGCTGAAGTCTTCATTTTCCTACATCTAAAACACTTCCCTTTTCCCAAGACAGGTTGTTTGATGAGGCAGATGCTTTTTTCTTATCCCTGTTTCACAGCTGATTTTGGTTTGTATCTGTTTGTAAACAAAGGTTCTGTTGTTTGCTTAGTAGTTAGCCACCTCCACTGGTAGTGGACCAGGTGAACTGAAAAATCTGGGACGAATAAGGGAAGGTGCATTTATATGAGACTGCTATCCCATGGCAGTGTCTCAAGTACAGTTGCAGGCACAGTTGAGACAACTGTACAAATTCAGCAGGGTGTTGTGTCTCCAACTTCTTCCTGAGCTTCACCCCTCCCTTGATCAAGGTGACAGCAGTTTATCAGGTTCCCCAGCACAGCGTAGCTGTGCTGACTCAAGTGGGCTGGAACCCTTTGTGGCCTGTTTGTGTCCCTGTGCTTCATTCTCTGACAGACAGAGCTGATGGGCCTGCTGCTTCTCTTGTCCTAAGGATCAGGCCAGGTCTGGTAGCTGTTGTAGAAAGATCCCTATCAGCACATGTTTCTGGAATTGGTTGTTCTTGTAAATTGTTCACAACTTCATAGGAGGATTAACTCACCCCTGTTGGTTATTCCTTTATTTCTTCACAGGTATGAGTATGAAACTGGTAGGGAATCAGCACTGGAGATGATTGCGTACCTCCTCGACATGTTCCCACAGGTAACCAGCACCCCCTGGTGTTCCAAGCATCAAGCAGTTACTGTGGTTTGCAGTAACAGCATTTTCCAAGCAGTTCATTCTGGAAGCACTTGCTAGTTCCTATTATCTCTTATCATGAGTAGAACATTCACTTTTCTCCAAAGAACCTTTGGCTTTGCTCCAAAAGAGAAATGACATGCTGGGAAGTCTGCAGTACTTCTTTGCCTAATGTGCTCGGTTTGCAAGTAAAACAAAGCTGTGTCAGCTAGAGTTTGGATAAACTCAATCCTTATTTATGCCAGGAAGAAACACAACCAGTTAAGGAAATGGGGTAGGAATAGAAAGTGAAGTCTAGAGTTTTCTCACTGTAAAGGTTTTTCAATATTCATGAAAGATTAGTGACTGAACTGGTGTGTGATGTACCATATCTGGTTGGTTGGCCTGACAGGAGAGGAAGGGCTTCTCAGTGAGGTGGATCAAAATGAAAGCTAAAAAATAACTATGCATCTATACAGGATCACATATGCAAAATCCTAGGCTGCCTTGAAGCTCTGCAGCTGGAGCTTAATGGTGCATTCAGGGCACTGGGAGAAGTGCAATCAAGCAAGAATTTGGAAGGAAGAGAAATTCTGCACAGTAAGCTGAGCTTCAGCACTGCCCGATGATTCAGTATTTCAGATTGGCTCCTGGGAACTCTTTAAAGTGGCAAAGAGCTGCAGTCTCTGAGAGAAGGATATTTGGGTGATTGCTGCACTGCTGAGGGACTTAAGCCTGTTTCAGTGGGATTGGGCATGAAATTACCCTATAAGGTTTCACATTCACTTTGCTGACCCAGGGATATGGTAGCAAGTCAGAGCAGGGCTGGGCCTGCTGTACATTCCCTGTGTGCTGCAACAACAGGATGATCCCATTTTAGCAGTTCAGCTGCTTTGACATGGAGCCCACTCAGGGCTAACATTGCTCCTGAATATAGTGCAGCAAATACCCCTTTTTTTCTCTTTAAATGCCAGAAGTTACTTGGGTATCTGTGGTTGATAATGGTTGTTTCTTTCTAGGATCTCCTGCACAAATACTGTGGGCTGTTTTTCCTCTCTCTTTGTATGATGATGATAAATGATGACTCAGCCAAATGCAAAAAGATGGCAGCTTTGACATGTAAATCTCTTCTCAGTAAGATCAGCAATGAAAAACAAGATCTGATGTTTTCGCTGGTCACAGAGTGGTTTCACAGCAAAAAGGTACTCTTTGGTCTTTTCACTGACCAGGTCTGAACTCTGTTGGAGGGCTGACTGAGATTAATAAGGCAAGTGAGAGACTGCTAGTACCAGATCTGGTGGGTTGGTGGATTAGTCATTCCTGACTCTAGCAAGAAATGGTACAACTTCATAAAGCTGCACAAATACAGGGATGTGCTGATGCTGTAGGTCAGCCTACAGACTTCCCAGCTGCATTTTGCTGCTTTCTAACAGTTCCACTTTTGGGTCAGGTATTTCACAGTGTAGTCTTCTCTCGGGTTAGAGATTTGACCAAATTCCTTAAAGTTCCCAGCATTTTGTGCTGACTTTATCTCAGACATGCTTCATTCTGTTGCCAGCAACTGGAAGCAGCAAACCTGGTCTTCCAGATCTGCTGTTTTGATCTGGGTGCTTGGGTGATAAGCTGTCCTCTAGCTGAACCCAGGTTCTGTCCCTGTACACTGATAGAATTAGCATTCTGCAACATCTTGGTTTCCATCTTAATATGTTCAGTTTTGGTTTGTAGCTGTAAGCTGCCTGTTGCATTGTGAAGAGTTGCGAAGTAGCTCCCAGATCTCTGCAGTTGGGAACTGGGATGGAAAAGGTCTTCCGGCATTCAGGTTTAGGGTGCATTCCCAGGAATAACTTGTGCTGCCAGGTGCTTTTATGCCTAGCTGGCAGTATCTCCTTTTTCAATATACTCTGAAAACCAAGTTCTCTTAAGGTGTTATTGGTACCAGCAGAAGGTAAGGGTTGCTGCCAGCTCCTGCACTTGGGAGCTGCAGGGTTTGATTATAAAGAGTTAACAAGGGGTGTTATTTTTTGTGTGTCAGAGCTCACACAGGAGGTTGGCTGCCCAGGCATGTGGTTTGTTTGTTGAAGTGAACGGAGTAATGTTTGAGCGGCGGCTTGAAGCAGTCCTCACTTTGATTGAACAAGAAATCAACCCAAGTAAATTTGAAAATGTAAGTAACTTTTCTCCATGCATGAAGCTCAAGGAAAGAGAATTAAGAAAACGGAAAAAGGGAAGAAGTGTAGGAGAGATTTAACAGCTGGACTTATTTTTGTGTCTTTACTCAGGACTGAGGAAAGACACAGAACACACATTTGTTCTGAAAGGGACCTCACTGACCTAGAACCATATTTTTTTGTCTGTAAGCCCAAATTTGATGTCATATGTCACAGCACAAGGGGAAAAGGAACTTTGTAAAGCTACCTGGCCTGAGCCTGCAGCCATAAAGTGTAACCAGCAAATAGATATATTGCTCCTTGCAATGTGGGAAACGTGTCTGCTAGCTGCAGAGATTTGTATAAGCATTGCAGGTCAGGAGTGCATGGCTTGTGACTGTCTGCTTTGTCCAGCGTTACCTACAGCTTTAACTTTCAAAGGGGTTCCCTTCCTGTACTTCGGACCATGGTTTTGTTGTATGGAAAATCTTTTTAGTGCACATGATTAACTCAGAATAACAAGGCTGCCTCAGGTTCTGCTTGACATGTGATAATCCCAAAAGGATCCCAGTCACTGTGCCTGGAGAGTGGCCATGAATTTTACTAATGTTCAGCATGCCACCCTTGCACAAGAGAGAAGAGAACCTCAGGATCTGTAAATTGGCAAGAGATGAAAATAAAATACCTGCAGTGATGAGAAATTTGGTGTAATCTCATGCTGTGCTGTGACATGTACTGACAACTTATATCAAGCCAACAGGGTGAGGACCACAGGCAGCACACACAGTGTTGTCATAACAACTCAGGGCTTCCCAGGTGATACAGGCAAATCTGCACTCAGCTGGGCTCTAATGACGAGAATCAAATCCAGACAAATACATGCACAGACATAATGTGTGTAATTACTTGCATTTAGAAACCCAGCAGTTTGTTATAGTAATGTCTGTATGAAAAACAAGAAGAATGATTCTAATACAGTCTCCTGCAGATATTCTCTCCAGAGGAAATGCTTCAGTGGAGGTGTTTCTGTTCTGTTTATATTGGGAATTGGGTACGAGTCAGTCTTCTGGTTTTTTGAATGCTTGATCTGAAATTTATCTAGTGAGGATTAATCAGCGCTTCCTCAGGTTCTCATAAGTATCTTTCTTGACTTGTTGATTTTATTAGATAACTGAAGAGGAAGAGGAGAAGGCTGCAGATAGGCTGCTATTCAGCTTTCTTGTGCTGGTAAAAAAGCTAATCACAGAGTGCAACTTGATTCAATTAACCAAGAACAGTGATGTTGTGAGCAGTATCTGGGGTAAGTATCATTACGGAATTATTACAGCTGCATTACAAGAAAGATTTCTTTGTGTGCCTTGTGGTTTTTCACACACTAATATAAATGACTGAACTTTGTTATACAAAGTTTCCATTCTGCAAAATGCTAACACACAGCAGTTACTGCGCAATGAAAAAGAAGCTGTAATAGAAAGGTTACATGGTTGATGAAAACAAGACACCCTCTGTCTCAGTTGCTGGGACGTACTTTCTATTACCCCCAGAGCAAATAGTTGGAACTATTGCATGTTTCACTATAATTACATTCTCGACGAAAAGATTGAGCTCTCCTGAGAAGATGAGATTTCCTTGATCATACATACCGGCCAGAAAGTGATGACACATGGTAATAGTGCTCTAAATACTGTGTGTCTGTCAGGATGTGAAGACCTGAAAGTTACTTGGTTCAAGCAATTTCTCCATGTGTGAGAGTATACAGTATCAGGCTGGTTTATTGGCATTTTGTTGCCCTGATTTTAATTGCTTCATTTGCTGCAATCAGAAGACCTGGTATGGCCGGTTAGTGACTTTGAACAGTCCAGCCTGCCAGGTGCCTTTAGTGAGATAGCAGATAACCATTATTATCTTGGATTTTGGTGATGGGCAGCTTGGACAGAGGTGACACAGGAGGGCATCTTCAGCCTCTCTCCAGGAGTTTGATATGACCATCAGCAGCAGGGCCAGCTGACACGAGTCTCACAGCAGCCAGTTCCCAGCCATCATGGGCAGATGAGCTGTGGCACTGAGTCCCTGAGGGGACCATAGTTATTGCAGAAACATGATTTGCCAGTCAGGATTGGAGCAAATGTCTTTTTGTGTTGTGCCCACTTTTCCTGCCTAGTTGGCATTGCCTTTCAGCGGTGACCACATCTCTGGATGTTTCAAAGTGCTGTGAGTGCATTCAGGAATGCCTGATCACTGTGGGGACATTTGTCTACCTGTAGGTTTTTGCTGCTTTCTGCTTTGGCTGGATTCAGTTGCTAGAAAGTCTTTTATTATGTTCTGAGCAGATGAGCACAGTTCATTTCATTCACCTTGTTATTGCAGCATATGCTGTGGTAATTCTTGGGAGTGAGCTGGTTCTATTTTTGCTCTCAGTGGGCCATCTCCTGTGCTCAAAGAGGTTTTCTTCTCCCCAGATCATGTCCAGTCTCACCTGTGGTTTCCTCATAGCTGGGTCTGGCTGACAGCCACTGAGATCTTTGGCTTGTTGTTTGCATCTTATAAGCCAGAAGATCTTGTCAACAAATGGAAGGAAAGAAAGTCAGGGAAGAGAAAAAAGACACCAGCAGAGCTGTCTGCATCCATAGTCTTCCTGACTGCTGAACTGGACAAAAAGGTAATGATGTCTGTACTACTCCTTCTCTCTGCTCATGCCTATTCCCTGAGTGGGACATAAAAACAGTTCATAGTTTTGCATGCACATTTCTCTTTTAGTTGCTTGTCTGCTGCCTAATCCGCATCGCTTAAAGGATTTGAGGAGGTGTCTCTGCTGCAGGGAGGGGGCTTCTCTGGAGTCTTATTCTCAGCAGCACAAAAATACTCTTCTAGATTGTAAGATGCAGGCAGGAGTTGTGTTGAGCTGATCCTTTGGTCTCCCCAGCGAATGCCTTTGGTGACCGCAGCATACTGTTTTGAGTCTCTGCTACCAGCTCCCTTCAATGGAGTCATTCCTTTCTCCTTTTTCATTTCCCTAGATGAAGGAACTCGTGTTTGCATTCTGCCATCAGCTGCAGTCCAAGTTCCTGGACATGTCTCTGAGTGAGCAGGTAAGGGCAGGAGCCTGTCTGGGACTGCAGGAGGGCACAGAGCAGGCCCTGGCATGTGAGGGACATTGTGTCCTAGTCAGGACAGCACTGCTGCTGTCTGCTGGTCGTGGCTCAGGGCAAATACACAGTTCAGGGCCAGCTGCTGTCTGCTGAGGGCATCTGAGCAGCCGTGGGCCTCTTGAGGACCCAGAAAGTCCCTGTTGTGGTGTGGTGGCCTACTGAGGGGTGGTAGGGACAGAAAGGGGGAGCACTATGCCGGTCAGGACTGGGCTCTGCCATTGCAGACTCCTGGGTTGGCAAGTTCCTCTTTCAGATCAAGTCTTGGCTCTTACATGCCCTGGTGCTTACAGAGGGAACCCACAGTGACTGACTCCTGTGTTTCCACACTTCAGGTTATAAAGAATTTACTTTTTGTGGCTAAAGTTGTTTACTTGCTAGCCCCTGCCTCAGAAGAAGGTAAAGAGGCAGGTGGAGAACTCAGCTGTGAAGTGGAAGAGCAGGAGGTCTCAGAGGATGAGAAAGATACTTCTGCTCAAGGAGAGGAAGAAAGAGAGGACACGCAAGAGAAAGGCCAGCCAGCCACACTGCTGTGGTTAATGAAGAAGCTCTCTGTCATGGCAAAGAGAGAAGCAGCATATTCCCCTAAGGTCCCTTTAAAGGTAAGAACAGGGTTAGTCCCACTGCTTTTGATGGGGTGGGCACTTCTACAGGATAGTGCTGCTCTTTGCTTTTAGGGGACAAGGTGCAGAGGGTGCTGTGAGCTGGCACTGAAGCAAGGATTAGTAGGTGCTGAGGAAACAAGCCTTTCAGTTTGGGGTTCTTGGGAAAGGATTTTGCCAGTCTGGTTCTTGCTGATGTTTCCAGCCTCCTGCAGGGTGGTGGAAGAGTGGTAAACCCCAAGGCACCAAGCTGAAGGGGACAGAGCAGTGCCTTTGAATGCCCAAGAGCACTAGGCTTATGCAGGCAGGGGAATGGCAGTGTGGAGTGTAACTTGCTAGGAGAAGGGGAGGGGATGTGTGGGAGAGCATCAGGAAAAGCACTGTGGTTCCCCATGGTGCAGAGTTAGGTAGAGCTTTCATGTCTTCAGCTGCCTCAGTTGAGGACAGTGAGAACAAGCCTGTTGTTCAAAGTGTCAGCAGCTGCCAGCCCAGTCCCAGCTCACACAACAGGCTTACTTGGATGCAGTAAGACCTTGTAACAGCAGTGAGTTTGTGACTCAGGTGTCTAAAACAACAAACACCTGCTGTGTTGAACAGTTATGCTTGGCCCTCTTGTAGCACTTCAGTCAGGAAGTTTCCTTCCAGCCTTCCTTACTCCATATCCCACACACTTATTTTCAGAGAAGCTGCATCTTTAAGTTCCTGGGAGCAATCTCGGTGGATCTGGGGCAAGACAGGATCAAGCCCTACCTTCCAACAATTCTCACCCCTCTGTACAGGGAGCTGAACAGCAACTATGCAGAGCAAGGTAAGGGATTTCCCTCACAGAGAGGAATGTGCATCACAGCTGTGCTTCAGTACAAACACCACCTGCCATTCCTTTTGTCTTGAGGTGTTGATACTGTAATCAGTAATTTCATCTACTTGCTGTCTAACCAAAACACCAGGGAGGAGAGTGTATGTCAGCTGAAATAGAAATCTGCATGTTCAGAGACTGGAATGAAGTTAGGCACGCTTCTGTGTGCAAGTGGGTAAAGCCTGAGCATGTGGTGTAGTGGGAAAAGTGTAGTACTCGAGGGTGGGCTCATGGTGGCAGGACTCACCGAGTCCTTGCTGAGGAGAGGAACTTGGAAGAACTGTTTGAAAGACTGAGGGAAATATTTGCCTTGCTCTCAGTTTTCCCTTAGCACTTCTTTGTAGCCTTTTTTCACCCCCAATATAAATTTTTTTCACAGTGATTGTAGTTAATACATTGCCACTAATCAGTGATTCCAACAATTAGCCAGCCCTTGTTTTGCTTACCAGAATGCTGACTGACAAGGCTGGAATCTTTTATTTCCAACAAAGCCTATTCCACTAGAACCCTAGGTAGCTATATATAGAAAGTCACTTGTACTTCACCTTTGGGATGCTTTTGTCCTTCAAAAAAGTTTCTGCTTCTCAGAAGCATTATTTTTTGTTTGCTGGTTGAAAAGCCACTCGGTTCTCTGGGAAAGCTGGTGAAGAACCAAGTGCTGGTTTGGGCAAGGTCAATCAGTGCAGCCATCCTTTATTAAAGAAAGAGGAATCCATACTATGCTCTTGGCTTTCATTCCATATGCTGAAAAGATTAAGTAAGCCAGTTGTGTTTTAACAGATCCAACACTGAAGAACCTTTCCCAAGAAATCATAGAACTTCTCAAGAAGTTAGTGGGACTGGAGGCCTTTTCGCTGGCCTTTTCTTCTGTGCAGAAACAGGCCAACCAGAAAAGAGCAATGAGGAAAAAGCAGAGGGCTTTGCAGGTAAGATGCCACTTTCTCTTCTGAGTAAAAGAAATAGGGCTTCTCTAAAGGCTTGAGAGCTGCCCGGGGAGTTTGAGGAAGAACTTCATCTTGAATTAGGACAGTTTCATCAGTTCATTTATGAAACTTCAAAGAAACTCTATAATCAGCCTCTTGGGCAGGTTCTGGCTGACAGAGATGCTTTCCTGCTTACCTGAAGGGCGGAGCAGCCTGAATACCCTCGGTTTTGAGGAACCTAAGAACATCCATGCATTGTCTTAGCAGCTACCAGCTTCTCAGGAAGTTCCTGATGTTCACAGGGCCTGTTGTTGGTTGTAAATAAACAATGTACTATTTCTCCCTAGACTGTAGCAAATCCTGACATTGCTGCAAGGAGGAAGCTGAAGAGACACAAGAATAAAGCAGAAACCAGGAAGAGAAAAATAGAATCCCTGCGCCCTATGTACAAGGCCAAGCGACATCGCAGTCACGCACTGAAAGATTTGGCAATGGTGGAATGAAAGCGCTTTTCATTCCTGGAGGATTCATTTATGAAAAGTAATATCAAGCTAAAGAACTAAAGTACTGTTTTAAAAAGTACTTGCATATTTTAACTGTATTTATTAGTATTTTTTATGTCCTCTTTTTCATCGAGGATCTTAAATAAACGCTGTTCAATTTTTTTCCAAACCTGTATATTTACCAGAACATGTACAGTTGAATGGGCAACAACTACGGTATTTTATATTAAATTTTACTTCATTTGTAAGAAATGGGTTCTGTGATGACTGCATTCCTGCCTGTGAACACACTGGTCCCAGAGAGAAAAGTCTGCCTCCTGACTTTGATTTGGCCTTCAGTTTCTGCAGCTACACTGAGCTACTTACCTGTCACTTCTGGCTGAGATGAGAATACAGGAACAACAGCTCATGAAGGTGGAAGTTAAATTGAAGTTATGGCCCTGGAACATCAGGGCAGTAGGGGTCTACTGAAGACACTGATTTTCCTTTCAGACACCCACTGAATGCCATGCTGGCAGCCAGAGGTGCACTACTTGTGCTTCGTTGCTGTACTTCACTGTAACAGGGTGTCTGCACTGAAGGGTTACGAAGTAGAACAATACCAGCCTAAGGAAACCTCTGCAGGTGTTCAGCTACGTGGCTGCTGAACTGGCAGCACTTGGACTTCTGTAAAGCAAGCGGCAAGCAAGCAGCCTCTAGCAAGCAACACACCCCTGGGTATAGCTGACAGTTCCAGATTTTATTAGTGTTCTATCCACACCAATATGCTGGCCACCAAAACCACCAAAGGAAGGAGGGATGACAAAAAAAACCCTATTTTCCCAGCAAGTAAGACTTTCATACAAATTAACCTAAGTACATTCTTTAAACAAAAAGAAAGAAATGGAGTATGATAATGTACACAGACATTCACTTACTTCAGTTTTACAGTTCAAGAGAGGCATCCACATTACAGAAGTCAAATTCAAATCTGTCCTATTTACAAGTAGCTGTGGCCTGAAAATACTTAACTGCAGAAAGGATGATGCTGGCTATAGCTGAGACTTCCTTGCACTGGTCAGTTTTGTATCACTGTCTGCTCTTCAAGGCCTCCACCAACCTAGGAACAAGGTTAAGTCAGTTTACTGGAAAGTCATTTCAATTCTGCTGAAATACTTCCAGGAGAAAACCAGTCATTCTTCTACTGTGGACTCTTTTATGTCAGACCATCCACAAATCCAGTCTTACAAAAACCCCTACCAAATCTGTAAAATTAAGCCTAGGAATGAAGCATAACTAGACTGGTACTCACCATTCCATTGCTTCATCAAGCCCCGTGCCTTTAGTTGCAGAGGTTTTGAATATCTGCCATTTTCGGTCCTTCAAAGCTGGTAAGCCAAGGGCATTTGCCATTTCTGTGGGAGTCATGGCCTGTTCCATGTCCTGTTTATTTGCAAACACCACCAAAATGGCTTTCTTCAGCTCTTCTTCCTAAAAGAAAGGGAAATTGTGGAAGTTGTTGCAGAGACTTCTACAGAATTTATTTAAGGAGAGAAAACCTGTATAATAAAAAGGAATTTCAGCAGCTCTCAATGATTTTGTTTGCTGATTTCTGTTCTGTAGAAAATTCTTCAGTGAAAGAATGGTGTTTATTTTGAATTCCAGTATGATACCCCCATAGGGGCAGTTTCAAAACATGGCCAGTGCAAATTATGAAACAAGCTGGTTAGTTGGATTTAACAAGGCACATTAAATGAGCTTGCAGGTATTTTGAGGGGCAGGGGAAGAGAGAGAAAGGAAGTGTTGCTCAACTCATCTTACTTATAGTACCCTGTTCTACATGTGTTCTTCAGCTTCAAAACATAGTAGGATACTAATTACTGTCAATCCTTCAGGGCCTGATTTTGCCACCACTGCAGTACTGAGCAGCTGTCCTGGCAGGCAGGTGAATTTTCATAGGACCACAAGGCACCATGAAATTAACTGCCCAGATAAAGCTGCACAAACCCATGAAATACCTGCAGAGTATTCAGTGCTTTTTTCAGTCCAAAGTGTTGCATGGGCTGTGCTGAGGGCTGAAGCTTCACAAGTGAAGCTGAGCTTCACTTGATTCACTGAATCAAATCTCACATTCACTCCAAAGTTTTAATTTCTCAATTTTTTACTGATAACAACTGTCATCCTTGTTTTTTTACCTCTAACATAGCAACAAGCTCTGATTTTGAAGTGCCAATTCTGTCTCGATCGCAGCTGTCCACTACATAAATGACAGCGTCTGTGTTCGAATAGTAACACCGCCAGTAGGGCCTGCAGAGGAGAGAGAAGTTCCAGTCACGGCATTTGCATGTTAGCAATTCTTTTTAGCCAGATAATTAAACACAGATCACCCAGAGGAAGTAAAAACTGTCTCTGGGGTGAAAGACCCCAGGAGGCAAGTAGGAGACTTCAAAAATGAACAGACAATACAAATACTCTCCAAGGCAGGAAAAAGAAAAAAGTCCAACACAAAGCAAATAAAAAGCAGCTTGAAAACAGGAAAAGAACAGAAATGCTGGGGACAGATTTATTTGGGAATCAGACTGCAGGACATTAGGTCCCTAACTGAGGGACAGGAAAGCATAGAAAGTTTAAAGACACAAGCATCTTCATTACAGTCACCAAAGAAGGATAACCAGGGAAATCTTAAATGACTAATTAATACAGGCAAGTAACTAACAAGGATCAAAACAAACCACCTTTTGCAGAATTACTGTACTGAAACTAAGGGAAGGAACCTTTATCTCACTGACTGCACCTTCCTTCCTAACTAACTACGCTACACCTTGCTATTGAGCACTGAAGAAGGAATCACTGAAGGATTGTACAGGGTAATGTACTGAATGTACAGGGATTGTACTGATAATGACTCATTACAAAACTTATGAAGCTTGCTAAAAATTACTGTCTATACCTAAATCCAACTTCAATATTCTTAAGAGTGCAGAGCTAGGAAGTATCCTTTTGGGTTTTTATCACCCCCTCCACTCTTTCTCAGAATGCTACTCAATTGCCTCCTACACTAATGAATTTGTTTTTCAAAGCAAAACTGAATACAAATGAAAAAACACTTGCTTGGTTTTTTCCAATCTGTAGTGCATCACAAGTTTTACAAACTGAATTCCATCAGATGAAAATGCTTTCCTGAGAATGGGCTGTTTTTAAAACCAATTTGCAGAAGTCCCTGCTAAGAGTATTCCAAGAACCTGGCACTCTTTAGAGAAAGTTAATTGACTTTAAGAAATATATTACCTTATGCTTGTCTGTCCTCCTAAGTCCCAGACTTGAAATTTCAGATTCTTGTAGGTCACCGTCTCAACATTGAAGCCAATGGCTGAAACAAAGTTAAACAATTTCACTGTTGGTGATTTTCCTGTTTTTCTGAAGAATACCACGACACTTAGTTTAAGATTTTCAGACCTGAAAAGTCTCAGTAGCTGCACAATGAAGTTCATGCCTTTTGCAAAGTTACCCCAACAAACATGATTCAAAATAATGCAGAAATTTTTCTTCTTTGAACAATAAAACCACATCGTAAACATATTTTAGAGATTTGTAACGAATGCTAAGGTTGGCAAAAATCCACAGCAGTGTGCCTGAAATCGCCAAAAGAAACAGAGCAAGGGCTGAAGAACTGGCCTGCTGTGATAACCACGTACACAACTGACAGCAAGAGAGCACTAAGAAATGTGTGCTTCCTGTCCACACAAGGTCTGCACGCTCGTAAGAACCACAGCAGAACCAAAGCAGAACCAACTTCTCAGCAGAGGACTCGATACTGATGTCTGGAAGATGGCAACTAGGCTGCAGTATCACATATGTCATTCCTTTTCCTGCCAGCCCAGGGAAACACAGCACAGGAAAGTGAACAGTGGGCATAGGGTGCTTAAAATTTATAGAGGGTGAAATAAGCAAAACCCTTGGGCAAAAAGAGTATAGCCCAGCAAGCGCGGCTTCTAGAAGGTAACAGAGGCCTGAACAAAGTCAGATTCAGGAGGAACACAACAGATATGACAAGGACAGAAAAATCAAGCATGCCTTGTCCTTCATGTTACACAGAGCAATCATGGCCAGAACACTTGACCCAGTGTGTGTGGCTGCATGAATGCCAAGACAAGTGGTGAAATCAGCTACATTTTTTTAAATAAGCATCATCTTCTTCCATGAAACCTCACATTGAGTCTTGTTACATTTTCTACAGAATGTAAGGTTAAATCATCTGATTTCTTCTTCTCCATGTTAAAAAGTGTTTATATAACCCTTGTCAAAAAAAAAAGGTATGATTTACTGACACCATCCTATGTACAGCAACAGTGACCTCTGGAATTCACATAATAGCTGTATTTGGAAACGAAGGAATTATGCAGTCCACTGTTAGCTATCACGGTCAGCCTGCCAAATCATGCTAACAATCTTGAGGTCAAATGCTTTTTGCATTTTGCAGGGCAGCATAAAATATTCTTTTGTAATACTTTTATCCAAGAAAAATTCTTGGATACAGCAGTGCAAGGCTCCCACAACACAAGGTCCTTTTGTTTATGAAGGAAGAGTACAGTAAGTTCAGCTGGCAAAGTTTATGTGTTAGAGCTACAGGCAAATATACTCCCTATGGGCAGATCACTTACTCGGAATGGTGGTCACAACTTCTCCAACTTGTAACCTGTAGAGAATGGTTGTTTTTCCTGCTCCATCCAGCCCCAGGATGAGAATCCTCATCTCTCGAGTTCCAAACAAACTGGAAAAGATGGTGGAGAAAAAGCCCCCTACAAAAAGCAGAAGAGAAAGACATTTCAACGTCAGCCAGCTCTGTGGAGGATATGCAAAGGCAGACAGACCGACCTCATTTCTTACTGACTACAAGATGCTTCTTTTCTCCACTGAAAAAAGACAAGTTCAGGTTGTTGCCCAGATGGCTGTGTGCTCAACTACATTATGTCCTCCTGGTTTATGTTGCCATTTTATGGTTCTATGGTAGCTCACTCCAGCAAATTATGTTGCAGCAGCAGCATCAAGCTTTCTCACTGCAGTTACACTTCTATTTTTTCCTTTTCTCTCATTTGCCAAAATCTGAGTCATCTTCTTTTCTTCTTGCATCAGACTCTTATCTTTTCAGTGCCAGAGACTATACAAGGACCAAAAGAAGCCTGAAAAAATTCAGCATCAGAAGATGTTTATGGTCTTCCATAGAACCATCCACTTCTTTTTTTCTTAAAATTAGGTATAAATCAGTAAGTACATGTTAAATTAGTTCATTACAAACAGCAAAGCTGCACTAAATCAAGTACATTAATGCTACAGAGAAGTCTAGGAGCTGATTTTAAATGTCCTTCTCATTCTTTTTTCCAAAACTGGCTTGCCCCAGCATCTCATTTATTCTCTAAATGCATGCAAGAGTACTTGTGGCCAGGCTAGTATCTGATTTATGCCTACTAGATTTTTAATCCTAGAAACAATACTAGTGTTCTAAGCCAGTAACAATTACATTTTTTGCAATGATTTTTATAACAAATATATGTTAAATCATAATTTTGTAAATACAGCTAAAGCCTGCAAAAGATAATGAAACATCCAACAAGCCAGAATCACTGATGACACTGATAAATATATCAGAGACAAATTAATGAAGATGTGCAACCAAAATCTTACTGAAAGATGTTTTAATAAAAATTATTTCCTGTGTTTGCCTGTCTAGGCATCTGTGAAGCCTTTCCACGGAAAGGAGGGAGCAACGAGCTTAGGAGCAAGCATGCTTAAATTTCAGAAGGAATTCAGACTGATAACAAGTTGCTTTATTTCTTCTAAGCCCATCCCACCAGAGAAGCCATACACACTACAGACCTGGAAAAGAGAAGGTATAAGGGACCATCAGTTGCCAGTCTGCATAGCGCTGCTCATGGCACCTCTTATTGCCAGACAGGCAAATAACCTTAAGAGAACTCAGCTGGGAAAGGTATTTCAACAGAAACATCACAAGTAGAAAGCTACCACTGGCTGCATGGAGGCCTAAGATTCGAAAATTCAGTCCGTAACTTTGCTTGCAGCCAGACACCTCTCACTTCCTCTTTTTATATGCAATTGTGTACGCTTTTCCCACACTAAACCACTGCTCAAATACCATCTGCAATAAGATAGGTTCACGTCAATCACTTAGATTGACCCTCAGATTCAGGGCCTCTCTTGAATTTACTAGTCTGCAAGACCTTCTGTCCTCATTCACTCCTTATTAGCAGCCCATCAGAGACTTGATGCAGAGTTTAATTTTCCCAGGTGTCAGGAGCACAGAAGCATCAGGATATGCCCGAACACACCCTCCTGCCGCTGCACGGACGATTCGCCATCGCAAGGCAGCTCCACCGCGGCCTCCGGGCGCTCCAGCGGCGGCTGTCCGGGAACCGGCCCGCGGGCAGGGCCTGGCCCGAGCGCATGTGGGCACCGCCCGAGCGCGGCCCTCAGCCTCGGCCTCCCGCCGCCGGCGGGCAGGAGCCCGGCCCTCCCCGCGGGAGGGCTCAGCACTGACCCGTCCGCCCTCCCCGCCGCCCCCGCCTCTACGGCCGCCGGGAAGGGGAGTGAGGGACGGGACCCCTCGGGCGGCCGCGTCCCGCCCGCTCCTCACCCATGTCGAGCCGCTCCGCCGGCGCTCCGGCCCGCCCCGCTCCGTTGCCCTCGCCGCGCTGGCCCTGCCGCCGCCGCCCGGCTCCACGTCGAACGCCGGCGAGTAAACAAAGCGCTCCGCGCCCGCTCCCGCCGCCGTTTCGACACACGGAGCCCGGCAGCGCCCCCGGCCAGCAGGGAACGGTCTGAGAGCGGGACCTTCCCCGCGCCCTCCCTGGACACGCCCGGGCGGGAAGGGGAGCGGGGAGAAAGGTTTAGGGAATAAAACCGGCAGCGCCGGGGCCAGCGCCTGACGAATCTGCGGCGGCGGGAGCGCGCGGGGCGGGGCGCAGCCCGGCGGCGTCACCGGCCCGGGGCCTCCCCGCTGCCACCGCAGGCCGGCAGCACCGAGAGCCTCCTGCCACAGCGGGAGCCTGGATTCCTCGGAGCCAGCACAACGCCCACGTTAGGGTAGTGGATTTGGGCTTGGGTTTCTCCGAGAGTGGTGGACACACAAGGAAGACGCTGGTGAAACTCAACAGCCAAAGTGCAGCTGGGTAAAACATTAATACCAAGCTGCTCCTGTGGAACAGCTAACAAGCCACACCTGACAGCAGCGCTGGCATCATCCCTCCGTAAAAATGATGTCATCCATCCATGTGATCAGGCTGTGCAGATAAGTAAACATAAAAGCATAAAAAATGTTAACGATTATGTAACGAAAATTTAGAGGAAACAGTGTACAAGGCACATGTGAACTAGGCCATAAGTCTGACTGAGTTAAGGGAGAGGTGCAACAGAGCTCTTGTCAATAATCAATGATTATGCTTTTTTTAATAGCTTTTTTCCAGAAGATACAAGGATAGATGAATGTTTCATAGGAGAACAATCTAACTACAGAACCAACCTACCATTCAAGATTACTGGCTTCCGCCCCATGCGCTTTATTCTGTCTTTATACTTGTGTTGCAGCAAGAAAAGCACAGAAACCTTTACTCCTCCAGCCATAAGAACCCAAACCTATAGCCATCACCTTCCATGACTTTTATCACTTTTCTCATTTTAAACTTTTTCAAAGAGAAGCAGCTTGGACTTCTTTCAGCTGAAGAAACAGCAGGAGGAGGGGGAGCAGAAATTAGCAGTTCACAGTGCAAAATGAATATAAAATCCACACCACAGTAATCAGTCTGCAAGTGATGAAACATGAACCCTATGGTTTCATTAAATCTGTGTGTGAAACAGGAACAACACAGACAAAGATGTTTTAGTTTTCTCTGAAAGCATCAACAAATGTAGTATCATCACAGCTGCAGAACTTCCTGTTTCCTTGATATCCTTCATTAGAAGTCTTTCTTGCTTGAAATTTTACATTATTCATAACTCAGTCAAAAACAATCCTTTATTTTTTATGTCAAGTTGCGAGCACTAGGAAAGAATACACAAAACTCATCCACAGGGATAAAAAAAAAAGTAACAAAATAATTTTGACAGTATTTAGAAAATGCTTGATCTATAAAATGCGATGATCCAGAAGGCCTGCCCCAGTACACTGCTTCACTGGGCAAGCAGCATGTATCAAGAGTCTTTTAGGTCCTTGATATCCTTAGGAGACCACGGATACGTCTAACGAGAGCTTGGATAAAGGTGTATCGTGAGCGAACCTTGGAATATAAACCTTCGATGTCCAGAAGCTTCTTCTGCAGAGATTCACCAAAGCTGTTCGTGGCTTCCAGCTGGAGCTGAGAAACAGAGATTTGATGCAGTCATCAATACAAAATCTTCTCTTCCTGAAGTGCCAGCTTATAATCCACTGCCTGTCAACCCCTTCACTATGATTTATTCTCTGAACTGCTTTCCAAAGAATGGGGTTTTCTAACTTCTCTAGTAAGTACTGCTTATTCTGTTTTAGGAATTATTGGTTATAATTCAGCTTCTTCACTTACAGTCATACAAACACGTCTTCCAATTAAAATTTTCCTAGTCCTTTAAGGGCTCTTTAGAGAGTCCGTGTGCACCAACAACATCTTTTCATTTATGCATATGTAAGAGGTCACTGAATTAACTACATTCTAAGTATTTTACCAAGATGATATTGTACAGTTTGCTTTTGAACAAATTAAATAAATGACAGATACCTCATCACAAAACACACAGCAATTTTTCTTACAATTCTAGATCATAGAAAGGTACTTGAGACTGCAGTTTTGACAAGCAAGGGGTTTTTTTTCCTGCACAGCCATAGAAATGTCAGTGGGATTTATTAATAAATATCTTTTTTTCCTGCCACCTCTGCATCAAATTTACACAAACTATTAAATTGCTGTGTGAGTGGAAATTACTTCTGTTCTAGCATTCACATTTTATAGTCTCCTCAACTCCTGTTACGCTTTTGATCTCATTTCTCTATAGCCTAGCTAAAGCTGACCTGTAGTGAGCAGTTGGAGGACCACAGAAAATTGGGAAATTTGCCCTCATGTTGCAGGTCTTTCAAGGACAACTGGTGTTTTCAGAAAGCCATTATTAAAAACCCACCATTTGACTGGTTGGTAAGAGAAAAAGAATGATTACTCTATTTTGTAAGTATAGTTCATTTTTTACTTAACACTCTGTATTAAGATTCGAAGATACATGCACAGCAGCACAAGTGCCACCTATTTCACAATATCTTCCAAAACAATTTTGTAATGCCTCACTAATCCTAAATGAAGTTATGTGCTGTTGGTGTTCCTGCAGGTTGTTCAGAAGTGGGACAGCAACAGTCAGACTGCTCCCAATAGCTGCATGGTAGCCAGGAGCATTCTGTACCCTGCAGCCGACTGTCACATCTCACCTGGTCTATATCATGCTGGCTCACTCGATTCAGTCCACTACTGAAATCCAAGCTTGGCTCTGAACCAAAGGAATCTGGCAATAGAAAATGAGATGTTAAAATTATGTGGGCTGCTCCACACTATCTCTGTATCAAGTCATATAACAAATTTAAAACAGTGTTCCAGTTTGGTCCAAAAGTAAGCTTATGCATTAGAAATTACACTAATCTTTTGACTTAAATGATTTAGAGAAAATACATAAAGAGTGAGTCATAAATAATTTTGATCATACAACATGGCACTTTAAGCAAAAGACTCTTCCCCAAATCCCCTCTCTCTGATTTCCTTCCATTTTTCTTTTTTAAAAAAAAAACATTCAAGGAATTTAAAATCTTCTGGTGAATCAATGATGGTTCTAATTCTAAAATACTTCTAAAAGCACCAGTATTAACTTTATTTCTTAATTTCATCTTAGATTATTATATTGAAATATTTTCCTATAAACTATTTTGGATCACTGATCTGATTATATTAGCTGAACTTCACTTTGTTTTGCAGTTTCAAGAGCAGAAATAAAAAAAATAGTTACTTTTACTTTCCTTAAGAGGTTGTTTGTAATATACCAACCCCAAAAGTCTGTGAGTAAACATTATCAGTATTGCCAGTTCTACAGTGGAATATCCAAAGGTGTGCCAAATCCAAATAAAATCTCTTTTATTAAATATAAAAGGCAAGACATTACAAGTAGCAGATCAGTTTTAAAGCTAACCATGAGAAGTTATTCAAAGGCACTCTGATGTTTGAGAAATTTCACCTTGCAGCCTTCCTTTCTTAAATGACATCCTAGAGGACAGCAGTGGGTCTTGGGAGTCAGTGGGTGTGCAGTGCAGTAGGTAGTGTTCCAGATGGCGCCAAAGAATGAAGAGACATATTTCTATAATATCTGCAGACACATCTCAGTGAAGGACTCCAATTTGATTGTCTTTGGGTTGTACATTTACTGTATGAGCATATTTACACACTTGGAAGCAGCTGAAGATGTCAGCTCAACCACCTGTCACCTCCTCCACGGTCACAGCCCAGTGATGAATCACTCATGTGGTTTGTAAAGGTACCTCAGCTGCAGCCAGTGAATTAAAGCCGAGGTTATAAAGCTGGGATGGCGGTAACATCTTTGCTGATAACAGCCCAGTGTGCAAGAGCACATCTTTCCCAAGGGAGGTTGCAGAGGAAAATTCTGATCTGTTGAAGACAATTCTTTTGTCCATGACTGGTTATTTCCATAGAATTACTGATGTGTATGAGATTCAGGTTTATGCCAGGTTGACTATAAGGCTAGAAACTCCTATTTTGATAGGCACATCAAAATTATTTTTCTGAGTATTTCTTTCACCACACTTGGACACGTGTGAATGTTTAGGGGGTCTGGATACTAAATTGAAGAGCTGGGCTGTAACAATTCCTTTATTATCATGCTGCAGAAAGTCCTAGCAGGGTCTCAAAATGGGAATTACCAACTTGAAAACATTTGTATTCTAGTAATAGCAGAGCAATAGCCTCCTAAGTTAATTGTCAGTATTTCAAATTTAGTTTTTGTAAAAAAATTTTGCTCAAAGTGGTCAGAAATCCAGGTAAAAAAAACCCTGTTTCTGTCTCTCTGCTTTTCTGGAGCATCACCTTGAGGGTCATTTCAATTTTAGAAGGATACAGGAACAGAGGGAGAGCAGCTTGGCTCGGTTATTTATTAGCTTCACCAGGCGCCGCCTTGCCAAGACGTATTTTTGGGAAGTGGAAATCTTGTCAACCCCAGCTGGCATAACTGACTGACACAACTGTGACAGGAAGAGAAAAAACAGAAAGACTGTAGCAAATCACAAAACATCAAGAAAAATAAGCAAATAAGATTACTTATTAGTATCTAGAGCTTTCTTGTTAGCTACTATTTCTTTAAAAACTTGCTCTCTGTTTTGAATTTGCATAATCTTGCTGACCAAAAAGTGGAAAAGTGAAACATATCCCCAAGCAACTATAATGAAAATCACAACTTTTACAAAGTTAAGCCAAATATTTTCCCCTTAAGTTTTAGATCACTCATTCTATGGACCCCCTTCACCAACAGTAGAAAAGAATATGCACAAGAATGGAACTACTTGCTTATCTAAGATGCTTTGGAGCCTTTGTTACAGCTATGTCCAAGTTACCACAATACAGAAACTATGGAGTCAGAAGAACAATTACCTCTTTTATTTCATCTGGTGGCAGTTGCTCCACATTTTGCAGTTTGTTAACACTCTGACGATGGCTGTCATAGTAACTGAAGAAATCACTAGTGCTCTGTTTCAGCAGGTAGACGATAATGCCCAGGCCAGGCAAGTGCCAATAAGGGACCACTGGTACTTGTGTATCTAGACAAGATGTTGAAGATAAAAAAACAAAACTAAAAAACCCCAAGAAGTCAATAAGGTATGCTCTCTGCCAATAACCTAGTGAAACACATGAAAGCACTGGCAAGAATATTTTGCACTTAGTTCACAAGTAACATAAATGGAAGTCCAGGCAAAAAGTTCTGTAGCTGCAGTACTAAAAGGCAGTCAGCCTAGTGCAGTACTGAGTATAACATGTAAAATATAACTCATTTAGAAGACTTACTATTTACATATTTTAGCCATTCAACTGTATAATGACACAGTGTAAACTCTTGCCATGTGTTATAATAGAGTTCCAGTCAGCATCAAAACACATCTTACATGTTTAAAATAATATAATCCAGCACAGGAGCTGAAAAAACAAGAAATCTTGACCTTCCCCTGTCTTGTGCTATTTATTTACATACACACATATCTTTTCTGACATATATATTTCTGATGCTGTGAATGAAGTGAATAAAAAAAAATTCTTAAACTAATTTTAACTAATAATTTAATTGTTTTAACTAGGATTAGTTTCCTGATTTGGCTTAGTGCAAGGCTGAACAAGCATGGATTCCAGAATGAGAGAGTGAGCAGCTACAGCGTTGGCATAAAGTGACTTCAAGAGTATGTGAAACTACAGTCTCTGGTTCATTATTTTGTAGTAGCCCAAATGTCACAGCGTTCAGTCTCATAGAACAGCAAGTCAAAAATCTCACCCTGCCGAGGCCCATCTCGGTTGGTTGACTCAGACAGGCTGGGAGTAAACAGACAAACAGTGTGCTGAAAACTGGGGGCGCTTTGCAACATCAGTGACTCACAGTATTCCATCACGTTTGCACAGATCTGCCAACAAAGGAAAAAAAACCCCAGCATGTCAATTTTTGAACATTAAATTTTACATGGAAAAATATCAGTGAACAACATGCTTTGCTCCTCTCCTCACCAGAATGTGACAATTCTATTTTCTCATCAGTAACAGAGTCTATTCTACTTCAAGTCTAAGACTTGCAACTTTGCCTTCTTCCCAAACTTGCTAGCTAAAATTTCTGGATAATTTTAAGTCCCCTTTGGCTCTAACTTAGTGTTAGCCATTGCCCTCTATATCCAGCTTTCATTTTGAAAATTTCTGATCAGTTTCAGCCTTCAAAATTCACAGAGTTTGTACCCAAACAATAAAGGTTTCTAATGCAAATGTAAGTAAACACATTTTCAAGGGTTACTTTAAATAAAATGTGGAATCCTATACCTCACTAAAATCAGTGTAGAGCACTACCACTATCATATGAAATTATGGTAATTAAACAAATCTGCACAGCAGGTAAAATGTTGAGACTGAAGGCTCCAGCAGCTTGTGTCCTTACCTGTTGCATGGCCAACTCAATTTCATCCCTCTTGTTCACTCTGTCTCCCGCTGCGTTATCATCTTGCAACTTGAACTGGCGAAGTCTGTCTGATCCTCCAAAGCGACTCAGAAGTCCTAAGCACTGGCGCTGCCGTAAGGAATGAACATTTAAATTAGCATCACAACAAATGACGTGCATTATTACTTTCACTTAAGTGATACATGTCCCTTACAACACAGTATGAAGAAAGCAATGCACATAAAACTTTTAGCACTTTGTAAACAAACTTTATCTTTTTAGTGTTTTAACTTACCTTGATTTAATTTAGAAATTAATGGCCCCCTAAAACACTGCCAATGAGAAATGAATGCAATTCACAAGTGCACAACTTTGTTTGATGTCTCTTGCAGACTATTATACAGACTACTATCAATGACAGTTGAGGTTTACCATTCCCACACCTAAAATACCTTTACCTATATAGACAAACAAAATCTGGTAAGTCCCTTAAAAGCAGAGTACAAAAACTAATTCAGTAGGAAAGAAATAAACCAGTAGTGTGTCTGATACACCAAATTGTTGAGCTAGAGACATGCTTATGGCCAAAGTGGTAACAGAGTATTTCTGCATTGCTTCACATACTTTGGTGTTGACTTCAAATTTTTCTCTTCACATAAGATGAGTCCTACGCCAGGAAGGGAAACAAAGTCCCTGATGCAACCCTGATGTTGCCAAATGTTGTATTTTCTACCAGACGGGGAAGTGTGGGAAGACAACAAAAAACAGACCACCAAAACCCCATCCCACTGCCACACAAACCATCCCCACTCCCACAAAAAACCCCAAACTGCTACACATTTTTCTTGATGCTGGAAAACATCCCTTTCCTAACTGCTACTACTCAGAGTAAAAAAAAACAGGAAGAAACACATCTAGATAGCCAATTCTAAAAGGACAAGGGTTAAATACATGACTTTATTACCTGAAATCGCCCTATGTGTCCTTGTAGCTCCATCTGCGTCCCTTCATTAACATCCATGTCCAGCTCATTTAACACTCCTGATAAAAGATACAGCCATTAAAAAACCATTTGTTTGGAGTTTTTTAAACAGATTTACGCAGTATATACCTTTAAATACAAGCATTGATCAGAAATACTTCAGCCAAACATACAACTTGTATTTTGCATATTTTTTGAGCAAAACATTCAGATATGAATGAATGCAGCTACCAGGAGATGCACGAGAGCGTGTAGCGTACTGTTCCGGTAAGTAATCAAATGGGGGTAAGGGGGAGGAGAGGCTGGCATGGAAATTGCAGCTGTTGTGCAAAGCTCTGTATACTGTAAGCAAAGAAGCACTTGGGCTTAACCTACAGCTCTGCACTCCTTTCTGTTGTGGTCAGACATCTCTCCTGAACAAAGAAAGCCATTAAATCAAAATAGAGAAGTTATTTTGAACTAGTAAGCATGCAGAAGAAATCACAATATCCATCACAATAATTATTAGCCCTTATTATATGTAATAATAATATATTATTATATTATAATAAAAATAATTATAAATGACAATTATATTTTATATTAATTATATATATAATACATATATAATTAGTAGTAGTAGTAGTAAGTCACCCAAGAGAAATGTCAGTATGCTGATCGGCAGTGCTTCCCCCCTGGAAGCTTTATTTTTTGAAGAAATAAAACCAGAGAAGAAATTTTTAAAAATATGGGTATGCAAACAATTTTCCATCTTAATTTCCTCAGTTACAAAACTTACTGAATAAAAATTCTTTTTTGAAGATACCACAGAAACTTTGAACACTTCTATTTGCAAGTCACCTCCAAGACAAAAAGTACTTAGTGTAAGGTAGAATGATGAAAAAAAAATGGAAAGTCAAATACATATGGATAAGAGCACTATGTCTACTGCAAATCCACCATATTTACTTCAAGAACAATAATGTAACATTTCCCTATTTTTCGCAGGGCTCTACATGTCAAAAAAGATCTGTATTGTCATAGATATTCTCTTCTGTCTTACTGTTTCTTTACAGAAAACAAAGCCTGAGATTCATGCAGATGGGGCTGAGACTTTAAAAATGCAGTTCCTACCAGGCAAAGCTGCCTTGCTGATTATTCCTGTCAGGGAGGCCAGCTCCTGGAGAGATCCAACACTTACATCTTGACACCTCAGGATTGCCTGGATAGTATCTGAATGGGAAATTAGAAACTGCAAAACCTGCACCACAAGAAAAAAAAGAGCAAATACGAATTGAAATATGAAATTTAACAGTGAGCAGAGAGGAAGCAATGCTTTTGAACAATTTCAAAAGACCTCCTGTACCAGTGAGGATGGGATTTAAAAAAAAAAAAACCCAACAAAACTTACTATCAGAGCAAAGGCACCTATAATTTCTTAGAATGAGCAATAGCAGTGATATTCTAGCATGTTTTGGAACTTACCTGTCCTGCTGCTTGCAAGTGTTGTGCCATGCTGGATGTGAGAATCACTTGGCACAGTTGAAGAGCTGGAAGAAGAATCTGGCGATAACGTTCCACTGGAGCAGGAATGAAGACTGGGGGATCTCTCATTGCATACATTCTTAGGAGGTTTAAAAAGAAGGGAGAAAAAAAAAAAAGATAAAGAGTGCAAGAAGAGTGAAATCTACTAGTGAGGTAGAGCCTCAGCCTACAATCACTCTTAAGAACCTAAAAACATACTTCAGTAAGAGGTCTGGACTTGAACTGAGTTTATATTGGAAAAGCAGCACATTTATGATACACAGCTGCTGCCAGACATTTTCTTTAAGCTGGGAAAATTACTTCTTTGTATTATACTACACTAAACCAGATTACTTTGTTGCAGAAATACGATACCTGCTTACTGATATACAAAACTAAGTATTCTCAAATATTTTAGGAAGAGCTGTGCTTAATTCTAGAGCAACTGCTAAATACAGTCCTCTACAAATGTCCTGTAGGTTTTATACAATCCTGTAAGTCTAACTGGAACTTTCAAATAGTATACCTTGTCTAAGTCTTAAATTTTTCCCAAGTGTTTGAACTCCCAGTGTGTCACTAAGAACTGTACGTTTAAAACACGGACCACAGCTTGAAACCAAGCCAGGTAATTTCCCCTAAATATGGAATCTCCTTCTCTGAGATCGTCTCAATCACCTCACAATGACTAATGTGGCAACACATCAATAGACCTGCCAAGCAATATATAACTGTGAATATATATATATATTTTTTAAACACATCATAAAATATTTCTGAAATAGCATTTAATTCACTGCTCTCTCAATGTTTTATGGGTGAGGACAAACTGCACTTCACAAGCTGCAGAGCCCCCAAAATAAGTTTACAGTGTAAGCTGTTCCTCAAACATTGCAGTATAGATTATTTCATAATAAAACATTAATCATTTCCATCCAAGCTATCAAGTAAGTTTTTATGTAGTCTAAGTAATTAGCATGCAAGTACAACCTAACACCCAGTTATCTGAAATTTTTCTCTCAATAAAATGTAGCTTTAAACTGAACTGATAGGTTTAAGAAAGACACACACACACAAAGAATAAACCCACAAATCATTACTCAAAAATCATGAGGCTGTAAAAAGATGTGATGTGCTTCCAAGAAGACTGCATTATGGTTTCATCATCAGCCAGAGACCCAACACTTACCCCTGATGGTCTGTTTCAGGTCGCATGTCATACACTTGGCACTGTGCCAGCCGCACAATCACTCCAGACCGCAGCAGCTCTAATGCGCCTTGCTGACTTTTAGCTATTCGAGTGAGGAATGCCTACACAAGAGCAGAGAAGGGTAAGTTCTGGAGATGCACAATGAGGCTTACAATGTCTACTTTCTTGCTTGATTTTAGAGTCATTTCAAATATATTATTTTAGTAAAATACCATTAAGGAATACCTTCAGTGCAGGTAGCTCAGTGTGCAGCTGCAGACTGAGCTCTGGCTGGCAGAAGCCCCAGGCAAGAGCCTGTGAACTGCCCACCCTTTGCAAAACAAAGGGCAGGAGGGACGTGAGGCACCTCAGAGACACTGCAGAAGATGAGGACTCAGCTGGAAGACCGAAGACTCACACAGATTGTGAGGGTATAAAAGCCCAGGGGTTCCTTTGTTAAGGTTTCCTCCTCAGAGGCACCAGCTCGAGCTCTTATTCTGTTGTTGCACCATGATTAAATCATTTTAAGAATCCATATGTCTGAGACTGCCCTGGGAAACCTGGAGTCAAACCAGTAAGGAAACCTGGTCTGACTGTGAGTGTGGTGAGGGCAGGGAGTCAAGGAGGGCACCCTTTGGTCACTGGAGCCACTCTCTGTGAAGGAGCTTTGGTCCCAGCAGTTAAAATCTCTGGTGGTTCAAGTGTGACTGCCAGCGTGCTCCTGAATGGTCAGACAGGAAAGTTTCCTTAACAATATCTCTGAGTACAATCAATGCAAAGTATAGACAAACAACTTCTACTAAAAAAAAATTAAAAAATAAACATAAAACCATTTCTGAAGTACTATTACCATTTTGGACTCATAGGTGTACAGTGCCTTAAGCAAAGGGGGCTGAGGTGTGAGCAAGCTCTGAAGAGCCAGATCATCATCTGCTAGGCTATCCACAAGCACCTTCAGGTAGCCACTATTGGAGAGATACAAGAGCCACTGCTGCTGCTTGTCTACTGAAACAATGTGATCAAGTAAAGCCAATGCCAGCATCTGTGATGAGGAAAGAAAAAAAATAAATAAAAACAAACACATCAAAACAGAATTAAATCTGTGAAATCAATGAGATTTTTAATAAATACCTAGAAAGACGAAATGCTAAGCAGTTTCTTCTAATAGCTTCTTATAAGCAGAATGCATTTCTACAATTGCAATCATTTATGTGAAAAAGATTTTAAGATTTCCTGACACTAGTATAGTATGAGCCAATTACCTTTCTCAACTATTCTTTTAAAAAACATTACAGATATTGTTGACCAATAACTAAGCCAAAATATTTTAATGAAATATTGCCTCAAGCACAATTACTATTTAAAACTAGTTTGCCTTCTGACTAGATTCTCTACTGGCTACTATCAGAAATTATTTTCTCATGAAGTCATCTTCCCAATGTGAGTAAATAAACTGGGAAGTCCATGACTTAAAAATGCTAACAAGTAACTGTCACAGAGGTCCCTGCCTGCATCTTTTGCAGCAGAGCTTTCTACCCTTATTTTTAAACAATAGGACACATAGCCTTGCTGAGAAAAAAATTCATATGCATGTATGGCTCTACTTTCAACAGCTTGAAGAATGAGTGGGAGGACAGAAACATGAAACAGATCAAGTATCTACAAAAATGTTCTCGTTCTACCTCTTGAAACTTCCCATCTCTGCACAGGTTAAGATGTTCTTTAAAACAAACAGAACAGTAGTTTTAAAAGAATAGATTAATTTACCCGGCCTATCTCATGGCCATCACAAGCATCCCGACAGACCACCTCCATCAGAGCTGCCCCATAACTCTCAATTGTTGCCATATTTTCCCGCTGCAATTTACTAAACACGTCTTCAGGAGCTGTCAAGTGCTCCCACATAGTTTTCTTGGCTGTAAAAAGCAAATAAAACAAAAAATGAAAAAATTCAAAGACAGGCATCTTAGCATTAGCTTAGCTACAGCTGATGCTACATTCTTCAAGGCATTCTCTCTACCTTGCAACAGAATGCCTCAAACAACAGTCAAGAGTTTTTAAATCAACTACAAATGTTTTACAAATCCATCCTTCCTTGAATATCACACAGACCAGCCAGAGCAAAAAGTGTGTGCCTGTATACATACACCACCCTAGTAAACAGTCTGCTTAAAATAATTCAAATGTTCAGTACTTGTTACATAGAAGAACTAATGGGCCTAAAACTGGAAGTGTTCAAGGCCAGGTTGGATAAGGTTTTGAGCAACCTGGTCTGGTATCCCTGCCCATGGCAGGGGGTTAGAATGAGATCATTTTAAAGGTCCCTTCCAACACAAACCATCCTGTGATTCTATGAACTTTCAAGTGGGACCAAAGCATTCAGTTTGAGCTAAGTAAACAAGGTGACTTGAATGGGAGAGAATGAAACCAAAGTCAGTAATAAACTACAAAGGGGTTATAACAAATTCATAGGTTGTTTTTTTTCCTTTCACTACTGTAGCTCAAAACACAGACCAAGTAAGAGTACTAGCAGGTACTAGCCCCAAGATTTTTTTCTCAACCCTTGTCTGAGCTCCAAGATTAAATAATTATTAGAAACACTAACAATGCAAGTATTTAGGCCATTCACAGAGAGAATGTGGTATTTAGCATAAGCACTCTCAGACAAACAGCAACTCTGGTTGGCTTATTTTTTGCTTATTTTTTGGGGAGGGGGTGGTGGTGGGGTGTGTGTGAGGTTTTTTTGAGGGGGATCTTCAGACAAAGGAAGAGAAAGGGTATGAAATAATCCTTGGGGTTTGTTTTGAGGTTTTTTGTGTGGTTGGTGTTTTGGTTCTTTTTTGCTTTAGAATTTTTCTGTTTTGTTTTATTGTTTTGGGGTTTTTTAAATGGGATCACTGTGGTATGAGTGTGCATAAAGATGCGAATGCAATATATTTCTACTGCTGGACCTGCTTGAGAGCAGTTAGTTACAAGTCATCTCCAGTCCTTTGACAGTCTTATAGCTATGACGTATAGCTGTAAATGGACACAAATTAAGTATCCTCTTTAGTGCTAGAGATCAGAAATTTAATATTCTCATCCAGAGCAACAGATTTTGAATGCATACGCAGCTAGACAGGTCAGAATATAAGATAAGCATTGTTTAGCATAAGCAATTAATTTTAGAGGCTCTTGGAGCACGATGTTTTCCATCTATTTCCAAAAGACAACTCAGCACGCAGAAACTGTACCATCCAGGGTTTAATAAGCTTATTTTTTGCTCTTGTCCAAATACAGTTGGACCATACCTGCTTCTAAAGTGTCTGGTTCATCTGGTCTCTGGGCAATCTGCAAATAATAAAGCAGTGATCCATAAAGGTGCGTCCTCACTCTCTGGAAGCCACCACCTGTTAACAAGAAACATTCACAATTAAAACCAAACAAATGTAAATTCCATAACACAATCTTCCACTAGCACTTAATTTAACTTTCCTGTGGCAGTGCTGGCAGAAATAAATAAAACAACTAGACTCCTTAAGGTAAAGTTCTACTGTTTGCATAAAAGTGTATGTATGAGTAAATTCAGCAAGTTTATGCTGTTCCAAAAGAATGACAATATGAAATTCTCTTTAGTCATTTACATCTCTCTCTTCTGTCATTCAGATTTTTTTTAAAAAGTGTGTTATTTTTTTTGTTAGTAACATCACTTTACATCTATACTAATCATGTAAGATCCATCTAATTGACTGTAACAAAAATCTTCACTGCACTATCTGAAAGCAGCTCAGCCCATCTTTTACTCTTGGCAGTTGGAATTCACGCACACACCCTGCCAAAGTCAACACACCTGTTTTCAAAATGAAATCCAGCAGCTTTTTTAAGATGATGTGGAGGGAAGAGTCACCAATGGAAGCAAAACCCATGGATATGCTCTCAGAGCCAGGTGATGAGGTGAAAGAACCATCCAGCATCAAGACGTACTGGGACTGTCCTGCCACAGGGAGCGCAAGTGGCTGTTTCTGCTCCGTTTTCACAGACTGGCTCAGGTGGGCAGTCAGGGTGAACACAGCCCCTGCCACCACTGGCATCAACTCCTGAGCTGCGTCATCATCAAGGATCTTAACACAGAAGAAGGAAGAAGGAAAAAAAAAAGGCAAAAGAAAAAAAAAAATGTTTAAAAGTGCCTGATTTCATGAGTTATTAAAGCAATTAAATTAGCCTCTCACAACTATTTAGTATGCATAAGGATTTCATTAACATGACAGTATTTAAAACACATCAAAATCAGTAATGTCAGAAACTTGTTCAGAAACCTGAGTTGAAAGCGTTTTAATTGAGAAGACATTAGCCTTCTGGTTTTCATTTGCATAAATCACAGGCAGGCTGATAATCAAATCTGGATGGCAGAAAGAGAAGGAATGTGTTGACATTTGATATGCTTTATTAGTAAAATATCTAAACCTAAGCTAGGGAAGGAACAACTGGCTTTACAGCTATTTTATTACCATTTAAAATGTGAAGGTACAACTTAAAAAATCCAATGGGTTGAGTATCCAAGAAGCATTAAGACAACATGGAAAAACACTAACAAGAAATTTGCATGTGCTATTTTTTTCACCCTTACTTAAAAGGTAAATCTGGTATCTTTATCACTAATACTGAAGGAGCCTTCCTTTTAAGCAATATAATCATTTTGAACAGTAGTTCAATTATTTTCAATAGACAGTAACAATTTCTTTTCTCAAATTCACAAAAGTCTTCACCAAAGTGTTACAGAAAATTAAGTCTGTAATTTCCTCTCCGTAAAGATTTTGGGAAAGAAATTTCTTCTGCTAGTGAAGGTCTCCCTTGTTTCCTGGTTTTTTAAATTTTGTTCACGTAAGAAACAAAACCAGCACTCCACTAAAAAATACATAATTTTTAGGTAACTCCCACAGGAAAAAATAACGGAAGTAACAAAAACAAAACCCAAAAAGATTACTTCTTCCCTCGTAAAGATAAAAAATTTTCATACATATTTCTCAAAACAAAACTCTATTAATCAGAACTACAATCCACGTAACTCTCGCAATAAAGCAAAAAAAAAATCATGCCCCAGCAGCCTGAAAAATACAATGATCCTTCATTAAATATTGCCTTTTAGAATGGCTGTCAGTCCTAACTGTCTAGTCTGTCTCAAAAATTATTACTGTAACTCAGCAGTAAAACATCTAGACTTCTAAGGCAAACCCTCACACTTCCAAAAGCCCTTCTAATTGTAAAATCGTTAGTTTTTCTACTATGAAGCTTCATTCAACTCTTTGATTTTTCAAAAGAAGCAGCAGTAGGATTTCCAGTGAGTCATCTCAATGCAGGAAATCAGCAAATACAGTAGTTTGCCTTCAGCCTTCAGTAAGTTCTTCTTTGTTTCTCATCAAAGCAGGCTGTTTCTTTTTCACACACCTTTTCCAGACTACCATCATACTGGATTATACTAAAATAACTTTGAAATCTGTCGATATATGGTTCACAGTTCAGGAGTAGCTATGCCAGAATATAGAGCATCCCCCTGTCCAGAGTGCATTCAGCTTCAGCATAGCAGCAATTGGAAAACTGAACAGAATACTAAAGGCAGACAAAATCTTTTTGGATTACAATCAAAATTGCAGCACTTTCACATAAAAAGCTGCAGCAACAAAGTTCAAGGAGAGGGTTGATTTCCAGCAGAGCACTACCTTGTCATGCACATCCTGCAACAGATCCCGGATAATCAGCTGTCTGTCCTCAGCCTGTATGAGATCCTGGGGGCAGGCTGTGAGTATGATTTCCACCAGCTGTCTCCACGACTCCAGAGCATGCCTCTTGGCATGGAGGCACTGCAGCAGCTTGTTCCGCTCCACTACGTACTGCAGGATAGTGTTGATCTCCTGAACGCCCGCCACAAAGAAACCCAGTTACAATGTGCTAAAAGAAGTTCATGGCAAAGACAGACTTCAAGATGACCATTTTATCTATTAGTAATAGCCTTCAGGAAAAAATGTTAAGTCTTCAGCTTCTTAGAAACAAGCTGCTATTACTACTTTAACAAGGTAGCCCATTCAATTTCTGAGCTGCTTTTCATGGGGCCTTTTATCATGAATGTCTTAATCTCATAGGGAAAAAAATTGACCAGGAAAGCTCTTTTCTGGCACTTTAAAATCTAAACAAAAACAACTATGAAAAAATCTATTTGTGCCTTTTCTTCCATTTAGTCTGCGTAATTTCTCTTTTATCTTTTGCATCTATTTAACCAATTTCAACTGAATTTAAAAGATGGGAGGAAACTCAGGAAATAATTAAGCTCCAAGTTCACTGAAACTACATCTGTGTAGAAGAAAAGAGAAATAAATTGGCATCCCCTGTGAGAGAAAGGCAACACTAACTTGGCCATAAGATGAACACACTGTACTTGTCAACAACCAATCTTGACATCAGTATGTAACTGCTTTCTGTACAGTGGGGTGGGAGCTGCAATTGTTATCACTAATGGGAAGGGAAGAGGTTAAAGAAAAAAAGAAAACAGACTCCAGGCCTGCTGTTTAGAGAACAATATGGTAAGAAGTAGCTTATCTTATTTATTTTGGGGATTTTTTCTTCAGGAATTACTAAGTTAGGACTCAAATCCACAGTCTTTTATAGTAAAGCTTACTGCTTGACAAGGTAGGAAATCCACCAAGGACAACAACCACCATTAGTTAACTTTTTCTGTACTCACCTCCATAAGTAAAGGTCTCTGTCCTATTGCTGCCATTCCTTGAAGGGCATTGACTTCTGCAACCAGAACTCTGTGAAGGTACTGAAATTAAAAGTGAAACTTCAGTGATGACATGGTTTAACCTGGCAGGTAGATAAACACTACGGAGCCATTCGCTCCCTGCCGCAGTGGAGTAGCAGAGAGAACTGGGGAAAAATACAATAAAATTTGTGGGTTGAGATAAAGACAGCTTAATAGGATGGAAAAGTAGTATTTAGAGTAATACAAACAAGTGATGCACAAATGCAATTGCTCACTACCTGCTAACCTCTGCCCAGCCAGTTCCTGAGCAGCAGCCCACAGCCAGCTTTCTCCTTAGTTTATATACTGAGCATGATATCATACGGTATGGAATATCTCTTTGGCAAGTTTTGGGTCAGCTCTCCTGGCTGTGCCTCCTCCCAGCTTCCTGTGCCCACAGCCTATTCACTGGTGGGTGGTATGAGAAGCTGAAAACTCCTTCACTAAGTAAATACTGCTTAGGAACAACTAAAGGATCAAAGTGTTAGGAACATTATTCTCATCCTAAATGCAAAACACTACACTATACTAGCTACTATGAAGAAAATTAATAGTATTTGAGCCAAAACTAGGACAAGTGACAAAGGTGATGTATTCATACCTCCTAAAAGTATCTAGGAGATGGCTACATAGTGACAGATGCAACAGATGGGCTGGAGTTTAAACAAGTTTTACTCATTTCTTAGGGTCACAAATTTTTCAGTACTACTTATCATACACTTGTCAAGTACTTATCACAGTGTGACACAATCTTAAGTGAAGCCTCCAAGAGTTACTGCAGTACACAACGATGTTGTACATGTGATTGTTACACATATGTAGTGCTAGGTAGTTGTGTATTGGCAACCAAAGAAATACATGAAGTAGATGTAGTATCATCGTGTGGGTGTTTCAAGATGGGAAAAACATTAAGATAGAAGATATTTCCTGAAAGTGTCTTAAACTGATGCAGCTGTGTACTGCAAGTGAGAAAGCAGTGTGTGCAATGTAAAAGAAATAAACTAACCTCAATAGCTTGCATAAATTATGCACATATCTGAAACACACCTTTTATGTGAAAGCAAGTTTCAAAGTATTATTAACACACAGACCAGTGCTAACCTTGACATTGCAGATCACTTGTCCACGTGCATTCTTGTGCTCACAATTAGCAATGACTTGCTCAATCTGAGCCCGGTCAAAAAAATCCAGTTGTAAAGGCTCTGGAATGTCCTGACTGAAGTCAATTGAATCCAGGATATTTAAGATCTTTCTGCGTACTGGAAATGCAAATAAATTCAAATTGTATTCAGAAGTATCAAGGGGAAAACAAAAAATGACAAAAGAGCCTAATTTACCTTTGTAAATCTAAATCTTAATGTGTAAAGTTTCAAAAGAAAGCATTAAATCTTCAGAAAGTGCTATCAATCTATATAGCAGGTTTAAAAACATTTTCTAAAGCCTTAAGTTCTTAATATGTCTTGTATTGTATTGTTCTCCTGTTACATAGGCATGTAATCCAGTATTTACAAATACAAGATATTAATTTTTTCTCCTAAATGAAACCAGGCTGGTTTACAGTGACAACCATTGCAGTCTTCTGCTGCATAAGGAATCTGAATTTATTTATTTATGTGGGACTTACATTCTTTGCCATGTAAATACAAATATGTTCAGCCTTTGCAACAGTCTCAGTGTTTCTACTGTTAGCAATAAATTTTATAGACTGCCACTCTCCCATTTTATCCCTGCACAGATACTTAAACACACTTTGAACTGCCTTTCCAGTTCATTATTTTTCACTCATTCCAGCCATCTACATCAAGGTTCTTTAATTTATTTTTTTCCCCACACTAAAAAGAATTGTTCCGTGTACTGCTGCTGTTTAGAACACCTACTGCTTTCTTTTCCAAAGTGTCCTTTCTGGAGATGGCCTTCCTGCCTGTTCAGGACCAGATACACTTTACTGATAAATAATCAACAGTCATAATGGTTACCTTTGGAAGCAGTGTCAAAGTGGAGAAATCCACTGACTGATCGACTTTCATCTTCCATCCCTCCTTCACCATCAGCTGAAGGTAATAAAGCATAATAAATAACATAAATAAATAACAAATAAATTACAAAAAACAAATCTAAGTGAAAAATATTACCTACTTTATTAATAGTGAAAGAGAAAGAGCACAGTGATAAGCCGATAAACCTTTCTCTTGAAAGTCTTCTAATACAATACGGCCTTGAATTGTTAATGAGAACGATACTTATCTCACAAAAGCTATCCCATCATCATATACAGATCAGAAAGTACTAAAAATGCCTAAAAAGACATCCCACCCACCAGTATAAATGCAGCTTGATGGACACTGTAAAATGAGTAGGGTACCTGAACACAGTTTCCCATACTCAGATCCCCACAAGGATGAAGATAATGTTCAGGCTGATAAAAGTATGGGAAAATACCATACTGCAGTAGCATGTTAAAATATCTTCCATTTATTCTACTTTCTTTACGTGAAGAGAGTTTTATTGCCATCTGGTTTTATTTTTCTTGATTTACTTCTACCCTATTCTAAAACTCTGAAATCTGGCCTTTTTATTTACACTGCATTCTACACCACATTGGGATGAAATATCACTTTTGTGTTGTTATAATGTTAAAAGCAAAACTGTCCTGTAGCTACTATCTTCTGTGAGAGAGGGTTGAGAGCTTGTGACAGACATTAAGACTGAGAAACTCCTTACCATGGAAGACCTTCCACCTTCTCTACATTGTAACGATTCTAAACGGCAATTCAAAATAAATTACTCTACAATTTTAATGATTTTTTTTTAATATTTCCCTCTCCTACCTCAAACTATTTTTAATTTTTCTATCTGCAATGAACAAAATGATGCCCTGATTTCTTTCGCTTTGGTGTCTACAACCACCACCATCTTTCTTCCCATCTCTCCAGTAGCAATTCTGCACATGGTATCACAAATGAACTGTCACAAGGTTAAGAAGAAAAGAATTCAAATGAAGTCTCTCATAGTCCATTTATTCCAGCCTATTTACCCTCACCATAAGTTCCTCTTACCCAAGTATGGTTTCACAGGCATGTCATCAAGCAGCAGATGCAGCAGTCTCTGTGTGTGGGAGCGCTGGCGGTTCAGCGATGTCACTCGCATTTCTATAGCTGCAGTCTTCATTAGCCAAGACATTTGGTTGAGTGTTGAAATCTCATGTTCTGGATGGGGATAAGGCAACAATTATAAAATTGAGCATTGTCCTGGGTTGCAGTGTATTCTATTACCATCCTCAGGAGCCGTTGA
>NW_024580664.1:3336641-3367224 GCF_017639235.1 Corvus kubaryi
TTGGCACTGAAGCACAGTTGCTTCTGGCACCCCGACTACCGGTGCTGGGGTGGATGTTCAAGGGAAAGGTTCCTTCCACGCATCATGCCACCGACACCACATGGAGCAAGTGGATCGCCCTCATCACACAGCGTGCCCGTATTGGAAACCCGAATCGCCCTGGGATTCTAGAAATTATAACAAACTGGCCTGAAGGTGAGACTTTTGGATTATCCTCTGAAGAAGAGGAAGAGCAAGTGACTCGTGCTGAGGAAGCCCCACCATATAATGAGCTACCGGAGACTGAAAGACGTTATGCCCTCTTCACTGATGGTTCCTGCCGAATTGTAGGCGCTAATCGAAAGTGGAAAGCTGCAGTATGGAGCCCCACACGACGAGTTGCACAAGCTACCGAGGGACAAGGTGGATCGAGTCAGGTTGCAGAGCTTAAAGCCGTCCAGCTGGCCTTGGATATTGCTGAACGAGAGAAGTGGCCGAGGCTCTATCTCTACACCGACTCATGGATGGTAGCCCATGCTCTGTGGGGATGGCTGGATCGCTGGAGAAAGGCCAACTGGCAGCGCAGAGGGAAACCCATCTGGGCTGCTGAGATTTGGCAGGACATTGCCGCCCGAGTAGAGAAGCTGACCGTGAAGGTTCGACACGTGGATGCGCACGTACCCAAGAGTCGGGCTAATGAAGAGCATCGCAACAACGAGCAGGTGGACCGAGCTGCCAAGGTGAAAGTATCACAGGTGGATCTGGACTGGCAGCACAAGGGAGAATTATTCCTAGCTCGTTGGGCCCATGATGCCTCTGGTCATCAGGGGAGAGATGCAACATACCGATGGGCCCGTGACCGAGGGGTGGACCTTTCCATGGACAGCATCTCACAGGTCATCCACAGTTGTGAGACCTGTGCTGCAATCAAACAGGCCAAGCGGGTGAAGCCTCTGTGGTATGGTGGACGATGGTCAAAGTACAGGTATGGTGAAGCCTGGCAAGTTGACTACATCACCCTTCCCCAAACCCGCCAAGGCAAGCACTACGTGTTGACCATGGTTGAAGCAACCACTGGATGGCTGGAGACCTACCCTGTGCCTCATGCTACAGCCCGGAACACCATCCTGGGCCTGGAAAAGCAAGTCCTGTGGAGACATGGCACCCCTGATAGGATCGAATCAGACAACGGGACTCATTTTAAGAATAGCCTCATCAACACCTGGGCCAGAGAACACGGTATCGAATGGATATATCATATTCCTTATCATGCACCAGCTGCTGGAAAAGTTGAACGCTGCAATGGACTACTTAAAACTACCCTAAAGGCACTTGGTGGGGGGACCTTCAAAAATTGGGAAGTGAACTTAGCAAAGGCCACCTGGATGGTCAATACCCGAGGGTCCATCAATCGAGCTGGTCCTGCCGAGTCTGAACCCTTGCACACAGTGGATGGAGATAGAGTCCCTGTGGTACACCTGAGAGGTATTTTAGGAAAGACTGTTTGGATTAATCCCACCTCAGGCAAAGACAAACCCATCCGTGGGATTGTCTTTGCTCAAGGACCTGGTTGCACTTGGTGGGTAATGCAGAAAGATGGGGAAACCCGTTGTGTACCACAAGGAGACCTAATCTTAGGTGAGAACGGTGTGTAGGTTTCACTGTGTATGTATATATATATATATATATGTATGTGTGTTTTAGAGTTTAAGAAGGTATTGGTTTGGGATAATGTAGATGGTAATAGAATAAGGGGTGGATAATGTCCTGGGTTGCAGTGTATTCTATTACCATCCTCAGGAGCCGTTGAAACCAGGTGGGGCAGTGTTTCCTTGCCTCCTCCCCCCAGACTATCTTTCTGTTAATTGCCCATCATTGTCCTGCCGCCTGACTCAGAGATAACTCCCTCCGGACTATTCTCCTGTTAATGAGCCTAATCAACACTTGGCCTCATGACTCGTTACCCCATTGTGAGATGCTCCGCCCAGAGGGAGGAACCAAGCATCCCATCGTGGATATAATCTGAGGCTGAACACCAGAGACACCGGCTTCCCACTGGATTTCCAGAGGACAGGAGCTACACAGCCACCATTGGACTTCCTGAGGAAGAGCAGACTGTTTTACTACAGGATCACCGCTTCAGAGGACTGCAGCCACCATTCTGCCAGACTGCTACCACCACCCTGCCTAACAGGGTGTCAGGTTGTACCTTGACTCTGTCAGTTTGACAGTGTTTTCTTTTACCTTTTTTTTTCCCCTTTTCTTTAATTTCCATTAAATTGTTATTCTGACTTAGTGCCTCCCACTGGTTTGTTTTCAAACTAGTACAAGCATAAATAATATTACTTACTCCAAGGAAAGCATTTTTCATTTGAGAAAGCTTTTAGAGGATGTCATTATTTATTATTTGCTTAGCAACTGTTTATGAGACAAAAAGTCACAGATCTGACAAAAGCCAATAAATGAACATGTGGCTATTTTGAAAACAAATGATACACATACACACACTTAAGCCCATACACAATGAAACTGGATAGAAACCTCTCAGAACAGTCATTGTGGAGAATGCAGTGCTTCATGAGCAAATACGGTCAGTTAGAATTTCAGTGAAAATAACCAGGCATTTACCCAAGTGAACTATAGCTTTAATTAAAACTGGTGAGACTGGAACACAGGTCTCCTAGAATCTTCCTATTCTACATTTATCTAGTTTAGATTCCTAAGTTATATAAGAATCACCTACAGCACTTTATACATGTTGGATACATGTACTTGAATGCTAAATTTACTGTCATTGAACGAAAGACTGATGGTCAAGCATCTGATAAAGTACATTTATTCAGTTTAAGACATCTGAGAAATATTGATTTGAAATATAAAACATACCTATAAGCTTAAAAGTACTTTATTCAAAGAAAGGGACGATACAGGTGGTTACAACCATCAGCCTTCTATTCCCTTGGTTCTTTAACATTCTTGTCAATATTTTTTTTATGTAGCATAATCTAACAAAACTACAATGATAATCGCAATACAGATTAGGATGTGGTTCTGGACACTTGGTGCACTCCAAAGCTAATATTCTTTTCCAAAAGTTTAGCATCAATAATCTGAACTTCTTAAGTAGGGAGAGTTCAATCTTTAAAGAATTAAAAGATTAGCAGAGCCTGCAATTCGTTCAGTTTAATAATGCTACCTGTGTTTCTTCTTTCATTCCTAGGGAGTCAAAGAATGCATTGAATTTTAAGCACGCACAATCTTAGCAAAAAAATTACCTTTGATAGAAAATGGCAAGTACTGAAGCTGAGTGAATAAGAAATCCTGACTGGTCCTCAGATATCTCATAGTTGGACCTGAAGTGTCAGAGCATGCACACAACTGATAGATAACCTGACAATCAAAAACAGCAGAGATCCATGTATGGAATTTATTTTAAAAACAAACCAACCACCAAATCAAAAGCATAATACTGTTTTACTGCTCAAACAATATTAGCAGTATTTAAAGTAAGTTTTCCATCAGCTTTCTTCAAAGTTGAACCTATTATTTGTAACAGATGGTGAATTATTATATTAAAGGATTATCAGCATATGCATACACAATGGCTATACAACATGACACTAGATAAGCCTGTTTGTTTAGCTCACTTAAAAATGAGTGTCTTTGTATGTCTGCACATCCACCAAGACAGGAAACGTAATAAATTTTCCCCACTTCTACAGAATTGCCTTTTGCTTTTAATAATGTTTAAAATCCTTTCTAGAGTCCATGGATTTTTAACATGTTACACGTGTGTAATCATATGATTCTATGATTTACGTGCAAGCATCAGCTACCTTGCACATCCATCTAACTCAGCTGTCTCCCCCACCTCACCCCCTCAGCCATACATACGTCCGTTCTCTCACGGCTACAGAATAAAGCAGAGAATTTCACTGGCTTACTTGGAGTTATATGTTACTTGCTGTCAAACTACACTTCCAAAATTAAAAAAAAAAAAATTAAAGATTGGCATATTATCACCATGGATCAAAAATATTTAGGTTTAGTTTTGTAAGTATGCCCTAATTCCAAGTTTCTGACGTGAGTGCAGTTTCTTTGATTTCTGTGATGCTACAAGATAACATTTTTGCAAACAGAAGGTAAAACAGAAAGAGTTCAATGTATATAAAAACCTAACATATTCATTTTAAAAATGAAACTATTATCAGAGTCATCAACCATCTGTGTTCATCAACCAAGAAGTAGCTAATTTCATTTAGAGCCTACTTTCAGTATATGCCAAGAGAAAATATGCTAAATACCTGGTAACAGAGTTCTGCAAGATGGGGAGATTCCCGAACTGCTGTCGGCCCATTCCTTGTTTCAGTACCCTTCTCCAGTATGTTCAAAATGGCATGTAGGCAAGTCCGTGGGCAGCCCAAGACACCTGAAAAGAGACAAATAACTTGACATTCTTGATCTTACTTTCCTCCATAGCAAATATAGGTTAGTACACAGAAATACAGAACCTAAATTGTTCTGATACCTTGTGCTGCACTGTACTGCTCCACAGAGCTGCAGCAAAAACATCTGGCAAAGTTTTATCACCACTACTTAAAATCAAAGAAGGAACCATGTTTCAGCAAATATCTAACAAAAATATTTATAGTTAGTCTGTAGGCTTTTGAGATGCTGGTGAATCAATTTGAATTCTTGCTTTTACACTTTTAAATGAATAGCCATTTGACAATTTCAAAGAATAGCTTTAAATAATTCCTGCTTTATTTTACAAATACAGCCACTGCATGACTAATGCTCCTAAAGGCACCTGACACTGCAACCAAGGGCAATAGGGAGAAGATTTTAATGCTGAAGTCAAAATCCTGTGTTTTTGCATTCTTCCTTTAGCCAATTATTTCTTTAATAGACCCAGAACGAGGTCCTGAAGCAGTAAAGGCATCAATAACCAGAGTTCTTATAGGGGAAATAATCTTGTGTTTGAACATGTATAATTTATGCTTTAGCAGGAAATTATTATCTTGAGGTAAATGTCTTACGGTCTTTATTTCTTCACATTATTAACAAGATAATTGAAAGATGTGGGCAAGTTTCTCTCATGCCCTTGAGACATTTCCTCATCACTGAGTTAACATATGATATCCTGTAAAATTGTGTGGGTGCAGACCAGTTACGTGTACTGTGTAACTACTGAATTCCAAAATATCAGAAGAAATAAAATTCAGGTCCTAGCTACTCTTCCATTTAGAACTATGAAGAACTAAAAACTGCTGGGCCATAGAGTCCAACACAAACCTAAAGATAATGAGAAATATTCTTCTCTAAATAACTAAAATCAAATTATTCATGTTTGCTCACTTGTTTATATAAAACATCCCTTAAAACAGTTGAGAAATAATCTTGTATTTCTGACTGGAAGAGACACCCAACTACTAAACACCAAACATGTCAACACCAAACTATTGCTAGGTTATGGTATCAGACCACTGTTCATGGCTTTAGACAATTGGGTCTTGAAAACTTCCAAACATGAAGACTGCACGACCTCTATAGCCAACCTGCTTCACTGACTTCTGGTCAAAACGTTTCTCCCACATTGAATTTGAACCTCTCTTGTTTCAATTTATGCCCACTGCCTCTCCTCTTCCTGCCACACTCCTCTGAAGAGCCTGGTTTTATCCTCTTATTAATGCCTTTGCAGGTATTCAAAGACTTCTATTAGGTCCCCTCAAAGCATTTCTCTTTTCCAGAGTTCCTTCAGCTTCTCCTCATAGGCTGAGAAATCCAGCTCCTTGATCATCTCTGCTGGACTTGCTCAGTCTGTTTTGTAAAATACAAGTTAGAAATGGAGGAGGAGAAAAAAATATAGTAACCCACTGTTATTCCCACCAATTCAACTTTAAAGCAACAGGAGTGGTATTTCTAAAGTTTGCATTGTCATATATATATGTAATTAATTAATATATTTGTATATTCCCGGCACTAGAATGAAACCCCACATGTTCTAAAACATTTTCTTCTACAATGCCAAAAAACCAAAACTGGTTACTGGTTTTCTTTCCTATAAATAATTTTAAACAGGAGTTTGAGGAGGGACAGGACAGTACCCAAGTAGTAGAACTAGTCCAAAGTGACAGTCTGTTTTGTAGATTCAGATGTTAGCATATGTGGGTACTACTTGGATCATCAAATCAGTTTCTTTGTATTGGGGACACAACCATGCTGTATTAAATAGTAAATAAATTAATGTTTCACTTCTGAAGTATCATTTTCTCTCATAATTCTAATTTCAAGTCTGTTCCAAAATCCAACTTAAACAAAGAATCAAATCCTGAAGTTGTTTAAAGGCTGCATTTGAGTACTAATATTAATGCAGCTTTCAACGACTCAAACAAGGCCTGTTGTCATACATTGAAGAGGAACTGCTTTTCCCCATGAATTTTCCAGTAAATACTCTCAGTGTTGGTAACAGAACTGATTAAATGGCAGATCAACCTCTCCTCCTCATACCTGGATCTTGCAAATTTGTGGTGCTGACAGGTTTCTTTAGTTCGAATCCCAAGAGATACAGAGCAAGGCTGGGAGGACTGCACTCAAGAGAGGTGATAAGGAGATTCAGAATATGGATCCTTGTTTCATGATGGATTTGTGCCCGCTTCTTTTCGGGCTCCAGCTCTTGATTAGAAAAAGAAAAGAAAAAGAAAAAGCAGATGTGGTGAACAACGAAGTAAAAAACCCATCTAATAGAATAATCCTCAGTGTCTTCAAGTTAAATACAAGAATGTTGAGGGATCAATTTATATTACTGCAAAGGGATACAAGAACAAAATTCAAAATTACTGTTAACACAGCTCTAAATAATATATCCAAAGCAATGTTAAATACTTGTCTTCTGAAAACAGACTCAGTTTGTAGTTGGCTCGTTGTACTGTGGACGTTATTTAACAAAATATAGGTGCTTTTCATTCTGTTAAAGGTCCAATTCCACAGAAAACAGAGGAAGATTGTTTCCTGGCTTAAAAGCACTTTTTACATCTCTTTCATTAATTTCATTCCATGCAAAAGACAACTGTTTAAGCCATTTTAAGAAGCCTTTTACATACCCTCATCTGGATTAATTAATTCTTCTGCATCTTCATTGTCTAAACATTCCACGAATCCAGCCATCAGCTTCTGGCTAACACTCTGTATTTAACAATAGAAGGATGGAAATGAAGAGAATTTTAAGAGTATTAAACCAAATACTTTTCATAATTCCCTTCATGTAAGTTGACAGAACCTCTAGACAAAAAGTATATAACCTACTTAATAAGCAAGAGTGGAGAGTCATAGCTCTTCTAAGAACAGGTTAACAATTAGCCAGTGAACAGGAAAAAAAAAATCTACTGTTGTTACATATGCTAAATTATTCTCACAGATTGAAGACTATAAAGTCACAAAAAGATCTCCATATCTCAAAGAATATTGCCCTTTTTCTTCTTGAAAACATTCATGATTTTGTTTTTTTTCAATTAATGAAGTAATTGTTTTTCCAATGCCATAGTGAAAGACATTTGAGAGGTGGGTAGATATAAAACAAAATATGTATTTTAATGTAGTTAACCTAGAAACCTATCCTTTAAAGAAACATTATGAAGTCCCAGTATTTCTCCATCAGTTTCTCTTTCCAGATTCAAAGAAACAGCTACTCACCTGATCATGTGTGAAATCACCAACTAGTTTTATCTGGATGTTGGAATTATCAGAAATACAGCACAAAATCTTGGCACTTTCAAAAGCCAGTTCAGGATTGCTGTTTCCATGGTAAAGATACCTTGAAAGACACAAGATTATGGTAATGAAATTGTTGAGAATTTTACTTTTTCAAGATGGTAATGCACAGATGAGAAATTAAACGAGATTTAGAACTAAAACATTTACAAATCAAATTACATGAGATAACATTCAAGCTTCAAATAAAATTTCACTCTATATGAAACACTGAGTGCTTCTCCATCAGGAGAGATTGAGTAGGCTGAGTAGGGATAATAACCTTTCCTGGAATTTTTACCATTCTTTTTATCCAAAATCTACATTAAACACTGCAGCATAAGTTAAAACAACTGCTTGCAGGCATTTAATACAGTAAGTAATGGACAATACTGTAAAACATGGTCAATAGCAACTGTGTTTAACTTTCCCACTCTGTGACGAGTCTGGGGCAAAATGGAATTATAAGCAAGGGAATCATTGCACATAAGGTAGACAGGAAGAAATCATGAGAGGGGGAAAATTCAGAAAGAAGAACCATAAATACAGATTCCCATCTTGCACTAGGACAATCACAGATCATACCACCTGTGAAGACATCTCCCCCCACAAAAAAAAAAAATTCACAAGAAGCTCTGTGTAAAGAGAAGCATTGGCTAGTAAAGCTAATGAAAGGATCCAGGATCCAAACACTTCTGTGCATCCAAAACTCCTCCCTTCTCAGTACTTTGCACATACCTGGCAATATTCACCACGTGATCTGCCTTTTTAGTGCGAGGATTGATTCCTTGAAGCAGCTGCTCCAGTGGTGTGACAATAAGGGAAAGGTGGCTCTCCCGCAAAAGATCCATAAAAAAATTCTCCTTCTGTAGGGTTAAATTTAGAAGTGCAAGGCAATACTGTACAGCTTTCTCTAAATGCTTCTTCCCTGCAGTGCATGAAGAACATAAGAAATACAAAGAAGCAGCTGAATAAACTACATTCATAAATGTCATTCATCAAGCCTTGCACCGAGAAAAAAAACCCTGTCAGTGGTTTACCAGTAGGAAAACTTCCCCCATAACATGATTCTTTTATATGCAAGAGATACAACCATCAAGTTACAGATATGCAATGTTAGCTTTAAATCCTACTCACTATACATTTTAACTTCACATGAAAAATGAATTCTAGGCACATACCAGGAAATGGAGCATAAGTATCAAGCTGCTTAACCCCTTCTTCTAGCAAACTAAGGCAAAGTTCCAGCATTGGGGACTCATTCAATAGATGATACATCAAATTGAATCCAGGTGGTTTATATGCTATTATTTCTTCTCCTAAAGACAGACGGAGTAAAAAACAATATAACCTCTAATAAAAAACCCTTCTATTACTCAAGCTAGTATAAGATATAAAATGTAACAGCCCCCATGGCTCTAAGCAACAACCTTGGTAAAAAGTCTTCAGAGATTTTCTTCATATAGAAGCCATTGAGGTAATATTAAAAGTTTGGGAAGAGATGTAATGGCAATTACCCTTACTTTTCAGTATCTAATAGCACATTTCAAATTTAACCCCAAGTAGATCTGACCAAAAAGAAACCAGAAAAAGTTTATATCCCACCCCCCCAACCTGCATGAAGACCCTGGATGAGGGAAAAAGCATTTCCAGAAGTCAAAGAGAACGTCCACTCAACTCCTAATCCTCAGAGGGTAGGGATAAACTCCCACGACTGCTGTAACAATGTATACAAAAATAAAACTACTAGCCTAAAATTCAAAGACCTTCATGACATGAAATAAAAGGAAAAGACTAATGCTTCTAATTCATCTAGGCTCTTCATAAACTGTGGTAGATAAAAGCAGAAAAGCAGTAAGAACCTTTTTTAACATGCAAGTGAGAACAAGGGTAGTTTCTTTTGGCACCATCTTTATAAGTGCCTTTCTTCCATTCATTCCATGTGTGCCACTCCATCACACACCAACAGACAAGCCATGCCAATGTGGAGCCACATACTGAATCCATTTGAAAAATTCATCTACTCAAAACTACATTAACCCATTTCTCCAACATATCATGTAACCCACAAATAATCATAACAAGTTGAAGGACTAGCTGAGGACAGGAACGAGCTAATGAATTCTCTGAGCCAGTTATGCTGCCAAGTACTCTTTGTCAAAAAGTATGAGGCACAGAGGCCTTCTAACACTAAAGTTGTTTTCAATTAAGAACTGGTTCTCACAGCACTGCTACAAGAAAATCCACAGGCATCATGATGGAATTCATGCTAAGAAACTTTGTATTAAGAAAAAAAAATTTAAAGCCCAAATAAGCCTTAGATTTCCTATAATGAGGCAACTGTCATCTACTTTAGCCTTTTAAAGAATAGTTGTTCAGAATTAAATTACTTCAGGTCACAATTCTACTGCTACTGTCTGCTTTGAATAGTTAATATATCAATAGTATTAACAGTAAAGGATATCTCCAATACAGTGACACCTTTGAATTAATCCTATGAATAGTAGTGATTTAGATATAGATCAAAGAAGCCCAGAAGAAGAAGCCAAAACTGAGGTGTTGTTTAAGTGTCAAATGTTGCTCTTCAACCTAATTGGATATGAAAGAAACAGAAGTTATCCTCCTAGTAGAGATAGGGAAGTAGAAAACAGTGTACATGAAACCCTATTGAGTCAGCAATGCAGATCTCAATACTACGTGGAAATTTTTTTAACATCTTCCTATCTCAAAGTCTTGGTCTAGCTTTCCACCAGCTTATTTGCAATATTAAACAAGATCCCAAGACAGAGCAAAACAAGTCACAATTCTGTCTGTCAGTGAACAAATAAACATTTGTAACCTTGTAACTCCACATATTGGTCCACAAAGTCTTCAAGTTGAGGTTCGTAGTCCCGCAATAATTTGTAAAACACTTCCAGGACTACCTCAGCTACTTCCCACTGCAGATAATTACAAAACAAAGAAAAAATCATACACAGATTAAGACTGACCCCGCAACAACATGACCAAGATGACAAAGAACACAACACAGTGCAGTGAAGTACAGGACAGAAGGATGACTAGTATTTCAAAATTAGAAAGTCATGCAAATTACATTATAATTCATTATGTCAAAGAATATGAAAGGCCAAGCTTCCTTTCTGAAGTGAAATGGAATACTGAAACAGATTTCTTACCTACTTTAGGCACTATTATACAATACACGTATTAGAATATTGAAACTATAAGCAATAAGGAGTTCTTATTAGGTATACAGCTAAGAATAGATCAAGAATAGCCAGCTTCCAGCATACAGTTAAGCATGTGCTTTCATCCAGAAGTATTGTAAAACAAAGCCAAATCACTTGGTTCAGCAAGTCAGAAATATTTTCTGAGGTAACACTGAGAAAAGGACAAATCTGACTTGTATATTTGGGCATGTAATGTTCAGAAGTCATTAGCCATGTAGTAGACTTGCAGAATCCTGTAGAGCAAATTGAAATTTAGGAATACAAGCTTCTTTTTTAAAAGATACTTTATACAAGCTCCTTTGAAATATATCCTGACCCATGAGTTGAAATATCACCTGTTTACAGAATCAAAACACTATTAAGTGCTCTAGGTTACTTTTGCTGCATCAAACTTGCACAGCTTTCTCAAACAGATCTAAGCCACATCAACAGCTACATGCTCAGGAAAAGAAAAATATTTTCAAATGAAAATTACTTTTTCAGCAGCTCTCCGGTATGCCCTGGTGCGGAATCGGAGAAACACAGAATCCCTGAGGAACTGGAGATAGGGATCAAAGCCTGGCGGGCGGAGACCTGCTCCCAAGTTAGCTGGGAATGAACTCTCCACTAGTGTGCTGATGAGTCGACAGAAGGCGCGAGTTAAAGGATACTCCTCACATCGGGACTCAATCTCATTCAGTTCAACCTTCCCAGGAGGATAGCAAAAACAGGAGGAGACAAATCACAGATTTTGGGGAAGGAAGAAACATGTGAGAACAAATAATGTAATAGCATCATCTGTGAATTACTTTACAGTGAATCAATTCAGCAGCTTTTCTGCCTACAGTACAACACAAACAGAGCAAAAGCAGCAAAGCATCAGTACTGTTATTTCAGTTCAGCAATATGCATTCACTCCTCTCTGAGCTACTAGAAGATACACCTCGATATTTACCTACTTGCTTTTATTTACCACTGTTCTTAGAAGCAAAGTGAGCTGTACCAAGACATAACAAAAGTGAGTGCAATTTAGGAAAATCTTAGTAAGAAGTGCTCATGAGGAATTTGAGAGTTTAGATGCTGTTCTGTTACTAGCATGAAGCTGAACTAGGTGCAAAATGAATAAAAGTTTCCAGAAATTACAAGCAGGCTTGCAAGTAAGTTACAAAGCAGTGAAACAACAATGTCTATTAGGAAAGTTTCCCACAGGCACAGCAGTAGATGCAGCTTCTGCAAGTGCCTCCCAAATGCATATGCAGATGATCAGAGAGGCTGCCTAGGTACAGAGAATCTCTTACCTCAATACCAATTGCTTGTCTCTGGCCTGGACTTCTAACAGTTTGTAATATCTTCAAAACAGAAAGAGAAATGAAAACAAACAACACATTTCACACAATCGAAGTGCATCTCCATCATTTCTATCAGGAGTAAAAAAAAGATACTCATCACATTTTAGATCTAAGAAGAGGTTTTCTAAATCCTTTTAAAAGATAAAAAGTCAAGATTTTTCTCTCTGAGAGGCTGGATTATGTTTGACACATGTATGCTCCCAGCTTTACATTCTCCAAGATCTGCATCACATTTTCACATTAATGATTTTTATTTCATATTGGATAGGGGAAAGACATTTCTCTCATTATCTCTTACAATAGTGTATTTTAAGAAATATCATAAATTAGGACGCAAATATGGCGAGATGTCGTTATTGCCAGGGTCTCTTATTAGCAAGTAAAAATAAGGCAGCAGCTGCAGTTCAAAGAGGACAGTCTTGGTATTTCTGTATAAACCTGTATTTATGTAAAATAAGCACAGCCAATGAGATCTCTGAGATGATTCTGTAATTTTCAAAATTGTTCCAAAGTATTAACTACATTAAAAAAAATCATATTCAACAACAGCAAAAAGAAAATTTAGGAGGAAATGCAATACGATTTTGAATACGCTACTGGCAATTTCAACAAACTACAATGCTACAGCTCTAAGCACTGAAAATCCTAAAATACCTGTGTATATTCCAGGGATTGCCAGAGTGAAGCAGCTATTTCAGGAGATCTTCCAAAAGCAGTAAGGGTTTCTAATAGCTCTGCTTTCAAAATAGGAGGAATGCTGCATTGTAGAAGTCCCAGGATGACCACTACTGGTGTCCACTGAGGGTGCTCACAAAGAGCCAAGCGAGCATTCTCACTCTACAGAGTTCAACAGAAAACAAAACTGCAGATTATTACTTTGAAGGTTTCTCATGTCTTACAGTCTCTAATTCACAGTTCAGTTCAGACTCCGCTTTGTACTTGAAGGTATGCAAAATGTCAAAAGAAAAGCAGACAATTCCAAAGCCAACCATTTTAGTTAAACAAAAAGCCAAGTATAAAGACTTACAAGCACTAAATCGTGCCTATCCACACAGAAAGATTATTTGGATAATACAAGCATCTTATAACAACCCACTTTTTTTTAGTGGACACACATTCATGGAATTAGTCTAAGTACTTTAGCAACTTTTTCAAGCATGGGTAGAGGGACTTTTATTAGCATTTCTATTACATACTTTCTATATATTCCTATATCCATATATTTCTATGAACTGACACTGCATTGGACATTTGCTAGGAACTTGTAGCAATTTTAGTCTAAGAACAGGATCATCGCTCATGTAAGCTCACTAGAGACTCTGAGAAGAGCCACTGGACAGGAACAAGCATTTAGCCTCATCAAATGGTAATTCCCTGCATCCTTAGAACAAATTTATCTTCATCCCAAATTATGATTTGATGATGTCAGGAAATACTAGTTTTAAGAGTTCCCTTTTCTCCATGTATGTCCAATGCTGATATTACAGCTCACACAGGATCACCCCATTATCTTTACCACCAAAGATGATTTTCAAAATATTTAGTTTTACTGATCTGACTCGTGTTTGTGTCAGCAAAACCAAGGCTATCTCACTATGTCATAGAATTTTTAGGCTGCAAAGTCTGGTGGGTATCTAAGAGCAGAATTCCACACTACTCAGAATTACACAGACAACTCACAATACAAAATTATGCATTGCAGTCTTATTCTCCTGGAATCCTCTTCCAGTCAATTCATTCAAAACATTTTACACCCTTGGTTTGGGGACATTTTAAATCATAACCCTGGAGGCAAGTTTCACAGCTGATCAGCTTCCTTATCAAAATTCTACCACTTCCTTTTGAATACAACTATTACTTTTGTTATTTCAAGCTCATAAATAAAGGCAAAGAACTTTCCTACTTCTTAGTGATTTATTGCGGACATACCTCACTTCTGAAAGGCATCTCCATTACCACCACCAGAGTCAAGAAAGCAAGAAAATCAGCAATACTAGCAACACAGGAAAGGGCATCATCTCTTTCTGCTTCACCTACACCTTCAATGTTTGGTCATTACAGTTACTCCTGATGTTTCCCATACTTTTGGAATTCACTAATAAAATGACAACTGCTAGGTAAATTTTCCTTACATACTTTTTCAGTCAAGGAGAATTTCGCAGCTGAATGATGATGATTCACAAGGAAAAAAAAGTATTAACAAAGAAAACTAAATAAAAGGTTACTTACCCAATTGACTATAACAGTGGTCAGCTGTAAAAATGCAATCAATCCATCCTGTTCTTTCTGTGTGATGCCTCGGAGAGGCAGGTGACGGTATTGGACACTGTCTGCACTTGGCAAGTCTTTCCTTAAGTGCTCATGATAAAGCATCAAAGAGTGGAAGAAATGCTCCCAGGAGACAGGACTGCCACCTGCTCCTTGGATGTTTTCCGCTAGAAAAATGACAAACAGGTGACAAGATTTTCTTTTGACTCTTTCACAGGGTGAAAAGCAGGGTAGCTAAATTTAGAAGGAGAACTTTCTTATCTAAAGGAAAAAGTAAAGTTCAAAGAAAAGTTACTGTTTCCAAAATTAATCATTTCGGTTTGGGCATTTTTGCTTGTTTATGGGGTTTTTTTGAGACAGAAAGGTGCTAATATGAAAAACTAGTACAAATAAGTTTTCTGGTTTATGAATTGGAATCTTTGCAGCATTATTTGTATCTTCAAAGTAGGGAGTTTTTTTATAATTTGACCAATGCAAAATGAAGGCAAAACACAGGACTGACCAGCATCTCTTACTTTGAGAAAGTGGTATTGTATTACATGTATCAAAAAATTCTAACTGAACAAAGTGCTTCTGAACAAAGTCAGCTCAGGAAAGTTACATTGTATATTTTGTAAATATAGCTAACTTTAAGACATGACTCATTTTTTGTTTTACAATAAGCAACACTGACATTCTGCATTTCTTATGGTGTAAGACATGGTGTTTTTTAAAAAAAAAGCATTATTTCACTAGGTAAATTGCTTGCTAAGGTGCTCAGCCATCTAATTACCGTATCTGCTAGGTTTTTTTAATCAGACTACACTTTCAAGTAAAGCCTTCCAATTTCATCTTTGTACTAATAATAAAATGTTAAAAGTATGAGGCCACAATTCATCTCAAGTAAGTCTTTGCACGTCTCGAAAGAAAAGGAGTTGAGAAAGAGCTGAAGGGTCACTTCTCTTACCATGACTACTGCCATTGACTTTTAGCAAACTAAAGCAGTAATGAGCACACTGAGGCCCACTAGCCAGTCCCCGCAGCATTTTCAAGTATGGGATGTAAATTGTGGAAGGAAGTAGATCTCCCATTTGCCTAACAAACTTTGACAAGACAACCTAGAACAAATAAAGATCAGTGTTTAAAAAAAAAAGGTAAATCTGAGTATTTTAGGAAAACATTAGGCAGCAAAAGTCAGAGAACAGATTCTAATGTAATCAGGGCAGGGTAGACAGGAATGACAACTCCAATTTTAAAAAAGTTCCTTTGCAGACTGGCCTATTCAGTTAGACATGTTTGAAAGAGGAACTAAACAAAATAACTCGTGACTGCAAAGTATACTAACTCTCAAATTCTGTATTTCTAGTGATAAAATTTACTTCAGCTCCCAAAAGTTCCACAGGAGTATTATTAGCACATCTCACAATGCAAGGTAAGTGAGACCAGGAAAGAATCCAGTGTGCTTGTCAGTAACTCACACACAGTGGTTCCTTTCAGGGTCACATTAGGCTGCTTCAGATTGCACCTGGCCGTAATTCAAGTTGCCAGCATTCTGTGTGGGTGTTGGCATGTGTCTGATTTGTCTCGTACTAGGTTTTGCCTAGCACTGCACAGTCCTTCAAGAAGCATTGAGGGCTGACAGCACCCCAGGTATCCAAAGAGTTTTGGAATGTCTGCTTTGTCTGCTTAGATTGTTTCATCATTCTAATTTTAAGTTCTGTCTCTTATGGACTATAATTTTTGAACTTTGAATAATTAAAATATTCTTAGGATTTTTACCCCTAAAATACTATCAACTGCAGTTAATAAAGTTTTTTTTACAGCTGAGGAATTTAATTTCTCAGTTACATGAAAAAGGCACGTAGAAGTCATCAGACAAAAAACACAAGAGAACGATCAGAATCCATTTAGCAACTGTAACAGATCAAACCTAAATAACACTTTCACAGAGGTTTGTTAGTACTCTTTCTTTCTAAGTTTATTGACAGCCACGAATGGCTGGCAGTAGCTAATTTTATGGCAAGCAACAACACCCACGCCATACAGAGCAGGAGACATGCAGATAAGCCACTGAAAAAGGCTAAGGTCTTCTTAGAGGCTATCTGTAATAAGGATACCAAAAATTTTGTTGCTTGAGGGTTTTTGTTACTTTAGTTTCAAGTTACTAGTAGTTAGTCAAGAAAATCTAGATAACCTGGCGCTGAGGGGGCCGCTGGTGAGCTACCCCAAGGTAGGAGCCCATGATGGTGGATGTCTGCAGGGGCTCCGACGGACACCAGTACTCATGAGCAAGCTCCAGATTAAAGGGGTCTTTCCTGTACAACTCAGCGATCTGTCAGGAAAAGGAAGGTGTTAGAAAAGTATCCTCTCCAGGAAGAAAAAACCAATTACTTCCAACAGTAAGCACTGCTTCTAGATTAGCTAAACACATCTGAGAGGCAAAGCATCCCAGGGCTGGTGTTCTAGTTCTTAAAACCTTCTGAAAACGACAGCTTCTAAATAACAGTATCAGAACTAGTGACAGCCAGCAAAATTCAAAATGCACATATCAGTGAAAACATAATAACTTTCTATTTAATTATTATGGATTAAATCATTGCTAAGAAAGCAGTGTCATTTCTCCTTAAATAACCATATGCCTACCTTTATATATTAATTTTACAAGTTAGCCAGTGAACATACAAATTTCTCCGAGTAAATTTTTATTTCTAGTTCTTCATTTAAGTTCACTATCTCTCTCTGAGCTGCTTAAGAAAGCATTTCAACTACAGATTTTCCTGCTAATAACCTAAGGGAGCATCTTTGGAAAAGACTAATAATACAAGTTTTTAAGTTATCAGAAAATACAAAACACCTCAGTTCAATATGCAAATCTGTTTGCCAATATGGATTTTTTGTAAAGTGCAGTTAAGTAACCTTAATAGCTAATATTTAAACAAATAGAATTATTTTTATTTCCGTTCTATTTTGGTTTTATTTTATTAAAAATATGAAAAAAAAAAAAAATCTTTCTTTTAAATGTACATTTATGGTCAAAACTCTACTGCAATCAGGGAATTTGTAATTCCACTAGCCTTCATGGAGTCACCTTACCGAGCCTACTCTACAGCAAATACAAAACAGTCTTCTAAAATTCTCATTACAAATATATCAACACATGAAAATTATTTAAACATTTCAATTATTTATCAGAATAATTGTCAACAGTGGAGTAAAGCCTCTAAGACATAAGGAACAATGCACTATTTACTTACTAAAAAATAATTACGTGACATTAACATCAGAAACCAAGACAGTAAATTAATTCCTTCTTATGAAAAATTATAGAGAAGTGTCTATACTTAAGGAAAAAAAATTAATCCCAAAAGGGAAAGATCCAGCACCATATAGTATCATTGAGACACGGGCTTTCAGATAACAAATGAAAGTCACAATCATTATTTTTGACAGTAATTTAGAAGAAAATAAGGCTTACTAGAAGCATTAAATGCTCCAGATCTCTCCGAAGGGAAATAGGTGGGTCGTTACCCATCTGAATACTCATGTGGATCATGCGAGCATCTTCATCAGCACGATTTCTCAGCTGTTTCACCTACAGGATTTATGAAGTGGAAAAGGAAACAGTGGTCTATATTTAGCTAAGAATGAAACAGAAAGAAATAATGGAATTGTCTATATGGCCACTTAAAACTAAGAAAGCAAATGTACTTGCACAAACATGACAAGAACACTCCATTTTCTATTTTTTCAATCCTCACTCCTCCCCAAAAGCTTGCACTCAAAGTTATAGTCAATCACTTGCTTACTGCCAAAGCCCTCAGCACATAGCAAAAGCCCTGAACTTCTATCACAGAAGTTTTTCGTAACTGACTTCACCAGATACTTTGGTTTGGCCCCAAAAGGTAGATCCTTTTCCTCCTTTTAATTTAAAAGCTAGACAGTTTAGGTTCAAAGAATGCTGGATCATTATTCACAAGGAGTGAAAAGAAACATGAAACAATGCAAAATACTGATTCCTGTATACAGATCTGCGGATAGCACCTTTCTTCACCATTAAAGACTAATTTACTTGCAGCTACTTTATGACTTGAAAAGTTCTGCACTGATCCCACTTTGGAGTTAATCTGTCTCAACTAGAAGCATTATCACATGTCAGTAAACACCACAGGAAAAACAAGAGAGAAGAGCAAGAAGAACAGCAGCAATTTTTTTTAAAAGTAGCCATTTAATCAGCATCCTAAACTTCTTTTTGCTGAAAAAGCTAATTACTAAACAAAAACCAGCTGACATTTAATTTTAAATTCAAAAAGCTTTTGACAAGAGACCCCAACAGAGGCTTATAGAAAGCAAACAGATGAGATTAAAAGTTAAGTTTAGTTAAATATTAAGCAGACACTGAAGAACAAGAAACAGAAGCAAGCAACCAATTCAACACATAAAAAATAGAACATGGTGACAGTCAACAGAGACTAGTTCATGGTCTATAATATATCTCAATGTGTGAAACTGAATGAGCAGCAAAATAATTGTGTCTCATCAGGAAAAAACAGTTAAAAAGTAATAATAATAAAAAAGATTAAAAACTAGAAGTAACAGTGGAAAGGGTCAAAGCAAACTACCTAAATCAGTACACTAACTGGACAAGGACAAAACTGAATGTTGATAAGTTAAATGATTAATTATTTGAGGTACTAAAGCTAATTATCAAGTTCTGAATGAATGCAATGCAGTCAACAAAAAGATTTACCCAAATCATCACTGGCAAGCAGCATAAATGCTAAAATTACGCACAAGAATTAATTAAAATGCTGACTTCGAGATTTAAATAAAACCGAACAAAAGTTACACAGATACACAAAGCAAAATAAAGATGGCACAAAACAGACACTTCTTTTTACCTAAAATTTGAGATTCAGTAGAAATAGCTGAGGACATAAGCCAACCACTACCTAACAGCAGTTAAGACAAAAAGTTGCCTCGTAGGGCTATATCCCAATTGCCTACTAACAAAGTCTTTCCTGTGAAACAACTAGTACTGGCCTCTAGCAAACTAGAATACAAGTCAATGGTCTCATTTTGGCTTATATCCTGTATTACAAAATCCTACTTGTAATAAACATCTCTCTTCATCTTCAGGCATTAGCTACAACCAACTGTATATCTGAGGGGAAAAAAAACTCAAGCGGAAAAGAAATATTCTTCCCAAAGATAAAGTATCCGAGTCCATAATGAAATGAAGATAAGATATACCAACAAATCAAGCTACTGCCTTGGGATTTTTAGGCAGTTCTGCAGCTACAGGAGACAAGGTCACATATGTTCTAAATTTAATATGGCAGAAACTTCAGTCAGGGTCATTCTGCAGCCACCCATGTAATTATAGGGAGACACTTCTTTTGTAAAGCAATACCATTCAATGAATTGTCTCAAAAAAAGGTCCTCAGTTCCACACTTGTTTGCACCCGATTGTTTAAGGGTATTCCATAAATATTCCTCACATATTCCCCATATATTCAAAATATTCCCAAGGGCTACTGTGTCTGCATTACAAAAATCACCATTGTGTGCATCTTTCAAAGGATGTCCAAAGCCTCTTAAAAAATGGTAAGTGTTGGGTGCAGGCAGCTATTGCAGCATAAATATAGCAGTAATTTATCAATATGAACCTGGTGGAACTGACATTACATTTGTTCTATGGATGTGCTTTAAAAAAAGCTTGAGAAAACAACATGCAACACCAACAAATTATAAATAAACTAGGATTAGACCTCAAAGCTATGTGTTTATATATGCCCTTAAAGGTTCACGAGGCTCAAATATTGCTTTTCCTGCCAATATTGTTCACATTCTGTAAGGTTATAATGAAAAAATACTTTTTAAAATCCTTTTTGCACACTGAAAAAGGTAATTATTTGGCAACTCCAAATACAGCTCAACACAATGAAGGTCATAAAATAAAGCCTCCATTAATTAAATAGAAGTGTTTCCATGGAATTTTGATTTTCTGTGTCTAATCACAAGATCTTGCACAAATGAAACTTGTAATTCTTTAAAAATCCTTTTGCAGCATTTCTCTTAGACTGAAAACAGTTGCTTATTTTCACAACAATTGATACTACCAAAAAAGCAGAATCCCTCCCCTAAAATGTGGAAAAGACCATTAGTAAAAGAATAAACTAAAAATGAGGGACAAAAACCATAACTCAATTTAGGTTACACTACTGTCTGTATCAAATGATAAAAATATATTAAAAAAATCAATACGTACATGCATAGTCATCAATTTCAGCATTCATTTAAATTTTAATCATGTAAAACAAACACCACTACGACCATAAAAGCTTGTTTTGCAAATCTCACCACACTGAAGTGTTTTAAAAAACACATTCTACTTCAGCGTGGAAAACAAACCCCGAACATTATGGCTTCTACAAAGTGAAGAAGTTTTCTGAAGCTGAGGCTTATGTCTGAATCTCTCTATGCTACCTTGACCAAATATTAGAAATAATATTTCTCAATAAGTGCTATTCACACAACCAACTTACTTTCATTGGCATGAGTGCAAGGAAGTCTGTGACAAGGTTATGAATTTTGCGAATGTAAAATTCCTCATGGTAGAAATTTTCAGATGCCACAACAGATTCAGTCAGGAAGAGGAAAACGTAATCAGCGATCGCTAGCTCTGCCATTGCCTCATCTGCCTCAGTGAATTCTGCAAGAGCTGGGCAACAAAATTCACAAGAGCAGATAAAGTAAATAACGATCTTTTACCAAACAAATATATTTCAGGATACACAGCTGACATGAAAATTTACATGCTTCTATCAACTCTTGTCTTTTTTTCAGTCTATTGTTCTCCTGTACAGTACAAAAAACAATTAATGGCAGATGATGACCTCAACTTTCTGCTTTAAAAAATGTTACAGTGCATATCCATTTACCCAAAAATAGCTAAGGTAGTGAACCAAGAATCACAAACCAACCTTAATTAAACATTAAATATAATGTTTGCATTTTCTTTAACAGATATTTTGAAGTAGACTCAATTTTGACCTAGAAGAAAGCTGGAAAGCTTGTGAAGCTCAGAGAGGAAAAAAGAAAACTATAAATAGATTTGTCCTCTCAAGATACTGAGGCCTGACGTCTACAGATGTAAAAAAACACAATCAGGAACTTACTCTGAATTTAAGCATTCAAATTATACTAAAGCTGAAAATGAAATCCTTGAGTTTTCCAGTACATTAAAATCTCTTTCACTTCAATGAGACACTACTACTGTCTAGTAAATAATTACTGCTATATCTGTGTACGTTTCAGAGCAATTCAATTCTCAACAACCAAAACCAAATACAGAGAAAGCTTTATATAAGTGTTAACAGTGATTTTATCATAAAGGTAAATAATAACACTTCAGAAAGGTAATAGATCCTTTGACTTACAGCACTTGCAAGCTCTGAATACCAATATGCAGCAACTGAACTTTAGAGTAATTTACCTGTCACATCAGAGAATTGGGATATTCCCCGCAACGTCAGTGCCCAGGCTAATCTAACAGTAGCTTGCAGGCCTGGCAATTTCCAGGGCTGAGACTCCTGAAGCCGAGTGTGGATCGTTGCTATGTACTGTCGTTCTGCTAGCAGAGGGAGTCGGTGCATCAAGTCTTCAACAACAAAAATACAAAACCAATACCCAGTAAACAAATGTAGGATTTTGCATGGGTTTTTTCACCAATTTGTTACTGACCAATAATAAAATTGCTTAAACAACAATTTATCCATTTGTACGACGTAACCTCTGGGAATGCTGCCAGCGTTACCTTCACGATCCTCTGCACCTTGTTCCAGAAAGCTGACATCAAAGCAGTAAAGGAGAGCCATGAGAAGAGACAAGTTCACGCCATCCAACGAGCCGTCCGCTTCCACTGTTACCTTCTCCAGGTAACTTATGAGGATTAGAGTGTCGTCCTTGCTCAGAGGTGACTGACAGGTCCAGACAAAGAGACTTTCAGCCAAGGACTGTCGGCACTCTTTAATGAGATCAGAAACCTTTAAAAGACAAAACAAAAAAAATCCAGTGAATATACCTATTCTGGTAACAGGTTCAATTTGTCCTTCTCAGTCAATCATGATGACTAGCTTAAACTAAAAATCACTCTAAAGACAGCAGCTACAGAAAATGTTGTGTTTATGTGCTAAACAACAAAAGGACACTTCTGCTTGTCAATTGCATTTATATTCCCACATATTTCATGAGAGGTGTGAGTAGATACCTTGGGACTATGACTACACACAAACCAGCATCCCTGTCAAGGGCAGGAGACATCAATCTACACAGAATTTACATAGCTATAAATGTATCACACAGAAGTCACATTTCCTGTCTCTAATTACACAACTGCACTGGCAGTTACCCCAGATACAGTCAGCCTTCCCCTTGCCCCAAAAAATGAATCTTAAGGTGAAACTAAGGTAAATTAAGGTAATTTAAGACAAATGAGAAGGATATTCTTTCCATAGTTTCTAGGTTCATAGCAAAAGTGTCAGACTAGTTCTTTATTCAGTGGAAAATAAATTGATTTATTATTACACAACGATTTTTAGGCAGATCACCCATTAGAAAGGAGTTCAAAATTTAAAACAATAATGTTTAAAATCTTCCTGCTAGAAAAAAATATGCTGCAGTTAGTCACAGTGTCAATTAAGTTCAAGAATTACAAAGATGACAATGTATTTTCAAGCAATTTTATTTGACTATTAGAAATGCTTCTGTTCATATTAACACAATGGGATTATTAAGAGAATTACTCACCTGACTCAACTTGGTTTCAATCTGTGTTAATAATTTGTGAATTAGTTCACTTTTCTTATGCCAATAGTGTGGATAATGGTGGTGCTGATAACTTAAAATACAGACTTCAGAATTTAAAAAAAAAAGAAATTTACACATAGTGTAAATACTAGGCTTAGATTTTTACTGTTACAGTTCTTCACTAAAAATAAGGCATGCCCTAGCATCTGGGAGCAACAGTAAAATAGAAATCCAGGAAGCAAAGTGAATCCCACACTGATATTGCACAAGCTGTGGAGCAGTACCTGTGATCTCAGACAGCAGCAGACAGTGTGCAAAGGTAAAGAATTCTCTGTAGTCTATTCTAACGTGTTCAGTAACACAGAAGAATATCCATGCTTGGTGAATTTTACCTCTTTACGATGCTTCTCACTGCCCAATCCTCGCTCTCTCTGGAGTTTATCAAATTCATTGTTCAAATCAATGTGAGACACAAGTGTAAGGATCTTCTGAGTCAAACCCTGCTCCATTAGGTCATCTGTAAAGCGTGTTGTCATGGAAATTAACTCTTGACTATAATGGAAAGAATATAAATTTAACAATTAATCATAGCTTTCCAGTCACAAAGGACGTTTAAAATAATGAATCCCATCAAACATATTTGATGACAAAAAAATGTACAAATAATTTACATACAGAGAGCAACTAAACGTGCATTGCTAATCAGTAAGCAGTGCAGTCCCAAACCATTATGCTGAATGGGTACAAAGTCTTTAGGTAGCTGTAGGTTCAAGAACATGGAATATGAGAATACAACAGGGATCAGGTACTTAAGATTTCTATTAAAAGGAAAAAGTACTACATATAAGAGGCACACAGATCACAAACTCACAGGCTCTTTCTTACTAGTAAATGCAATTGTCCAGACACTGCCCTCAGAACACATCTTTTCATCTTTCTCTAGCCAACCAATCATTGTGCACTGGAAGCAAGCAGTGTGCACTGCTTTCTTTTTCAAGGCAAAAAATACTAGCATACAATGTTCACCAGCAGATGCTACATTCCTTCTAAGTAAAGGTAGGAGAACAATTCTCTTTTGTGGTACACAGAAAGTCAGAAAACAGCAGGGTTCTCAAATACTGAGCAATCACCACTAGTTAGAGCAACAATGACTGGGAGAATGTCTGAAGCAAAATACCGTCAAAAGGTGAAGTAGCATGAAAGAAATGGAAGTAAAATAGATATCCTTATAATCCAATAAAAATATGTGCAAAAAATGATTCTGCTTAAAAAACAAACATGAAAGCAGCTGCATCAGGTTATGAGAAACAAGCAAATTTGAGACTATACATATTCCCTCTAGTCTAATTAGTCCTAAAAGCACTCAAAACAAAGAACTTTGATCAGCTCATTGCCCTGATACAGACCTGAGTTCCAATGTCCACGTCTTGCCTTGGCGTGACTGGATGAGGGTTCGTAGTGAATTGGCAATGCATCTTTTTCCATCCCAGTACAAAAGAACTGCCACTAGACCTCTTGTAAGGCCAGGAAAATGAGGCTGCTGGTGTTCTCCTAGTGAGTGAAAATCCACAGAATAGTCAAAGAAAGCTGAACATACAAGCCTTGATAACAGCTCTAAACCTTTGTATTTCTAATTGAAATACAAATACCGCATTCAAAGTAAGTGTGGTTATTCACTATCACTTTGATTTGTTTCAGACACTTAAAAGAAATCCCAGATATTTTGGGTGCTATTGATAAAATTAATATTTAACTTTTAAAACATACAAAAATTGTTTTAAAGTGCAAGTCCATAAATATCCTAGTCCAAATGGTATTTGCCACTGATATGTACCCATCTTAATAATCAATTCAAGCTGATTATCATAGAAGTATCTTTTATTCAAAATTAAGTTTTCTATCTGAAATTACATTGAAAATTTAAGTTCAAAAGAGAAAGTGAGGCTGACTTGAAGATGGCTTTCCAAAGGCAACAAATTTGCAAGGTACTTCTTTAAAGAACTTTTCAAGTTAACGAACAGTAGCTAGTAATAATGACTAACAATTATAACTTAATAACTCTGAAATCAATCTTCTACCTGCAAAGAATGTGTCACTCTCCAGAATATTTCTCTTACTAATCAGTTATTAGACTACAGAGTCACACAGCAATGCATAACTAATACATAATTTGAAGAATCAGTATCTATCACACTGCTTTGTGGAAAACTTCTCAGTCATGTTTTATTTATGTTTAAATTCAATGATATAGAAAGTAAATAGTAAGACTTCCTCAGAATATTCCCCTTTTGCAATAGCTGAGTGTACAAACATTAGGGATCAGAACACTGCTATCATATGACATTACAGTGAGAACAGATTTCTTTTTAAGAACATTCTGTGTTAGGAAGCTAAGGCCTTCACTGCATCATGCATTTACATTAAACATACACTTAAATAAGAAGGCCCAATTTAAGCTGCATTTCTCCAGCTCTTAAATATTTTCCCTTCTCACCAGCTAGAAGGAGCTCAACAGCTGCCAACTCTCCAATATCAAAGAGGTCACTGAGGATAAAGGCTTCTCTGATGAGCTGCTCTGGCAAAAGCCTAGTTCCCTGCTGACCCTGGATAGCAACTCCTTCTGTGCTTGCTTTCTGAATTTTCTCATGCTGCTGAACATTTTTTGGCTGCAAGAGAAACAAGCAAGTTTCAATCTTTCAAACAATCAGAAGTTATTCAGAATGGCAAGATCAAATACTGAATACAGCTTTACACGTTAATCCTTCCTCACAAATACACTTCTGTCAGGATAGGTCATCATCATAAAAACAAAGGCAGTATTTTTAAACAAAGAGAGTAAAGGCATCCTAAAAATGCTTCATGCTTGGAGAGCAGAGTCCCTTTAGGAACGTACGAAAAATAATCTTATACAATCGGTGCTGACATTTAGTTTACTCAAAATAATAGAAGTTGAAAGTATACTTTGATGCAATTCTCAACAGGAATTGGTATCAACTCAGTGAAAGACATCTGGGTTGTTCCTCAGAACTGTTGTGTTACTCCCAACTATTTTCTACATCATTCTTTTTCCATTAAACTGAGATGCTAAAATATACTGATGAAACTCTATAGCTATCAGTTAAAAAAAGCCATCCACTACTGAAGAAATAACACCCCTGAAAGAAGATGTATTTCTAGTTACTCCTTTATGATCCACCAGCCAGGGAACAGGGAGTCTTTTCACATTATCTGGCATTCCAAACAAGACACATTCTGTATTTTTTAAATTCACCTGTTTTGTGTGTTTGCTAATCTGACTGGAACATGAGCAAAACAAGACAAAATAGCTTTGTGCTTTATTTCAGATACACAAGAGTAACAAAAAAAGTTAATATCTGACTGATGGATCATTAGATACTTTTACTACTGCTTTCAAAACAGCACTCAAATAATGAGAGAAAAAAATACATCACAGATAAAACTCTCTGTAGAAGATACAAAATAATATGTATGTATTATTTTCTCCCACTTAATACTATTTGTATTCTTACAGCAGAACAAGACTGATATAACACATCTATATTATGTACTGTAAAAATGTCACATGAAAAGAATGGTCAGGGTCTAAAATGGCATGTAAGACAACAATATAAGACAGAGCAAATCATCAACTCTCCAACTCATTCCAGAAGCCAGCATTAGTCCAGTACCGGATTTCTGAAGAGAGAAATGAAGTCAGACTTGTGCTTCTTTAAAACTTGATCGAGACGATGCACAGCTTCAGGCTGCCTTTTCCAAATGGCATTCATTACAGTCTGCCATATGTCCTTATATGGACCCCACAAGCTTGCAGCTAAAAGAAGAAATAAAACAATGTATTTGAAATAGAGAAAGGAAGAAAACAAATTATTTATACACTGTTTTCAATAAGTAGACTCTTTTTCAGTTTACTGTTACTCTTGGCATGTCAGTATACTGTTACACCCATCAAGAAAAGTATATTTTCCTTTCTTAAGGCACAAAAAAACCCCAACAACAACGATGGTCTGATATAAAATTTAATTGCATTTAAAGAATCAAAAAAAAGAATCAAAAAAGATGATGTATGCACCTAAATTCTGGTGCTCAAAGTCATCTTGTAAGGATACTTACAATACAGGTATTCGGTCAGAAAAGACCTTCAAGAACACAGAGTTTAAGCATTAATCTGGCACTGCCGAGTCCACCACTAAACCATGTCCCCAAGTGCCACATCAACATGTCTGCTAAATCCCTCCAGGACTGTGACTCTACCACTTCTACAGAATACTCCAGAAAAGGACTACCTTCACTATTAGCTAAACAACCCATCAAATCAAAACAAATACTCTCGCATGAGAGCAGATGGCTAAAGAAAAATAGTTTCAACCATTTCCAAAGATTACTACTTGAGTGAGCAAGTTGGGAAAACCATAAAGCAGTTTAAGCAAAAGCAAGCTATTTAAATCACCCTTACTGCTCCTACGTTGTCAGAGATGAACCAGTGTGTACTGAGCTAAGTCATCTGGAAGGGGTGTAAAATCCTGCCTCACTAATCAGAGAAAAACACTGGCTGTCAAGAGAGAACAAACTCCTTTGATTACTCAAACTAAAATTGATATCCCTCCCAACAATCAAAATGCAAATCTCCCAGGCTTCAAAGTAGCTCTAGAATGTCAGATCAAAGACTGTCATACTTAAATGGTGAAATCTACACACTTAACTGGTGAAGCCATTCATGCTGAGTAGCTACAGAGAATTTACAAATGACTGAGACAACACATTTAGCAGTGCCAGTATGGCTGTGTTGGGTCAGCCTGTAAAAAAGGGACAAATTCGTCTTTTCTGAGCATCAGTGTTTTAACGCATACAATGTTACCCCCGCCTAGAAACAGCTACTACTGGATGCATAATTTCACACTCAGCTATAACTGACTCTCCCACATAACTTCAGAGTTCAGAGACTTATTTCCACTTGAAATTGTCTTTTCACTCTTATTACATTACCAAGTCCAATAAACACCAGCAGCAAACCACAGTGTCTGCCAAAAACTGTTCAACTACTTCCCTGGCCCATTTGCTTGCTCTTGTCCCTACCACATAATTGCTTTGCACCAGCCCAAACACATGTACTGCAAGGCAGTAGAACAAATTAAGGATCTAACTTCTCTAACCAAAACCTAATCCAAAAAAAAGTTTATTTTCAGCAGGATCACATCTACAACCCAGTTTGCTCTGTGATGGCACAAAGATGGATTATTGCAGAGAAAGGAATCCCACCCGGGATGGGAAGAGGTTGGACTTTAGCGACCACGCTGACTTTTTCCCACTTAAGCCATTCTATTATTATTAGTTTTAGAGGCTGACCATCCCATTAGGGACAGCAAGGAAGGACAGGCTGCATTGCTTCTTTTGGCAACAACAGCAGTTGACACTTACACCTGAACTTTTTGCCAAGTTATAGACTCAACCATGATATGTCTGCTCCCACAAACAATATACTATAACCTAAGGCAAATTCTTCCTTAGTTCTAGTGCCACATCCCCTTTTAATTTTTCCCATATTTCCCATTAAAAAACTCCCTCTTCCCCTAGTTTTTTTTAATTATAAGGCTGTAGACTCTCTTGCTGTGTAATTTATTAAATAGTCTCATTAGAACTACTCCAATCCTCACTTCAACAAAGTCATAGTTTTTTATGAAAAGTCTTTGCTTTATTACTGCCTTTCTGTGAGGCTACAGGGATGCAATCCATTCCGTGAGATCAAAATATATTCTCTGTAAAATTTGTTCCTTGCTTGCCATGGGAATGGAGGTTTTAATTCTATTAACTAGAAATAATAGTGACTATTAACTGTCACTACTGACATACAAAACCTTATTTACAGACCTTTTGGCCTATACTCCAGTGACAACTGTTTTTCCACAGGGTCTCCATTCTCCTTCTATTAACCTAATGAAGCTCAACAATAATAAATGCAACATTTTGCCCCCAACACAGAATCACTGCACAGGCTGGGGACCAAGGAAGCTGCTGGAGAATAGCTTTACAGAAAAACACCCAAGTGTCCTGGCAGGCAGGAAGCTGAACACCAGTCAGCAGCACACGCTCATGGCAAAGGCTGCCTGCAGGCTTCAGGCTGTATTAACAGCTGTAGCCAGCAGATGCAAGTGATTATTTAGGCACTTCAGAGTCCTTCACTCCCACACTGTGTCTACTTTTGGGCTCCTCAGAGAAAGATACAGAAATAATGAGCCAGAGAACGGGATGAGTGAGAAGCTGAAAGAACTGACCTGGTTCAGTCTTACAAAAAGAACGCTAAAGAGGGATGGGGGCTTTGTTTTCTCTAACTACTGAATGGCACTATACTTAGAAAGCAGAGACAGAGGTACCCCAGGACAAAACGAGCAGCAACTGACACAAGCTGTGATAACAAAACTTCCAATTGGGACGGTGAGGGTTTCCAGGTCCTTAGCAATACTCAGTGGATGAGAAACCAGCTGCACATTTCCAGACTCCATGTGCACCACTGAGCAAAATTCTGGATATATTTCTCTTTTGCCTCCTACACCACACAGCATTAAGAGATGAGCGTAATACCGAAGTGACGCGTAACCACGTGTACACCGAGTTACCACAGTCCTCTCTAACCAAGGAGGCCTTCGCAGCCTGGTGTGACTCCCCGCCAGGACCAGCCAGGCGCGGCGGCAGCTCTGACCGCGGAGCTCCATCGCCGCGCAGCTCTGCGCGGCCCGAGCCCGGGCACGGCCGCACGGGAGGCCGCTCTCCCACCGCCTGCCCGCACACCGCGCCGCGCACCGGGCGCCCGCAGCCCTTCCCCGCCGCCCGCTCGGGCCTTCCCTAGCCGCCTCGGCACACCCGGCCTTCCCAGGGCGGCCGCCCCCGGTTTCGCGGGCTCGGAGAAGAGGCGCAGGGCCGGGGAGTGGGACGGCCGCGGGGAGAGGCGGAGGAGAAGCCGCAGCCCCACGCTCAGATTGTTCTTACCCGAATTTACCGCCAACGGAGCCGCCATCTTGGCGAGAGGGAGGCGCGACCGCGGCGCCGGCGCCCGAGGAAGGCCCAGCCAACCCCCGCCCGCCGGGCTGCGGGGCCGGGCCGGGCGTGCCGCGGCTCCCGCCCTTGCTGGCTGCGGCACAGCACAGCTGGTGCCGATCACGAGGCGGCTCCGGCAGCGGCTCCGGCAGCGGCTCCGGCAGCGGCTCCGGCAGCGGCTCCGGCAGCGGC
>NW_024580664.1:3367234-3425323 GCF_017639235.1 Corvus kubaryi
CCGGCAGCGGCTCCGGCAGCGGCTCCGGCAGCGGCTCCGGCAGCGGCAGGGACAGCCCCGCGCCCGGGCTGACGGGAGCTGTAGTTGCACGTTGATGGTTCATTGTGCCTCGAGGCGGCTGCGGGAAAGGGAGAGCGCCGGGCTTCTGCATTCCCGCCTTCGCTCCTCTGATGTAAATAACACATCGATGCCGTGCCGTTCCTTTTTTCTTTCCCTTTCCACGCCACGTTCAAGGGAGTCTTTCCTTCCAAGCCAAGCCCTGCCCCATAAGCCGTTTTCACTGAATACGGCTAAATACCCGAATTCAGACACTGCACTAGGAGATACATTTATTAGAATATTTTACTTTATTTTTTTAACCGAAAAAAACATATTACCAGGATGGCTTCAGCTTCTCTGGTTTCTGGTTGAAGTCTTAAAAAAATAGAGTCAATAAATAATTTTGAATGTGAACTAGGGTTTACAATCTTGTACAGGGGAGAAAAAATAAACAAAAAAACCCACAAACACCAGCTCTGGTAGGAGTTATCCTATCAAGAAAGCTGCATTTAAACTCAAAGTATGTGCAAGAAAGAAAAAAAAAGTACCAGGCATGAAGAAAAGAAAACAAAACATTTTTATACATTTACATATCTGGAACTGAGGAACAAATACCAGTACCTTAGAAGTAGTCTGTGTCTGACATCAATTTACCATTCTCTGTCCCAGTAGTAATCAACTTTCTTACAGAAATTCCTTCCTGTATCACCTTTAGGATAAAAGATTCCACCAAAAGTGGAGTTCATTTTTAGTTCTAATAGTTTACCCTTTTGAACTTTTTTAAAACAGTATTTCATGGTTGCAAAACCATGTCCAATGAACTAGACCTATTGGAAATTGGCAAAATAACTATCTTTCCTTCTCTAGATCCCCCATACAATGGGATGGCAGAAGGGGTAATGGTCCCGGGGTGAGTGAATTGGCAAGGCAGCTATAAAAAAAAGAGACAGAAAGTAGAGAAACTGTGTCACAAGCATTAATCAGAAGAGGAGAGAGAAATGGAGATTTTAGAAAAGAAAAAAAAAAAGTCTGTCCTGTCAAGAACAACTTCTCTCAGTTCAACAGATGAATCTATTCTCATTAATTTGGCCTAATTTGTTGATTTAGTCAAAGGCCCCATATTTCTTTGAGATTTACCCTTTCCTGGTCTTAACCATGAACAGACTAGACCTATAATGATGAGAATGATAGTGAATTGTTCATTTTAGTCTGGGAAATGAAGAATGCCAGGCAAAAGGTAAAATAAGCGAGGGTATTCCACAAGCAGCTGAACTAAAGCAGCCTTGGTACCTGGGCAGAGCATTCCTGTATCCTCTCCCGTGCACCCTTCCCTGCAAAGCCATAGTTCTGCTCCTATGCTGCCCACATGCCACCTCAAGACCCATAACTATGAAAGGCAGGTATCATGACAGACTTGGAGATGCATGTGCTGATCATCTGGCCACAGCAAATGTAATGAGGTTTTGCTTCAGTCTTTCCTTCCACAGCGATTCTAATTTTGATCTTTTTCCTTTATACATTCCCCAAGTTTCACAAAGTTTATGAGCCCTTTAGCCTTCGATCAGATTAGGTTGGAATTGACTCAGAAATTGCAACAGGTTCAAAAGTTACTGAAAAAGTTTGGCATACAGTGTGATTTCATAAGCTGTGTTTCCTTAAGAAACATGAACTTTTAAAGAAGAGAGAGAAATAAATAATTGAATTTAAAAAAAAAAAAAAAAGCCTTTCCCAGGCATTAAGAGCTGTCATATTTCTTTTGGCATTCAGATACAGCCAGATTGCACCCACTGTTTTTTGAACTCTGTTGAAGGAAAAAATCCTTTCTAACCACTGCACATTTAGTATTTTAAGTTTCCAGATAATTCTTTCCTCTCCTTGCCAATTGACCTAGGGTCACATAGCAACAAGAAAAAAAAAAAGACAGCCTGAAATAGTGGATGGCAAGGGGTAGGTCACTGGGCAGCTTCACTGGGAAGCTTCTGAACTTCAGAAGAAAAAATACCACATTTAGCTCCAGCTGCACAGCATTTATTATATTCTTTCTCTGTCAGCAATGTGGTATTTTAATGCAAAATAGTTGTGACAGTTCAGCTCCTAGTACAGATGAAGTAAGAGAGGCATCTAGATACACCATACCATACATTCTGCGCATGTTTTTATTGGCATAACTGCATCCATCCATCCATCCATGCTTTAATGAGTAAGGAAGTCCATGAATAGTAATTCTTGCTTATTCTTGCTTTATTTGCTGTCCTTTAATTTAGGTTCCCATTGTTTACCCAGGATCACTGGCTGGTTTGGTAGTCTATTTTTGACAGGTCACTATAGGGAAAGAATACCTCATTCCTCTCCCTAAAAATAGCTCTCAGCAAGTTCTCCAATACAGATGGGTTCAGGAAGGGACACCAATGTCTTTTATCCTTAATTACTAGACAGAAATCTGTGAAGTATCAAAGGTAGGCTGACACTAAATACCTGGGGTGGATATTAATTCCCCTTGATTCCAGGGAGAGGAGGTTCCGAATTGCCCGTAGGGTAGCAAATTCTGCTTGTGAGGTGAGAGACCTACATTCATTTCTATGGGTGGAAATAACTCTCAGTAATAATTAAATTGAGCTGCACAGTGGCAACCTACTCTTTGACTGTAACTTGTAGGTGGTTTGTGATGTACTACAGGTGTAACATTCTTAATTTTGATAGTATTATATTTAGTGGTTCATAGTCAAATCATACGTCAAGATACAAAGATAACGATGATGATGATATAATTTACTCTCTTTACATGTTATTATTACCAGGAAGAATAATTATTAGCCAAAAAAAGAGTATTGTTCAAATGCCTGAGAGGCCCTGCTTAATTTCCTACCTTTAATCTTCAGTGTCATTATGATCACATCCTTCACATCTCCATCACATGATGGAGAAAAATGAAAAAAGGCTTTTCTGCATTGCAGCTGAAACTGAGAAAGTTGCCTTGTAAAAGTGCATCTACATAAATAGACCAGTCCTTGCATTGTGGAATATGCCTCTTTCCCAAAAAGCCAAAAACATTTCTGGCTACTGATTAGACCATAAAACTTCCTGGAGCTCTTGTTTTGACTAACTCTGTGCATCTCAGCTTACTGTTTTGTAAAAAATGTGTATAACATCTCACAGCAGGCCTGGAATGACAATTGAATGGATCTGCAGCCTGGCTCCATCATGTGAACAGGAAAAATAATGTATTTTTGCATCATGTTAATTGGCAGAGTAAAAAGTCCTGAATTCTCTTACTATGCCAGCTAATTTTCCTAGAAACTTCTTAGCTGGCTATAATCCTGTCTTTGCTGCAAAAAAGTGTGCTTTATACATTGAGATAGTTAGCTTGGCATCACATCTTAGAAAAAAGTCTGAGACCTTTCCCTGCAGCATTTCTCAAGGAAATAACTTTGTAATTTCTGTCTTTCATCCTAGATATTTCTAGTGTCACCATGGTATCTAAGCTCATCAAAGAAACTGTGTGAGGTTGTCGCTAGCTCGTGTAAGTGGTTTATCTAGTCAAAAGCAACAATGAGCTAAACATTCTTAAAGTTATGTGAACACCTTTCTTGGGGGTCAGGGAGCAGGGGGAGATGAGCTGAACAACAGCAAGCGCTGCCCTTCCTGTGTAGGTGAGGGCAATTACTGACTATAGGCATCTGATCAGAAATAAATGCCTTAATAAACAGTATCCTGCTTATCAATTGGGTCTTGATCCTTGTTCAGGCTTCAGAGGTAAAATGAAAATGCTGTTCTTGGCTCTGTGATGTATTTTGAGTCATTTTTTCCCTAATTCCCACTTTGGGGCCCTTAAAGCTATCTGTCTTGTTTCTCTTTCTTCTCCATCCCAGAATGAAGAACAGCCTTTCTTTTTTTGTAATAATTTTTCCATTCAGTTTCTGAGGGCAATGAGGCAGTTATTAGCCCAGAAGGTAATCTGATTACTGTAAGGATGTAGCTGCTAGTGATTGACAACAAGAGGTGCAGAAACCTACAACCAGTGAAATGCTGGAAAAACAAAGCATAAGCAAAGTGGAGAGATTTGATATAGTACATAGAAGCCTTGGCACATCAACTGCCTTATTGATATTCATTCTGTTCAGGGATTTACATATCAGATTTCAGGACAGTTGATGTTTTTCCAAGTTGCCAGTTTCACAAATTCAGGCTTTATCCTGTAATTCACTCTGAGCACTTTCTAGAGCATGTTGAATATATTCTACAGTGAGTTACACACTTCTTTGATCCTTCTGGGCTCCCATCAGAGAATGGGTGGGTTGGAAGAGGTGCAAAGATACAAAAGTGTAATGAGTTCACTTGGGCAACACTGAAGATGTGTAAAGTTGCACAAAACTCTCTGTGCTAATAATGTAAAGCAGAGGGTTTCTGTAACTAGATATAATGCAAAAAATGGGAGAGGAAGCATCTTGGCAGTCAATTAAGCTAAACTGAAATAAATCATTACTTTATACTTACAAACTGAGTGAAATGGATATAGGAACCATTGAGACTGAGGAAAAGGGGATCTTGCAATGCCATCTCTACTGCAATGTAAAATTCCTTCACAAATTATGCTGCCATTTTGTTCATTATCTTCCCAGCACTGTCCACTTCTTTGGAGTTCTCTGGGCACAAGACAAGAAGCATCCTGTAGACAAAAGATGTATGCAAAATATAGCTTGTGCACTTCTGACAATTTCTTACTGAAATAATTTCCCTGTCCTGATGCTCTGAGGTAACTTATTTGGAAAAAAAAAAACCAACCTGTTTAAATAGGTAGCATAGGAAAGAATTTGCTTTCTGCTCCAGTCCATTTTTTTTGTTTCATTTAATTTTTCTGAGAATCAGGAAGAATTTTGCTCAGGAGCAAGAATGCAGAGGATATGGACTGAACAAATTCAATTTCTGGAACAAGCAACTGTATTAATTGGTTCTGATGTCAAAATATTTCAGTGGAAGTCATATGTCTGTTAAAGTCTCCTCCTGCCTTATTTGCTTATGACTATTGCTGCAGAAGGATGATGAGAAGCAATATTAGCTTTTCACAGTAAACGGGGCAATTGTTGAGACCACATGTTCAATAACTCCTACCAAGGTGACACCTTAGACACTGGAGCACTAAACTATACTATGTGCTTGAATAGTCAAGGCTGGAGTTTATGGTTTATGCTCATTCAGTTGTTTGAGTGCTTAAGAGTCAAATAGCAAAAAAACTGTGTCATATGAGCAGGTTTCTGAGCTGCTTGGCACATACAACTCTCCTACCTTTCTTATAGATGGTGCTAGACAATCAAAATTCATTTCTCTCATCATTCAAGAACATTCCTATTCTAAATCAGACAAAGCTAAATCTGTCTTTGAAATGTCTCTGAAAAACACCTGGTCAGCTAATCTGGAATCTCAGATAAAATGAGACCTAACCAATGAAGAAAACAAAATTCTCAGAAATAATTGTGTGTGTCTGTAGATGCCCAGCATGGCGGAATGATAATCCTTTTAAGTCTTTCTGCAAGGTAGGACAACTACTATTGCAGATTAAGTTTGATGGAGTTATAATGAAGCTTACTTGGTAGAATAGTTCACTCCGAAGTAAATAACCTATTGAAAGTGTGCATACAAGAAATACTGATTTGAAGAACAAAAATTCAAAGGTCAAGACGGACATTCAGCATTATGGCTGATATCCGCAAAAGGGGCCTCTTTAAGTAGATAGCAGTAAATTATGATTAAAATCTCAGGTTAGCTTTCCATCTTGTGCTATCTCCTTACAAACAACGATCAATACTTGCTTGAAAATAACACTCAGAGTGCATCACTCAGTTACATTCCTAGGCATCTGCCTGTTAACAATATAATTTTGTTTTTCTTATGCATCACTCTGAGTCCTCTTTAATGAGCAGTCTGTCTGCAGAAACAAGTAGTTATGGTGAGGTCCAGCCCAAGAGAAGCTTGAGGTACTGACTCATTCTGAAACGCTGAGGGAAAGGTTTGCTTGCAGGTATATTTAGACTATAACTACACAAGGACACTAAGCTACGAGAAACCCCTAAAAATTAGGTGGCCATAGTTTTAATGAGGATTTGATTATGCCTTTTGGGTGTCTTAGTTTGACATTGTTTTATATTGAAAGATGGTAAATGCGTTTCAAAGTGTGTTTCCCCAGAACTTCTCAGAAAGTCTAGTGTCAGTTTTGAGGTGAGATCTGAAGAGCATTACAGGGAAGATTGATGCCTCCCTTTCACTGGAGGAGTTCAGATTACTTGTTCAGGTTGTGAGAGGCTTGCTGAATTCTTCCCTCCCAGCTTAATATGCAACTGCTACCTCCCATAAAGGTTGGAGGGGTCTTTGGCATTCTGTGCTCTCAGTCTCTTGTTAGGGACGCTTAATTTTGTGAAAATAATTAAACTTCCACCAGATATGCAACTGGAACCTGCCAGGGAATGGGGCAGAGAAAATCCTGCCATTCAAAAGGCTAATCTGACCACGAGGTGAAGAATATTTCTCTTGTGATCTGTCTCAGTGATTAAGTCGTTTTGACAAACACATCAGCATGTGTTTGACTCAAATACAAATTCACTTTCTTTTCACAAAAAAATATAACCTATGTGTTAACTACTTTGGAGAGTTCTTGAAAGCTTAAGCTGTATGTGAAAGCAAACTACCAGCTCTGTCAACCTGACCAGCTATAACCTTTTTCCTTTACAGATATTCCAAACCTAGGCAATCTGAATTCATAGAGTGGATGTTTTTTCTGATCTCAACAAGAACAAAATCATGTTTTTATTGTCAGTGATCACAGCTATTCTTTCAATACTTTCTGGTTTGTTTGCCTACTCATATAAATCAGTGAGTCATATAGCCCCAGTGCTCTCAATAAACTGATTTCTTGTCTGAAAGTTGTGTCTTTTCTCTCGGTTCATGGCTCCATGAAACAATGATCCAACTCCAAGTCTTGCCTCACACAAACTTAATGCATAACATGTGAAAAGAACTTTTTGAGGAGCTAGTATCCTTCTAGAGTTAACAGCCTACTTCATTTCTAGGAATCCCTGTCTGTAAGCAACTTATCTCCTCTTTAAATACTGTGCAAGCACAAACTTGGACAACGCTAAGGGGATAGTTATTAATTGCTGGTATTTAAAATCAAGGGGAAGAATACAATGCAGTACAGTAAGTACACACTCAGCTATAGTATCACCCAGGGCAGTGTATGTTTTTCTCATTATGCTTCTCTACCCACATCCCACATTTTCTCATCCAAATCATGACTGGGGCCAGCCATAGATAGCTTAGTAAGAAGTTCTTCAATTTTAGCATGGCTGCCTGTGCTAGAACCAGTTGACACAAGGACTGCTGTGGTAGGACAGGAGTAATCACCTCTTTAGTAACCTTTTGTCACATGCTGTGACATGACCAAACTGCTGAAGCTCAGCCTTTTCCCAGTAGGGCACACCTTGCAGGTAATTGTGCTGTCAGTCTGCTCCATGGCAGTTGTCAGTGCTCTGCAGACTGAGACATGCAGACCTCCTGTAAGGAGGACATACCATGCTCTAAACTTTAAAACTCTATATAGGATGAAGATGAGCCATGAAAAACTAATTTGACTCTATTTATCATCTTAATTCCAAAGTTATCTGAGAGGAAAGGTACCAATTAAAGGTGAATGCTGCTCCAGAGCTAAGTTTTCTTAAGGAAGTACACTGGTCAGAATATTAGATAAGCACCTTTTACAGCTTTGATGGTTCAGTCATGTCAACATTTAGAAAGCAATGCCTAATAAAACTCCATTAGGCCACCTGGTCCTGTTTTTTATAGGAGTACAACAGAACCACGGTTATTCTTCCAGCAGTTTGAATGTTTTGAGACCTGAGCTTTTTTTTTTTTTTTGGTGCATGAAAGTAGATGTACCTTGAAAAACAGGTACTGTACCTTTTAAACTATTTTTAAATAAAATCCATAGTGGCATTTTCATTTAAATTACTAAATTTAAAAAAACCTTGAATTTTAATGAGATCTTAAAGATGAAAAATTAACTCCCTTGTCTTTACTAAGATCTCAGCTGAGACAACTCACTGTTTACCTGTCCTGAGGCGAGAATGTATGACTTCACTCTAGTACAAAAGGTCTGAGAGTGTTCCCTCTGACTTCTGTGCCTTTGAAGTAGGCCTGAGATGAGTCAAGGTATATACACTCAGAAGAATGAGGAAAGCTATACATTACACAGAAGGAAGTCAGTCCAATGTCTAGGTTCCTATCTGCAAAGAGCAGGAGTGAAGAAGCAAGCAACCAGCAACTCACTTCTCTCTTGTCCCTGATTTTGGCCAAGTCTTTTACAGGAATGGGAAGTAGCTGGCTACCCACCTAATCTTAGTGCTCTTACTCTGCTGCTTCTGTGCTGGAGAGTGAAGAAAGTGATGACTCACCACGCCAGTAAAATGAATGTGTTGCTTCTGAAGGACAATGAGATGTCCACGTGTATATGGCAGACCCTACTGTTAGGCATCACCTTGTGCATCTGTCTCCATAGTACATTCCCTACCCTATTCTCTCAAGGAATTTTTCATTACCTTCTACTTTGTTTAGGCATAGCTTTACCCTTAAGTCTTTTCCAAATTTCCGACAGAATACACCTGAGAGATTAAGCATGGAAGCATCTGGGCACATTTGGTAGAAACTGGTGTGTGTCCCCCTGGTTTTTTTGTATCATAATATTGTACATAGTGTTTTCCACAGTGTAGGACTAATAATCAACATAGAAGTCCTGTGTGGAAACATGCAGAATGAAACTGTCTTTCAGAGAAGATGAGTTTTCATTGACCTCAGGAGAAGTTGCAAATGCTCAATTGTTTTGGAAATCATGCTACTTTCATGGGATCCCAAGCAAATATAAACACCTAAAAGTTTCAAATTTTGTGGCTTTTAGACATTACACTGGTTTGTGTACTAGTCAGGAGAAATAGTGCTAGAAATGGACTAACACTGAGCATATCCTACCTTCTTCTGCTGTCAATCTGACAACTGCACAGTACATTTTAAGGCCCAGCATACAACAAGTTTGCATACGACAAATTATAAGCACTTCAGGCAAGCATGACACCATACACTATTGGTGGAAATGTTTGGGGCACATCCATTCTGAAGCTTTCCATGCAAAAATTAATTTTGGTTTCCCAAGTATGATACCAACACAAAGAAAGTAAGGAGGAGAAAACAAAATGAAAGTAGGTTAAAATAAAAGTCAGCACCTGATTTATATGCTTTATCAAAATATGGCACCTACCAGAGGCTGACTGGCTACAGTTTAAAATAACCTATTTAAGATGAGGCAATTTATCATTCCTGAAAGCCCCACAAATGCTGGATTATTAGGAGTAAAACATACTGGGTCTACCCAGGGCTTTAAGTCCACGGCTGGCCTGCTAGCAGGAAATTCTCATATTCATACACTGATGTACCAATTATTTTAAAATGTTGCTGAGGAAAGCATAGTACAATTTTAAAATTCATATGGAAGAATAAGAAAATGTATATTAAAATAGAAAAGTATCTACCGTTCTTTAGGTGTCTTGGTTAATCCATAAAATATGGTCAGGATACCAGCTTGGTCTCTGCTCCCCCTGGATATGTTCCCAACCTGTAGTGGCTCTTGGCCTGGTCCCATCATGGTGCAGAGTGTTGGAGGAAAGATGGAGCAGAAGGGGAAAGGGGGCAGAGTAGCACAAGGCACACAGCACAACCTTCCCTCTGTTGGCATGTCAAGCACAGGCTAAGAAGCAGAAATGTTCTCTATCAGAATATAAGAGCCAAATTTCTCTGTACAACAAGCAAATCTGCATCACACAGAGTCTCAGTTACAGTGCTGCCTATATGCAAAACTGATCTTATTATTCTGGGATCTCTAATTTGTCATCATTACAGCTGGTTTCCTGTGGCTCCTTAAGGAACATATTCATATTTCTGATTAATAAATGCTTTGACTTTCCTACATAATCTATTATTTTGTCTATCTAACCTATCTAATTTCAGGCTTGTCTCTCTATCAGCATTATTTATATAGCATAAAATTAGCTGCAGTAGCTCACATTCCTTTTGGCAAAAGGAAATATATCCATCTGGAAAATTGCAAGGTTGCAGCTGGAGCTTGGCTGGTGCAATATATTTACAAGTGTCAAAGTTCATGCCAACTCTTTAATGCAACGTCATACTTTCTTGACAGCTGAGCTCCTGTCACACCTGGCTTATGTGGAACATGAGTTCCAACACAACAAAAAGTCAGTGGAAGTTCTTGTAACAGACAGTTCCTGTTTATACAGCAGCCATGGAATCAATATGCAGGATAAAGTATTGCATTTTCTCAAGTCATTCACTTTTTATTTCATCTCAGCAAATCCCATACGGCTGAGGCATTTTTATAAGAATGTGAGCAATTTTGAGCTCTGTGGAAAATGCTGAGTGCTGTTGGATGAAGGAAGAGAAGGGCAGAAGAGGAAAAATACATTCCTTTGAATGCACTAATATAGAAAGCAATTAAGGAATATGACAATAATGAGCAATCATTCTGTCTCGTAATGTATGTTTTGCTTTAAAGAGCAGGTGATGGCTCCTTGAAAACAATAATAAGTAACATAATGAAGCCCTGTCTACACAGGCATGTTACTTCAAGTATTTCAGATGAGTTGTCTTGAGCATATTCGTAATGATTGTTTTAAAGTGGCTGGGCTTTCTTTTTTTTCATGAATGAAACCCAGGCTCACCAGTCCTCAGCTATGAGCTGCATCCAGTTTATGAGAGGATTCTGCCCATTTTTGAATGATTTTCCCTCATTGTATAATGTGATAAGGTTTATTTGCTGTCTGGCCCCTGAGTGCCCTCTTCTGTTACAAGATTATCTGGATCAAGTATGTTACCACTCTTGCTGAATGCTGATGGCTTCCTTTGCAATTCCCGTATGTATGTGTTCCTCCAGATGCACACATTTTTGTTGAGCACCACCTCTTTCCCTCCCCTGATACTGTCTCATGGGTTGTGTGTATCAGCACATTCAGCCCCAATTTATAGCACTGCCTCAAATATTATTATTTGTGACTGCTGGTCAAACTGAATGCAAGAGAGGGACATTCCTGAGAAATGGACCACTGCTGCCATAAAGCAAAGTAACACTGGCATTTCTACAAGACCTGAAGGGATGTGAACAGGACCTCCAGGACTTCTAACTGGCCAGAATAGGATAAGATATGAAAGACTGATCCATGGAAAGTCACTGCTGAACCCCACTATTGTAATGGACCCAGGTGACTTACCACAGCTGTCAAATGATGTCACTTCAAATATGGAGTTGTAAAGCTAATATTTTTTTCAAACCACCGAGCTGAAATGCAAAGACTGAGGTTATGAGAAAGCTGTTTGAAATCCAGATAGGTGGTTAGTCTAAATGCTGCTGAGAGAAGTATTTCTATCATGTCCTATTATGTCATAGCTCTGCATCTCTAAGCCAGGTGATATCTGGATGCCATCACTGGCAGGGGAAAACGAACTGTATGAACCATAAGCCTGTTTCCACCTGTTTGGTGCCACCTTCTCGACTGTGGTCATCGTGGTGCTCCACAAACAAGAACTCAAACTTGTGTCCCCACCTTGCACTACTTGCTATGCCTCTGGGCTCGCTGCTGCTCTTCCTGCCACTCAAATAACATGGCAGCATCCCCTGAGTTAAAAGGAATACAGATTGTGGGGCAGGCATAGTTATTGCAACAGCAAATGCAGGGGAAAAAAAAAGGCAGTAGCAGATATACTTTGGCTTATAATTTGTTCAGCATTCTTTAGCTTCCTTTCACATTTTATGAGAGGAATTACTAAAATGAGACATTTCAAAATGCTGAGATTATAAAACACTTGTAATCAAACCTTTAGCAATATAAAATTCTTGAATTCAGGCCAATTGCTCTACAGTCTGTTCCCTTCTAGTGCACATGATGCTGATCTGTGTCTGTTACAGGAGATCTTAGGGCAAAGATTGTGCTCCATTTTTACTATGCACAGAGCAAAGCAATCCAGCCCTCTGGGTTTCTTATCTGTATGGTCTCTCTCACTTCTGCAGCTGAATTTACTTCAGTACCTTTCTATGCAATGCTGCACATCTTTCAGATTTATCCATTGCCTTTTGCAGTAAGACTTTTTCTCGGCTCTTAGAAACATACTTCAAGGTAACATTGCTACAGAGGTGAACATAAAACTACAAACTCGAGTCCTGTTACTGTTCAGTAGCAGGATACTATCTCTCTCATTAGCCCAGCAGCTTCTTCCGTTCTTCCCATTCCGAGACCAGCACGTGATTTCTACAGAAAGGAGATGTAGAGAGAGAGGCTTCTAATTTTTTACATACTATAGGGTTCCCCAAGAACAACCACTTCCTACGGAAGCCCAAACTGGAAAAACAGATGGGAATGACATTCCAAAATTGATTAAAAAAGTATGAAGCCTACGATCATCGGCACTGAGTTCAGTGCAGAAATAACAAATAATTGCAACTTATCTCTGACTACAAAGGCCCCATTATGATGAAGAACTTTAGCCTAACAAGTTGTTTAATGCATAAAAAATATTTCAAAAAGGAAAAGGAGGATAGGAAAGAGAAGTTCAAGGATTCTGTGAATGGATTTCAGCACAGGAGCCAGAAGGCAAAAAAAGAGCTGGAAGGATGCTTATAACAACTTGTATTTATAACAACTTGTGTTAACTTGGACATGAGTGTCTAGATTCAGAGGAGTTTGGGACAAGGGAAAAAAAAACATGCAGGAAGATTTGCTGTAAATTGTGAAAAAACCCCAGTCCTCTGAAGAATATTAAGATGTTATATCACCACTTCAAGTGCACTCTGAGGTTAACAAATAGTGGGAGCTTCCTGGAGGTTCCCACTACACCCTTTACAGAAAAGAGGAGTGATTTCTGCTTTCATTTGCAAAGATAGGTGCACTTACCAGATAAAGGGTGCTGTGCCAGAGTTATGCTGAATAAGCAAAAGTTGTAATGAAAAAAATTGGCTGAAGCATCCCACTGAAGTTCTCATTTACCTCTAATAATTCAAAAACATAACAAAGATATACATCTCTCTCATATCTTCAGCTATAATACATTCATTTTTTCACCACTCTATTCTCTCATTTAAGAAAGAGCAGGGCAATTTGCTCATCCTGTTTCCCTGAGCAGCATGGAGATCTCCTTCTCATCTCATGTATTTCCAACAAGACATAGTGAACATCTGCCACTTGCAGCAGATATCGATCAGAGTGTTTGTAAGGCTCCTCCACCTGCCCTTAATTTCCCAACAAAGCCCTTTGTTTATTATTCTACAGTTAGTCAGAACAGTCATGCAGTTCCTTTCTCCAGTGCATTTGCCAAGTAAAAGGCATCATTAGTCAGAGAAGCAGAAAGATGTTTGGACCTCCTAGAATGACAAAAGGAGTGGACACATCAATAACATCCATTGCAGTCGGCAGAGACATTCTTATTTCTGTTTCAGTAACTAAGGCTGAATTTCTAAAAAGCCTGTTATCAACCATTGTATATCATTCTATAATAATATCTGTGAACTTTCTGTAGCGATCCATGAGGCTTTGTCGAAGCTTGAGAGAAATATTTTTTTTCTATTTATGAAACCCAATTTTCAGTCTGAAATATAGGCACCTACATTCAGCCAATGCTGCCAGCAGAGCTTGGGGTCATGAACTTTACAAATCTGGAAGTATTTTCTCAGTACCAGCACAGTGAAATATGCACGTGATAAATATTTCCAGCACATTTTGGTAGACCATTATCAATCCCAGTGAGCAGCAAGTCCACATGTAGAGGTGCTGCTGTATTGGTTTTTTGTTGCTAAATATTCAGACTGCAGTCTATACAGATGCTTTGCAACATTTACCATCCTGAAGTCCCAGCATAATTACTCTTTCTCCCAACCAAGCATGGAATCACTCGATCTCCACCTCCTCCTTTTCTGCCAGTATCAGTACACCACCGTCATGTCTCTTTCTAGTCCGTTCTCAGGACCCTCCATTGTTTCCTCCAAACGGGTTGGCAGCCATTTGAAATGGTGGCGGCTTAACACTGGAGGACTCCTGAAAGTAGCTTAGTTTCACACCAAACTGCAGAATCCTAGTAGATTCCTGTATTTGTTCCACAGGACAGTGACTGTGGATCATTGCCCGGGAGAACAACTTCCCAGTACATGGTGTGAATCAATGCACAACAGTGCATGCAACAAATCTCAGGGAACTGGGGGTTGAATCACAATACGTAAATCATGCAGATAGACATTTTTACTCTAGCTAGTACACACTGGTTATTTCCAAGAAAATGTATTCCAAAAGCTTTTCTTTATAAACATCAAAATGATTTCTTAGAAACAATCCTGCTGAGTTATCAGACCCATTCAAAACAAATGAAACCCAAACGTTTCCAAAAGTAAATAAGGTGTCAAAATGCAGTTAAGTAACCTTATGAAAGCCATTACAATTACTTAAAAGTAATAAAATAATTAATGCAAGGGCATCTTAAAACTTTAAAATGGCCACCTGATGGCCTAGTGAATTATTCTTACCAGATTAAAGAAGAGGTGGAAGCAGGGCTATGGACAACCGTTGGTAACATCAGCCAGAGTATCTTCAGCCACGTAGATTTTTTCCTGCATTATTATTGGATGCTGCTGCTATCTGTGTTCATACAGGTCTCAGCAAAGTGATTTGAACAGACTTTTACTAAGGGAAAGACTCCTTAATTCTGAATTAAAAGAAATCACAGAATTCACTTTATAGTAGCAGCCTCAATTCTGACTCAAAAGTGCAGCTTTTAGTTATATTATTTTTAACCTTTCTTTCCAAGTCAGAGTACTTGCTTTTATTCAACAGGAAATGTTGCTGGGTATTAGGTGTGTCAACAATTACATTACTTATGTAAGTTACTTACATAATGGGTATTTCTGGAATCTAATAGTTTATATATCAGTTGATTGGAGAACATGAAAATAATAAAGTTTTTGAGAAATACACTGTTATATACATACAATCACCTGAATTTGATTAATATATACTAATTACATTGATACATTAAGCATATGTTACAGTGTAAAATATATGCAGAGAAACACGGAATTTCTCACATATATAGCTGTTTACATTCCATTTTATGTTTTGTTTTCAGAATAACATTGCATTTGAGTTCACATGTCAAGACTACTACTGAGAATAGCGTATCTTTTTATACAGACCTGGGTCTTGCCTACAGCAAGAAGTAGTAAAAGTTAATTTATAGAGCTTTCCTGTGGGGGAGATACATATATCAGTCTAAAATTTAATACGCACAAGGTAACATTAATTTGTTTTAGGAAGGAGATAAGCTACGTCAACACAAGTTCCACTGCTAGTAAAACAGGCATATTGTACAAAGCTGTACTAGTGTAACACTTCAAACTAAGAAACAAAAGTAAAGAAGAAAAGATCCATGCCACTAAATGTAATAGTTGTGCCAGTGCACTCGGTGATGAACACCTCCCTTTGCTATCAATTCCTGAAGTAAGTAAAATTTTCAGGTGAATATTGTCATGGCCAAAGTAGTAATAGTTTGTGCACTAGAGATAACTGATAATTAAACACCCAGGATGAGGCTGTCTGGAGAGCTAAGGATGCCAGGGCAGGAAAGCCACAAGAGAGCTATAAAGGCGACGCATAAAAGCCCTCTTGCCTGTTAGCTGAGGCGATGAGATCCTTTGTGCGGCATCGGGGATCACAGGAGAAAGAAAGGGATATGGGTGCAATTTAAAAGGTCCATGGCCCAGGGTGTGCGTGGTAGAAAGAGACAGAAGCAATATAATTTCTCTGAGCTTCTACAAAATAAAAAGTTTTTCTGACCGAAAAAAAATGGGAGAATAAAGCGAAAGAAGGGAAGGGTGAGGCGGGAGGTGTCGCGAGGGTTCTCCCCGGGGAGCGCGGCTGGCGGGCAGGCTGGGGCGGTGGCACGGCCGGGCCCGGCGCAGCGCCCGGGCACAGTGGCGCTGCCCCGGTGGGTGAGGGGCGGGCGCGCCGTGAGACAGAGCGGGCCGTGAGACGGAGCGGGCCGTGAGACGGAGCGGGCCGTGAGACGGAGCTGCCCGTGAGACGGAGCGGGCCGTGAGACGGAGCGGGCCGTGAGACGGAGCGGCCCGTGGCGGCTTGCGCGGGAGCCGCGTCCAGCCCGACCGAGCCGCCGTGACAGCCGCCTCAGGTGTTCCTGGGAGAACACAGCACAGCACATCCCCTGGCGCTGTAGCCGACAACCGGCAAGGTCCGACGGGGAGTACACGGGGTCGCTTCGACCTGGCAGGGGAAATACATCCCAAAGCAACACCAGTGACAGGAAAAAAATATTTTTAAAGAAACCAACCCACTGCTTGAAAACCGCGCGGTTTAATGTCCAGCAACAGGTGGCTGAAGTTGCAGCGAGTTAACGGACGGGAACTCCCCGGAGCAGGGCAGTGGGACAGCCTTGCCTGGAGCAGAGCTTCAGAGCCCTGACCTGAAGGAAGGGGACCGGGGACTGTGCTCCGGCTCCGGCGCCGGCGCCGCCTCCACCTCCTCCCGCGCTGCCCAGGCCACCGCCTACAAGTCCCGTCATGCCCCGCGCCGTCGCGGCCGCTGCCGTCGCGCCCCGTCCCCCCTCCCGCGCCGCTCCCCGCCCACTGCCGGCAGCGCACGCGCAGCGGGGGCGGCGTCCGGGGCAAGTCTCCCCAATGTAAGATGGTGGCCGGGCTGGCAGCGGAGCGCCCCGAGCTCGGAGATCGCCCGTCCCTCGCGTAAAGGTCGTCGGAGCAGCCGCCCGAGTACCCGGCTGGCCGCCGCTGCACGTCCCGCCCCAGGAGCGCCGCTGCGGGTTTCTCCCCTCCGCTTCTCTCTCTCTTTCCTCGTCGCCTCTCTCCTTCCCTCCCCACCCTTCTCCTTTTCCCCTCGCCTCCTTTCCCGCACGCTCACTCACTCGCCCACCCGCCCGGCCGCCCCCGCCGCGCCGGGCAGCCTGAGAGGGAGAGACGCGCACACGCACCGCGGGCCGGGCAGGCAGGAGGAAGGCGGGTGAGTGCGAGCTGAAGGCCGGGCCGGGGAGGGAAGGAAGGAGGGAGGGAAGGAGAGGCGAGGAGGAGGCGGGGGGGAGCCGGGCCGCTCTGACTACGAGAGCGCCGAGGCTTCGCTGGGACAGCGCAGGCCGCAGCCCACCCGCCGGTGCAGCCCCGGCGACGGGGGGACGCGCGGGCCGCTGCCGTGCGCCGAGGGCACCGGGCCGGGAGGGGAGGGTGCGGGGGCGAGCGGGCGGCTCCTCCTGCCCGGGGGGCGCCGGGGAAGGGGCTCTCTCCGTGCAGCTGCCCGGAGGAGGCTGTATTTATTCCTCCTCGTCCTTCCCCCCCCCCCCCGGCGCGGGGAAGCCCTTGGGCCGGGCCGAGCCACCGGCCGGGGCGGCGGAGGGACGGTGGCCCCGGAACCGCTTGCCTCTGCCGGGGCAGGCCGGCGCAGCCAGGCGCGGGCATCGCGGCGTGATTCACTTAGAATTTGCGTGGAAATTTCCTCTGTCCCCTTCTTCCTCTTCCCCGGAGCTAGGCTCCATTTCTTCTTGTGATATGCACTTTTTTCCTGAGGGAGAGGCAAACAGATGGTGAATGGCAGCCTCTTAATTTTGGTGTTATTTTGGACAGTCCGTGCAACCTCCTGAGATTTGTCTGTCAGTAAAATAACCGGTATGTAACTTTCTGTCTTCTGCTTGCAAAATCCTAGAAGCTCTTTCCATTTTGTGCATTAGCAGAAACAAATGATAAGGGTGTGTAGGGGTGCTCATCCTACATCTAGCGATGGTCCTACAGCTCTACCTGCCAGTTTAAAAGTGAGCTGCCGGTGCCTTCTTCTGTACAATAAAGGGGAGGGAAAATACACTAGATAATTACCTTAAAATGCTTTGTTACCATACCAGAAAGGGTTTAATTGTCCGTGGCTTGTATGCTTCTGTCAGTGTGGTAATACCAAGTATGTCGTTCACAGGAGAAGCAATTCTCTCAAGAGCATATGTTAATGTAAGCAAAACCTATCAGCTGCTTAAAGCTGTGGAAACTCTGGACCTGCAGATGTTGGCTTACTCCTTTCCAAAAGTTTTAGAAGTTAATGTTGGCCAGTCACATGTTTACTGAGCCTGTACAGGTTTCTAACTCACTGTGTTTTAACTGTCTGTATTTTGGTTTAGTTTTGAAATGTCTTGACTTGAACATCCCTGTACTTTGACTTCATACTCATGTAAACATGGTGTCTGGCACTAACAGAAGAGCACTCATACTGAAAGATGAATACATAGAAGAATGAAATTTTTTCTAGCCCCTTTCACTGCTTAAAAAGGAAAGGGAAAAAATAAAATACAGGCTTATGAAGAGCAGGGAATAAAAGAGCTGTTTGACTCAAGAGGGAGAATTAGCTTCAGATGGCTCACAAATAGTCAAATATACCGCTAGTTTCTTAACTATGTAATAGTTGTAATAATGTGATCTAACTCGTGGTCTAGGATTCAGCTGTGCTGCACCTTAGGCTTTTGGAATTCTGTGATAGAGTTTCCATTTCATAAACAAGATGAACACATGCAAGTGTTTAGAAATGCCTGGCAGCTGAACTTGACTGAATTGCTTACTAAATTCATTTTAGGGGAAAAGATTGTTTTGGAAAGGGGGAGTACAGTGAAAAATTGTCTTCTTTTGACTTGCATGTTTTTTCAGGTGCCTCTCGTTAGCTTTTAAAATTATGGGTGTTGGAGGATCCTAACAGCTTTTCTCTTTACAGAGAAAAGGTGGTGAGTGTCTGTCAGGAATAGTGCTCTACTGGTTTCTTGGTACGTCAGAAAGTTTAAGAACATCCTTACAGCGCCCACTAAATAAAAAGCTTGTGTTAAAAACGCTGGTGAGAGAGGATAGACAAGTACGTGGCTTTTTAATTGTAATTAAAAATTATCTTTATGTAGAAATACATGTTTTCCTTCATGGCTGTTGTTCATAAAAGTTAGGATATTCTTTGTAAGTTAAATGTTTTAAAATTGCTCTGACCAAGATCCTAAGTATGGGCCCTGAAGGCTTAACTCTGGCAACTATTTCTCAGAATTTCACCTGCCTCTTTGAAATAAATGAGATTATTTCAAATAGACTGCTCTGTAAGCACAGGTAACTGTTAAGTGGCTGATCACAGATTGCATCTTGGGCCTTGGTTGCTCTGGTTAGATGAGGCTGATCTATAGGCCTTAACACATGCTGAAAGGAAATCACTTGCTCAGCAAGACTGCTAGGGTCAAGGGTTCCTAAACTTTCACATGGTGAGTCGTGCCTTAGGTTGTACATACCACCTCTTGTCCTACTTGCAGTTATGCTGTATTGCTGAGCTAACTTGAGTAAGTGCATATGTGAAAGACTGCATAACTTACCTTGCTTCAGTGTCCTGAAAGCTTTCTCTCTTTAAAGATGTTCATGCTTTCTTTTTTTTTTTTCAGTGCGTCTTTCTACCTGCTTAGTCACCTTTTTATTGGATGGAAACAGTGTGAGGAGGTAGAGCTTTATGGATAAATAGATCCACCATCCCTCTGGGCCCCCCTCTTTTGTTTCTTGGAGAGTAGTCTATGAATTTATTCCTTTCGGAGATTGGTTAACATTTGTTAACATTTTAACAGCTGTAAACACTTTCCAGACTTGGGAAAATTAAGTACAGCAGCAAATGGTTTGGCATGGCTTGAGCTGCTGCTCAGACCTTCTGGTTCTTCCTGTGAGTAAACTGGGAGGGCAATGCAAGTGTCTAGCAGGAAATATGAATATTACTTCTCTAAGTAAAAGCATGTATGTGTTTTTGTGTTAGATTGTTTGGATCAGTTAGGTGTATGTTTTTATCAAACTGGGTTTTCTTCTGTCACACCAGAAACTTTGATGTGCTTGGTTTTGTCAGATGGCATTTTTCTTGTATGACTTTGAAAAAGGAATCTTCATCATTTCCTTATTTAAAAATTGTATCCAAGATTATACAAACTCAGTGAGAATTTAGAATACATGTTTTTGACTTCTGGTTAGCTGTTATTAGGCCAAAAGCCCAAAAGGAAGAATTGATGTTTAAGCTAGTGATTTCCATATAGTACTAAGATCAAGTAAGTTTTGTGGTGATATGTTTAACTTCATTTCCTTCCACTTGGCTCTTCTGGGAGCATGACAACTCCAAGGTATTTCTAGGAGGAGTCTATCATCATTTAAATGGAGCTTGCAAGTGTTTTTGAAACACATATGTACAAAACAAGGTATTCATAAATCTCATGCATGTGCTTTTAACAACTTGAGGAAGCCTGCATCCGAAGCTATCAAGCCAAATGCAGGCGAGGGGAATGACACTTCTCATCCTTTTCTGTGCATCCTGAAAGCTATGTACTGTGTTTGTATTCTGGAGCAGAATATGTTAGTGTTGGTTTCATAATGATTAATAAGTCATTTGTGTATTTTTATTAAGGTATTTCATCTGTTGCTGGTTTTCAAATTGGGGAAAGATTTGGATCAGCATAAGGGTTTTTTTTTATCCTTTAGTCACTGAGTTAAAGGTGGATGTAGAGATCGAGCAAACATGCTACTGAACTTGGTGGAAAGGGAGCTTGGATCTTTGCTAAGGCTTGTTCTCTGATCAATGCTGTCTGATTTTGATCTGGTTCTGTCCTCTTGCAAGGGAAGAAGGGAAAATTTCATTGGCCTGTGAGTAGCTTTCTAACATACTGTAATCCCAGCATCTGTTTCTTCTAGCTCACTGTTGTCTTGAGAGCAACAGATGCCTAATATTAAGTGGGTTTCAACTGACTACAAAATCTGATGTAAAGTAATTGTACTTCCGCGTATCTTGGTTGTGAGATGGAGGGTCCCTTTTTGTAGTGCAGGTTCTTGTACTGTCCCTTTCTGGGCTTTGAGTATTTTACTTTTCACAGCTTATCACTCTTTCATTGCTGGAAGGTGATATTGCAATATTTTGTATTTGATTGCAAGTATGAATTATTAGCACTAGAAATTTGGGGTGGTGTTAGTGTTGTTGGGGTTTGGTTTTTTTGTTTTCCTTTTTCAAAACAAATTAAGTGAAAGAAGCTGCAAAATTGGCAGCACACTTCTGTCTTCACTTCTAATGAGTTCAAGTTCAGAACAGAATCACACGAGCTTTGTAGGGATGGCCAAAAAATGTGATAGGCACGTGTACTGTGATTTTCAAGTAGTGCTTCATCCCAGGTTTTACTTTGGCCCATTTTTAGGCCTTTTTTGTGGCTGAGTGCTTATGTTTCAGACTACTGAGGCCTAATCTTTTCCTTGCTTAACAGAAGGGGCATTTATTTTTTTCCTAGTGTGGATGTTCTTGAATGTTTTCTTCCACATAAGATTTGATATGCAAGAGTAGTAACTAGAAGGGTAGCAATCTTACTCCTTGTAGGATAGGAAGACTTGCTAACAATTTTCCAGGTTAATTTGTTTCAGGAGCACTGAATTCAACAGATGAGATTTACTTGAAAGCAGGCTTCATGTTATGTTTTGGTTTAAAGTTTCTTTCACCAGTATAGATTTAATGTGGATCCTGTTTGAATAGTGTATATTAATTTTAAATTGCAAGGTACATGAGCTAAGACACCTCAAGTGTGAAATACTGTATTTACAGGTGGAGTAGTTTTCTTCTAAACCTGTCTTTTATTACATGTTACAGTAAGTTGCCATCTTAAAACCCCAGCATTTGAGTTGCAGGACTGGAAGGAAGTAATTATATTTATATGTGCTTTGGAACTGCCTACCTGAGGGAGTTTGTGATAGAAGTTTTGATGAAGGTTATGTCCCAGGCAGGTAAGTGTGTGGTGGCTCTTGTTCAGGGTTTTTCTACTGCAGCCTAGAAATATAGAAAAACAGGATAGGGAAGAAGTATGTAGCAATAATCACTAGATGTGGGGAGAAAGTGTTCAGCTACTTTTTTTTCCTTTCTCTGTCTTCTCTCCAGATATAATGAATGAAGATAGGTATGTATAGCTATAGCTGTGCCTGTCAGTTAAAGACCTAAAGCTTCTTTGTGATGTGTAGATGTTACCTTGGGCTGTTGGATATTGCAAAAATAGAAACTATTCCCTGTCTTTGAATAGCTCCTGCTTCATTACATGTGACTTTCTTTTTTATTGAATGAAATCTAGAATTAGTCTTCAGTATCTCATTCATAAAATGTGTCTGTCCCCTGAGAGCTCTTAAACTAGCATAAAATAAAAGGCCAAAACTTGCTAGGTCAAAATTAGTGTTTATAGGTCAGCAGGCCCAATAGTTAATTTGAATGCATTTCCTTCAATCAGTGTGAACTGTAGGGGCCCCTAAACTCCTGAAGTTATGTTAAACACACTGGTCTGAATGAGAGAGGCCCAGTAGCATTAATCCAATTTGTCTAGTGACTTAATCTTACAGCCATTTATCATGTAACTGCTGCTCCTCTGAACAAGCCTTCTTGCATGTGTTTCTGTTGATCGTTTAGCATGTTGAATCCGTTTTCCTAAGAAGGTAATCTTTCCTTTTATGAAACTTCATCCTAGGTTAAGGGTCAAGTAATTTATAACTGAGGAACCACGTTACAGAAGTTAGAGCTTTTTCCCATTTTTGAAAGCTCCTTTGCTAATGCTTTCATTTCGTAAAGCATATATTTAACATACTAATGGGGTGGTTTCACAGTTAGTGGCAAACTGGTTCTAGAACATAGGTGGTAAGTCTGAAACTAGAAGATGATCACTAGTTTTCCTTTACATAACTGTTAGTGTATGTTGAAAATATGGAAGAACAGCTGGGAAGTTTAGGAAATAGCAGCTCTTTTATCAGGCTGCCTTCTGCACATGGGTAGTGTTACTATCTGACTGGATTACAATTTCATTTGAGTCTTGAGTAGTAGTTATAATTGTAAGCATGCTTCAAGATGTATCCATTCTCATGTTTTCACCAGTGTAACGACTTCCTCCTCTCATTGAGCCCTTTTAGAGCCATTAATTTGCTCATGGTCTCTTTCTGATTTAACTTGAGGCTTGTGATTCCCAGGGGGTGGGGCAGGGACATACTTTGTGTGAGAACTATTCCTCTGGTTACTACTGTATAAATACATAGCACAGTGAAACTTGGTGAGAGCCAGCTGTGTTGTGTGACCACGTGACTCTGACAGTCTGAAGAAAACACCATACCTTGGGCAGAAACTGCTTAGAATTGGTTCTGGAGTATCTCTTCCGGGGAAACCACCTATTTGCTTTTGACTTCAGTGACCAAAAAGAGAGCACTATACAGCCATTTCTATAAGGAAGTCTGCAGTGGCACATGGCTTTTATTTTTTTGACCATAGTTGTATAGAGTATAAGTAAAGTGAAGAGTCCAAAACCAGGCATTTTTGAAGTAAAATGGTTATTCTGTCTCTACTCCTAATTAATACCAGTTACCATGAGGGTTTTTTTTAAAAATTCTTTGCACATATATGTTAAACTCTTGACCAGAGGTGAAGCAAAACTTGTTTTCGAACGTGTGTAGTGAGGTGAGAGGGAGGGTCAGGTTCCTTTTGGCATTTGCAGTGCTGTAGTCATCCACTCTTGACAAATGAGCCACTTACTACCAGTTGCTGTTTCTGTTCTATTCAGTGTGTGCCATCCCTGAGAGCATGGTGAAGGTAACTTCTATAGAGGTGCAGTGCAGCATCTTTTGATTGTACTGGTTTTTTCTGAGACTTGTGATGGACTCAGAAAATACCATAATATATGAAAGTATAAGGAAGGAGATGGACTCAGTGTTACTCTGTCACTCTGTGTTTTATTTGGGTTTTTGTTTTACTTTTTTTATTTACTAAATTTAAAGTCAGATATCGGAGAGCATCTTCCCAGAGCTGACATCAGCATAAATGTTTCTGAGGTATCCTTAATGTCTTCATTTTGTATTTTGTTTCTTCTATTTTTAAAGAAACTTAAATCTGTCAACCAGTTATTTGTTCTCTGAAGGCAGTTGTTTAATTTTCGGATGGGTTTTGGTTAATTTGCATCTCATATGGGCTTAGGCTTCTCCAAAGGAATTGCATTCAGCTGCTCTTGGCTGGTAAAACCTCAGACCTGTCTCTTAGTATTAAAAAGTCACAGCATTTAAAAGATATGTTGGGCAAGTGTATTTGCAGTCAACTTGAACTTCTGTGCTTTTTATAACATATATTTGTCACAGTCTGACAAATTGTTTGGGATTCCATTCAGCACTTTGTACGTACCAAATGACTCCTTAACTTCACCTGCCTGAGTTAATGCAGCTCCAGGTAATGGAGGTAGCAGTAGAAGGAATTTATATAAAACCAGTACTACACATCCTGCTTAAATTAGTGGAAGCTGATGCTGTTATTTCTCATTGTTCTCCCTTTCCTTTTTTCTTCTAAGGCAATTGCTTTATATGTGTCTGTCTACAAAATTTGTTTACTACAGCATATAATCTTCAAGCAGTTTTCTGTTCTGTTCCTCGCTGGGATAAAGGTGCTTCCCTCAATGCACATGTTGCTTTTTTTCAACTTTGTTTTCTAGTAACAAATATGTATTTCCCTGAAGAGCACAAGTAGGCAATTGTGGCTTGTGTACCAGATATGTGGGAATGGGTATTTATGATGTGAGTGAATATTGTACAAAGCAACTACCTTTCTGGATTTCTAGCAGGTATGTGGAGTATGAGTCATATGAAGGCTCTTCCACTCTCTGAAGCTTTTCTGTGCTTCTCATTAAATGATTGGTTTGCTTTTTGATATAAATCTAATTTTTTAAACTGCAGAATGGAAAGTAAAGTAAAATTCTAAGTGTTCTCTGTAGAAGCCAAACCAACCCCAAACTGTGATTGAGTGTGACTGTGACATGGTAGATGTTTTTACTATTTTCTGTTGACTCAGATGTCAGTGAATGTTACTGAAATAGCATCCTGCTCGTCTGAAGCAGATGATGTCTTAAGCATAGTATTCTTATTTTCCATGCTGAACACTAACTTGATCTTTTTCTTCAGCTAATAGAACTGATAAATCATTGGATTTATTTGATACTGCATTTTAATTAGATGTGCCTTTGATGTTATCCAACTGTTTTATAAATTGCTGAAAGACACACTTTGTTGCCTTGAATTAGGTGCTAGAATTTCGGATTTTAGAGAAGCTTCACCCTTTGTCATTTTCACTGTGAAACAAGAAATAAGTCACAGGCCTCATTTCCACCTACTTTCAGATAGTGCCACAAATTTGAGCACAGGACACGTGCTATATTTGGAATCAACTTTACCTCCCAGATACACATCAAGAAAAAGCTGAAATGGTTCACTCACTTATTTTTTCCATCGGGCTTTGCAGTTACTTGCTACAGGGGCTAATGCTTTACTTACTTTTTTACTCTTGAAAATTTCCAAGTGTAGGTACCTTGGTGTGACTGTAGTCTCTTTAAAGTGGAAATGGACTTGTATGTGTTAAATTTCTGTTGTATCTTTACAGTTCCACTATGCCTTGTGTATTTACATATTGAGACTGTTACATTGTGTAACAGCAGTGCTCATGGTGGGGAATTGTTATAATAAAACTTATATTTTTGAAGCTAATATTGCAAATGTAGGCTTATGTACTAGTTTGAAAACAAACCAGTGGGAGGCACCAAGTCAGAATAACAATTTAATGGAAATTAAAGAAAAGGAAAAAAAAGTAAAAGAAAGCACTGGTTCAAACTGACAGAGTCAAGGTACAACCTGACACCCTGTTAGGCAGGGTGGTGGTAGCAGTCTGGTAGAATGGTGGCTGCAGTCCTCTGAAGCAGTGATCCTGTAGTAAAAGAGTCTGCTCTTCCTCAGAAAGTCCAATGGTGGCTGTGTAGCTCCTGTCCTCTGGAAATCCAGTGGGAAGGGTTGTCTCTGGTGTTCAGAGTCCCAGATTATATCCACGATGGGATGCTTGGTTCCTCCCTCTGGGTGGAGCATCTCACAATGGGGTAATGAGTCATGAGGCCAAGTGTTGATTAGGCTCATTAACAGAAGATAGTCCAGAGGGAGTTATCTCTGAGTCAGGCGGCAGGACAATGATGGGCAATTAACAGAAAGATAGTCTGGGGGGAGGAGGCAAGGAAACACTGCCCCACCTAGTTTCAACAGCTCTTGAGGATGGTGATAGAATACACTGCAACCCAGGACAGTTTATTTCTCTTTTTCAAACATGTTCTATAACTTCATTATCATCGGTAGATCTGTTCCACTGGGTAAAGTTTACTACTTAAATGTTTGTAGGATCACAGCCTTAATTTGTGGTATTTTGGTTTTCTGCCTTGAGCACTGCCTAAATGCAATTAAATTCTAATGCATCTCTGTGTTGCCTTAGGTTTAGAACGGAAAGTGTAGACAAGTTCATCGAATCACAGAATGGTTTGGTTTGGAAATTACCTTGAAGATCACCGCATTCCAACACCCCTGCTGTGGGCATGGGCATTTTGCGCTTGCCCAGGTTGCTCAAAGCCCTATCCAGCCTGTCCTTGAACACTTCGGGGGATGGGACATCTGCAGCATCTCTGGACAACCTGTTCCAGTGCCTCACAACCCCTGTAGTGAAGAATTTCTTCCTAAAATCTACCCTGTTTCAGTTTAAAACTTTTACCCCTTGTCTTATCACTTCGCTTCCTGATAGAGCCCCTCTCCATACTTCTTGTAGGTCCCCTTTAGATACTGGAAGGCTGCTATCCAGATCTCCCTGGAGCCTTCTCTTCTGCAGGCTGAACAACCTCAACCTCATAGGAAAGATACTGCAGCCCCTTGCTCATCTATGGCCCTTCTCTGCACCTGGTGAAAGAGTTTCTTGTCTTCATTAAGCTGGGGGCCCCAGTTAGTTATTCAACTAGTAATGCTCTGTTTCCCAGTTGTTTGGTGTTCATTTACCTGTGGCTTAAACTGACTTGCCTCTCCTGACTCTAGTGCGGGGCAAGCATTGTAACTTTTTGTAAAACTCAAGTTTGCTTTTTTCTACTTGTGATTGTAAAGATACTGAGTGAGAATGGCTGAGCACGAATCTGGGGGCAGTGGCTGCTGTTTCACAAGTTTTAGGATAAGATTGAAGAGGCTGACCAAATCTTCCTTGTTCCGTGTGTTTCTTTGGTAGTTTCTCAAGGATTCTGAAGAATAATTTTAAGCCTGTGCAAGGGTTTATTTTATTTGTATGGATTTTTTTTTTAATAGGCTGGACGAGGAGTACAGAACTTTTTCTGACTTACTTGCTCCCCTTCAGCTGAGAATGAAATACAGTGTGGGTTTTTCAGAGAAATGTGGAGGTCTGTGGATCAGATTCCTTTTTTTCTGTTAAGGAAGCATCACTGCTTCTTCCAGTATCTGTAGTCCCCGCCTCCCCCCCCCAACCTTTTCTTTTGAGAAGTAAGTGCTGGAACATGTATCATTTACTGATAGGAGGTATGAAGTAAATCTCTGGATATGTTTCTTCTTCACTCCTTCCCCTGTCTCTGGGATTTCTTGATTTGACTGGTCATAACCTGGATTTTCCAGTGGTTAATAATTCCTGATGTTACTTGCTTCGTCAAAGAGTGGGGGACTTTTTCTGAAGAGCTGTTGCTGTCCTGAAATATCTTATTGTCAATCTGATAAGTAGCTTTAGAGGATTGGGAAGACTGATACAGGAACTTCTGCATGTAATTGTCAGTAGGGTACTATACCTTACCAGAAATTTGCTCCAGGTGCTGGAGTGCTTGTGGTGCTTTTGTTAATGTTTTTACTTTTTTTGTATCAATGGTTTAGACAGCAGCCCTAATAATGTACCCTTATTCTCCTTCCTGATTTATTTCTCATTCCTGATATATTTGAGGCTTGGTTGTTGGTTTGGTCTTTTCTGCCCCCTTCAGTTCAGGGCATCTTTTTATCTTCGTAGGTATCTGGGTGTGTATAAATATGAGCTTGTAAAACTACAGCTCTTCATTCAACTGTATGATGGTTTTTTTTAGACGTTCTTCCATAACTTTTAATTCTAGTTTAGAAACAGAGCTGCAGGCTGAACAGGAGATGGTCTCTAGAGTTGATGTGCATCCTAGAGAGGGGTTATAGTGAGCCCAGAAAGGCAGTGTGTTAACTTATTTTAGGTTGTACTAAACCAGATTTTATGATGAGGTCTTAGTTCCTGCAGCTGTATGTGGGAAAGTGCAGGGATAAAGATAACAGCTGCTTTGGATCAAAACTTTGTATTTGTATTGGAAGAGTTTAAATCTAGCAGATGTGTATAAGAAGTAAGAGTTTGCTAAAATTCTCTGCTTAGGCTGAAGAAAAGACTTTGGGAAGTGGGAGGAACTAATGGTTCCTTGGAGTACCTGTGGGCAGGCTATTGAGAATACTGAGCCAAGCTCTTTATAGTGGTGTGTGGAAGGCAGGCAAGAGACAGCAGGCATGCATTAAAATAATTTAAGAAGAACATGTTTCTCTATGGAGTGGGGCAATTACTGGGACAGGTGAGAGCTTCTGCAGTGTTTGGCTTTGAATGTTTTGATGCCCAACTTGATAATAGACTTATTTTGCTATTTTGATTCGAGAGGAAGGTTGAATAGAGAGCACTAGAGATCCTTTCCAACCAGAATTTTTATGAATTTGTAGCAAAAACTGTAACCATCCTCAATTTCATGAGTATAAAATTGTCCATGTTAGAGCTTGAAACTAAAAATCAGTGATGAGCCTAGAAACTCACATGAGGTTTAACAAGACCAAGTGCAAGGTGCTACACCTGGGTCAGGGCAGTCCCCAGTATCAACACAAGCTGGGGGATGAAGGGATCAAGAGCAGCCTGGCTGAGAAGGACTTGGAGGTTCTGGTGGGTGAGGGGCTGGACATGACCCAGTAATGTGCACTCCCAGCCCAGAAAGCCAATTGTATCCTGGGCTGCATCCAAAGCAGCTGGACAGCAGGGTGAGGGAGGGGATTCTGCCCTTCTGCTCTGGTGAGACCCCACCTGCAGTGCTGCACCCAGCTCTGGGGCCCTCTGCACAAAAAGGACATGGGACTGTGGGAGCGAGTCCAGAGGAGGCCACCAAGAGGTTTAGAGGGATGAAGCACCTGTCCTGTGAGTAAAGGCTGAAAGAACTGGGATTATTCAGCCCAGGAAAGAGAAGGCTTTGGGGTGACCGGTTTGCAGCCTTGCAGTACCTGAAGAGAGCCTAGAAGACAGGTGGAGAGGGACTTTTTGCAGCATCATGTAGTGACAGTCAAACTGAGAGTAGGTTTACCTTAGATATTAGAAAAGAATTCTTTACTGTGAGGGTGGTGAGGCACTGGCACAGGTTGCCCAGGGAAGCTGTGGATGCCCCATTCCTGGAAGTGTTCAAGGACAGGAAGGATGGAGCTCTGAGCAACCTGGTCTATTGCAAAAGGTATCGCTGCTCATGTTAGGGGTGTTGGAACTAGATGATCTTTAAGGTCCCTTCCAATCTGGGCCATTCTTTGATTCTATTTTAATAGGCTTAAAGCAGATAGTGTGGCTTCAGTGGAAATGCAGGAAGGTTTTTTTAAACTTAAAGGTACTCCTTGATATAAATACTGAAGCTTATGGATGTACTGCAGAATCTCTGAATCTCTTGCACTGACACAGGATGTTTGTTTTCTTAAAGTTCAAGCTGGTTGCTTAAAAACTCATCAGTGTTGAGCAATGGGATGGTGTGCCAAAACTTGAGCAAATGAGTACTAGTGGGATCCCTCCATCTACTTCAGGATGTGTTTGGCTACAAAGTACCACACCTGAAAAGTTTCTGCACCAATGCAGGCAGCATGAGGAGCAATTGCAAGACTAGCTTGAAGCTTTGGCCCAGTCCCAGAGATTGGATATTGGCATAAGTGAAACCTGGTGGGATGAGTCTTGTGATTGGAGTGCCCTGTTGGATGGTTACAGGCTCTTTAGGAGGGATAGGCAGGGCAGAAGAGGTTGGGATGGGGAGTGTGGCATTGTTTATAATGGAAGGGATAGAATCTGTGGAGTGCACAGTTGTCAGTGGCACATTCAAGAAGCGTTTGGACAATGTTCTCAGGCACATGGCACAACTCTTGAGGTGTCCTGTGCTGAGCCAGGAGTTGGACTCAATGATCCTGATGGGTCCCTTCCAACTCAGCATATTCTATGATTCTATGAGCTTTTCCCTACACTGTCCATGGTACTGCAGTTGCAGACATTTCCCTTCTGCAGCTGTAGTCAGACTGAGAGTGTGTTGGAATAAAAGTGATTTAGTATTGAAGTTGGGCTGGACTGTATGTGTGGGGGGGGTGATGGTGGGTGTTTTTATTCCAGTCTCCCTTGTAAAGTTCTTCTTGTTTGTCTTTCAGGTTAGGTACTTCTGTCCAAAAGCCCCAAAAACAGCAACAGTCTTGTATTTGGTTAAATGTTTGTTTCTGTAGTTGTGTCTATGTAAAAAGCAGGAGAAACATACTTTACTTCTGTTGGCTGAAAATCACAATTTTGATAATCCAGAATAATTTCTTCAATTTATAACTGCAAGTACAGTATGATTTATTTTATGGCAGAATTTAGTCTAAGACTTTTAGGTAGCTTCCATGGGATGATCAGGACTATGAATAGAGCCCCTAATGAAAGATAAAATTAGGTGTTGAGGACATTATGGTGTTTCATATCTTCTGCAGAGTCTCTTAGGAGTATGAAGGAAAAACTGGTCCTAGCAATTATCTTCATCTTCGCATCGTACTGACAGATAATGTCCTCTGCACTAGTTATTCTAGATTTTGCAGGTATTCTTTCTCAGGCTTGGGAATTTTGTTTGGGTAATTAGAAAAGTTTTTTTAAACTAACCCATTGTTATGTTAGTATTGCTCTTAGGTGAAATCTGAATGTCACGTAATTTTTCAGTTAATTTTTCAATTAGCACTTGTATTTCCTTTAAAGAACAAAGCACTGGACAGTAATTCTCACTCTTTTGGCTCTTAAGACTTGTGAGGGTTTAGTGGCACTTGCAAAGTAAGACTAATTAGGGATTGATGAACGAATACATCTATAAAGGTTATAGAATGCTGTAAAGGAAGCATTTGAGAGAGCTTTTTGAGTGTCTAGTACTATTCTTTGGCTCTTTGTCAGTCACAGGAGTTTAGCAGGCGTAATGTAAATAATCATACACTAATTCTGGCCTGGAGGAATGCAAAGGTACTTCATTCTTCATGCTGACCTTTCCTTGATTTCTCTCCATGGGTGATAACTTAGTTGGTTATAGGCAAACTGTGGGGTACTGTGAGTGCCGCATACCTGAACTGAGAGGTGTAGTGAGTAGTTTGCATGTGTGTTGTGGTGTAGAAATGGTACTCTGCAATTTAGTGTTCCACTGAAATACTCCAAACCATGTGCAACTTGCTCACTCCTCCCTCCCCCTGCAGCAGGCTGGGGAGGAGAACTGGAGGCACAAAAGGTAAAGACCACGTGTTGAGATCAGAATTTACTGGAAACAGCAATGAGATAAGACATCGGACAGTAACAGCAACGACACAATGACAGAGAATGCAAGAAAGAGGCAAATGATTCACAAGTGATTGCTCATCCTGGGAAACTCCTGACAATCCCCGACTGTTCTGTCTGCCATACTGTGTGATCCAGAAGGGATGGACTCTCCTATCCCTGGAAAATGGTATAGAATAACCTCTGTGTCATAGCAGTGCCCCCTCCTGACTACTGTAAAAATTAACCCTGTCCTGGCTGGAACCAGGACAGTATGATGGTCACCAACTTTGAGCTGGATCTAGGTGCCTGCTGGAAGGTCACCATTCTAAAACATTCAGTGCCTACTGTAAGAACTAGTGCTCTGCAAAGTTTTGGCCTTCTGTTCTAAGAGCAGAGATGATGAAGGACGAGCTCTTCCTCTAAGTATATGATTTATTTTCCTTTTTTTTTTTTCTTGGAACTGTTGAACATAACAAAATGTTTTCTGTTGTGGGTTGTTTGTTTCCCTCCTATATAACTTACCAGTGAATTACATCTGTATTTTAACTGCTACTAGATATATTGAAAATAAAACGTAAATAATACTGCCTTTTTCTAAAAATGCAAGTGCAACATTTGTAACAAGTGTAAGCTTTTTTGAAACGTAGGGTGGAAGGCTACTTATGTTCAATTCTACATCATAGTCCTTTTATAGATAATTAGTATAAGAAAACAATTCTGAAAGACAAAATGGCTTTTAAAGGTTGATGAAAGTTGAGAAGCAGATCCTGTATGTTTTGTGGAGAGCAGTAAAATAAACTTTTCAGTTTAAGCTTTTGTAAGTTAGGTTTTTTTTCTGTGCAAAATTCATAGTGATAATAAATTCTAGCAGTACACTGCTGCAGTTGTGCCTAAAATACTTGGCATTATTTACATACCTGTATGTAATGAATTTTGCCACCTATACCCCAAATTTGTGTTGATATGTGGGAAAAGAGTAAATGTGAGATTTGTAAACACATTTAAATAGGAAGCAGATGTAGTTGAGATGTTCAGCAATGATAATGCTGCCTATTACAGACACTGTAATGACTGTATAATAGATACTTCAGGGATTTTTTGATTCCTTTTAAACTGATGCAAGATACTTATTTTACTGCTCAGTCATAATATGCTGAAGGCTCTGGTTTTTTCCTTTCACCTCGTCTGAAAAGACTCTGCTATAGTGGATCACTTACAGTGTGTATGTTCCAAGAGTATTGTAAAAGATCTCTTCTACCCCTCCCATCCCCCAAGTGTAGCTATTGGTTTTCTCTGCTATGCTGTAGTTGGTTTTAATCTAATGACTTTCCAAATAATGTTTCTCCTTTTGCTGTTCACTGAGAATAACAAGGTAAATTACTATTAATTCTTATGCACACTCTAAGATAAATTTATCATCTTTAATAGTGATGAAAACTTGGGACAGTAGCTTTGGATCAAGTGCTGAATATAAGTTATAAATAGGACCTTTAATATATCAGTCAGTAATTACTGAGTTTTTAGTAGAGTTTGTCATGCTGTTCCCCTGTCCAAGAAGAGGGCTGCAGAAGTAGCATCTTATTAGATGCAGAGATTGTATCTTGTGTTATACCAGTATACTAGTTCATTATATGTGTTGGTTTAATAAAAGATGCAATCTCAGCCTACAAATGTTGTGGCTTCTTTGGAATAGGATGAATGTAGGCGTGTTTGCAAGGCACAAGGATATGGCTTCTTCATCTTTGGCAGTTTCAGGACTCTGCAGAGGTGTGCAGTGCTAGGAGGAGACAAGTTTTCTTTCCCTTCATGTTCACTTGCATCCTTTCTTGTGGCTGTCCTTGATCCCTGTCCTGCTTAAGGAAAACTGCTGTGGGCACATGCTTTGTCTTTAGTACCTCTGTGTTCAGGTGTAGCAGAGTGACTTGTGACTTCATGTTGAATACCTTAGTTCTGCATAGTGATGTGCTTTTTTATATGCTATGAATTTAATCTAGAGGGAATATTCTGTGTGCTCTAGCATTCTTAGTCTTATGCTTAGCCATGTTTTTCAAGGACTTAAAATCTCTGTGATTATTAATGCCCCTTTAAAAGTGTTCAGAGCAATTTTCAATCTTTCATAGAAATTATTTTCATATGAAAGTTGAAAAACTAAACTGTGGAGTTTTTATTGAAAGGTGGTTACTGGGAACCTAGTTCTTTACCTTGAGATTCCCTGTGGAAGAGAAATAATGTAAATTCTGTGTGTGGTCAATTTGGAGCTCTTGCCTTACAGAGAAAGCAGTTAACCTGGCAGCTGTTGTAATCTGTTACCCTAAGGAATGGGGCAGTGGGAAGCATGTCCTTGCCACTGACTGACATTGGCATGCTTTCCTCCTCCTGGGAGAGGATGTTGCTTTTCTATTACTCTATAAGTGGATTTCTTTTCTGCACTACCTACTCCACCCAATGAGCGTTTCCTTCCACAAGGTCAGGGAATTGAGTTGCTGATGTTCCAGCAGTAGCAGGAATACTTCATCCCTTTCCAAAGCTTTGCTGTTTGTATAAGAGGTGGGAATTAATCTGACTGACATTCTAGTGTAAATTTGGGAACAGTGATGTAGTCGAAACCTGTATACATAACCAGATATGAATAAACAGAATGGAAATAAAACACAAAACACCACAAAACCAAAGGTGCTGTTTATTCTCCCTGACTATTCATTGTTAACTATCTACAGCCATAGTAATGCTTTATAGGCAGTCGGAGCTACCAGCATCTTTCCATGTGCATTATATTATCAACATAAACTCTTGATAACATCTGATTTACCTATCTGTATGCACAATACTGATCACAAGCCTTTTCTGTTGCAGTAGCTAAGGATAAAACACTAACCTCTTCCAAAGACAAATGTCCCGTCTTAAAGCAGATAAAAATCTGTCACTTTATTAAGTCAGAGGAGCAAAAGATACTGTATGTGGTCTTAGTCTGTACAGATTAATTTATCCTCTCTTCATTATTGTATGGATCTGGCCCTTAAGTAGATGGGTATTAAAAGAATCTGGAATGTGTAACCTGTTCCTTGTCAGGAAGCAGATAGCCTGGGTGCCATATCCCTGAATAATATGATATTCCCCTGCTCCCTCTCCCAAGTCCTCTGGAAAAATGTTGAGAAATATCTTTGTATAACTCAGGGAGTAAATCTAATGCTAAGTGGTGACTTCCATTTTGAAAGCGGACATTTGCTGTTAGGGACAGCAGAAACCACTCCACTCTGATGTAGGAACAGTAATATGGGTTTTCAGGTTGCTCTTTAAAACACTTAATTGCTGTTCCACACCTTGCAGATGAAGACTAAACCATGCTGTAAAGTTTCTATTATAGGTTTGGAATTACACACTGGCCCACACAAAAGTAGCAGTGCAATATGACCCATTGTTTTATTTTCTTATTTCTGCACACACATTTCAGATGGAGCATCTGTGTCTTTAAGACTAATTTTGAAAAACTTTTTCTCATCAAAATAGACTCTGTGCTTAACTGTTTTCCTAACATATATTGCATGTCAAATACAGCCAGTGCTGTCTGTCCTGTAGTCAGTACCCACAGTAAGTATAAATGTAAAAAGCACACATTTGTATTTCATTCTGGTTCATTATTACTTGGCCTCCTGATTCCTAGAAATTCTGAACAGCAAAACAGACTGAGTGGGTTATTTTTCTTGTAGAATGCAACTGCTGGGCTGATTTAGGTTTGTTTGCATATTAATTCTTCAAATACCGTGATTAGCAGGGGTATATGGCTATTTATAACAGCTATATATGCTAGCCATTTTCCCTTTTAAAATTAGATTTGCTAATTGTTTTCCTCCAAACTCAGAATGTCAGTTGGTTTTTAGAGAATCAGTTTTTAGGATATGTGTGAGTAATGCTGTATGTCCAAGACTCAAATATCATGAAGCTTACTAAGTGGAATGTTGTAATGAAAAGAGAGTGATGCTGTCAGAAGAGTAGTCAGAAATGGTTGAGCTCTGAAAACCAAAGCACAAGAGTCAATAAGAGCACATCTCAAACGTGTGGTCATAGCAAGGGAAAAGAATGTTATTTTGCTGCTCACTGGATTCTGTATTTAGGGATATTGTATGCCAGTCTGGACACACTAAACAAATCTGTCCTGAGTAGCTGTTGTACTTGGCCCGGGCTGCTGGAAGAATAAGGAGAAATAAGGGTGCAGTCACCTGTTGGTTCTGACTCGCCTCAATTTAGGAATTACTGATCCTAAACTGATGTGTGCGATGGATTGATAATATAGCTGCTTTTAGTGTGAGGCTTGCTTGGAATCTATTGCTCATTCAAATTGCTGTTTTGTACTGATGGCTTTCTGAATAAAACACCAGGTACTTTTTGTTTATTAAGGAAGTCCCTGCAGATTGTAACTTTATTTCTTGGTGGCCTGCTTTGATACATTTTTGTATGGGTTCAGCTTCTCTATAAAAAATGCTAGGAAAGCCTTCCTGAGCCTGTAGAGATGGCTTTCATGACCACTGTCTTCAAAGAGAAAGGGTTCTTCTGCTGAAAGACTTACGCTGGATTGCAATACTGATCAAGAAACAAGGATGTTCTTTCTGTTCTAGACCTACTACCTTGAGACTTCTCTAGAATCTCTGTCCCTGACGTTTTATCTAGAGAGGACTGTGAAGCTTTTGGCAATGTTCAGCCCTGAGGACTTTTGGTGATTATCGCTGTGCTGGCCATGCAGAGTCTGGCACTGTAATAGACCACAATAAACAGAGCTTTTTAGTTGTCCCTGAGAATAATGTGTAGCCAATATAGGCATACAGTCCAAAAAATTCTTTCTGAGACTTGCATCTCTGGCCCCAAACAAAAAATGTTTGCACTGTTACTGGTGCAAGGCAACTTTCTACTTGTGTTTCTCCCCGTAGTGGGAAAAGGGCAGTAATAATCAAGCCAAGGATTTTCAGAGAAAGCTGCAGCTTTTTATGGAAGTCATGATGGCATACTGAGTTTTTCTGTCCCCCACTTGCTTTTTTTTTTTTAATGCTTCCACAATCTTTTAACCATATTAGGTTGAATGGTGTGAAGCCTTAATGTGGTAAACTACCTTTTGCAAAGGCAAGGATCTCAGCTTCTGTGGAAAGCTACAAAGCAAACTCATTCAGCTTATTTTGTAGAAAGGTAAGAAATATTTTACAAGTGCTTTCAGATTTTACTGAGATCTAAACAATCAGCCTCCTAAGTCTATTTTCATTGGTCTCTAATATAATTAAGGAATGAGTTGTAAATTTTCCAGGAATGGAACATACTTGCCAATATATTCTGAAAGCTGACACTGAATATAAGGGATGTGACACTTAACAATGGTATGAGTTTTCTGTTGTAGTTTCAAACTTTGATTGTTTCAATAGCAACCTAATCCATAGATAATACTATGTTCTTACAAGTTCTCCTTTGCTCTTGAAATCTTGTGTAGTCCTATTTCAGGGAAAATCCATGGTGTTTTCTTGTGAGGTGGTGTTACTACAGTAATCTCAGCTTTGTTAGCATCATCCCTTTGCATTCTGTTTCTGCAAGACAGGTTTTGTACACATAATGTATGATGTCTCCTTTATGTCTAGTGCAATGGTTGAGTATAATAGACCTTGTTTAGAAATGAGTGATTCTTCTGTAAAACAAACTGTGCTCAAACTGGGAAACTGGGCTTATATGGCCTCTTTTTTTTGTGTTCCTGCATGTTTTACACATAGCAGTACCTGTAGCTCTTTGCAATTCCAAGCTCTGTGTATTTTGATGCTGCTCTTTTCCAGAATTTACTTCTGTTGCTCTTTAGGTTAAAACTGCCCTCTTCGCTGTTGAAAGCCATGTGCTAATGAGAAGTGACAGTACCAGTGTTAAAAACAGAAGAGAGTCCTTCTAATTAGGCAGAGTGAGGAGGCCATGTAATTTACTGACTGTAGATGTGTTGCTTAATTTTCTTCAAATGTTTAAGATTTCAATTGTGGCTGGCTGTACAGATTATGTATGAAGTTGTAGTATATTAGGAGGTACTTGGATCTGGTTATTTAAGATATTGCTGTGCCAAGAAAAAAGTTTTATTTATAATAAGCAAACCAACAAAGAATAGTATGGTCACAAGCAGCTTGTTCCAAGTGATACTAGCAGCAGGTGAGTGAGTTAGTCTCTGCTGTGAATGCTAAAGTTTTGGAGCTGGGTTATAACTCATTTTTTTGCATAATGGTGTTCAAGTAATACTACAGAAACATGTCTGTACTCCCACTTTATGAGTAGATTAAACCAAACTTGATGTAACTGATGTCTTCCTCAATTTTTCTATCAGTTCCTAGAGTCTAGAAAAGCATGCTTATGGACAGTATCTCAGTGCTATGGGTAAATGTTTCTCCATCGTAATACCCAGCATTGCTGGACACAGAAATGCTTTTTGCTGTAGATTTGCTTATAATGTGTTTTAAAGTCTTGTAAATGAAAGCACTGTGATACAACAGTGAGTCCTGAGAGCGTCAGGTAGTACCTGTAGCGTGAAAATAAAAGCAGTGCAGCTGCAATTCTGTGCATGTTGTGTGAGGGTTACCTGGCTGATTCAGCAGTTTGTAACATTAAATTAGCTTCTCATAGGTTTTGTCGATCAGAATAGGACAATATTTCTCAGCAGTTCAACATAATTTCGTCATGTACTTCTACAAAGAGCTGTGAAATTTCATGGTGTATCTGCTGCCTGTTACCAGACTAACTTCTGGTAACCATCTTCAGGACTTCTAATGAAGCTGTGGTGGGAGAGCTTTTCTCGATTTAAGTTAAACATAAAAATCTTTATATTTTCCCTGTCTTTTCTGTGTGAAGTACAGGCTCAACAGGTAAGAACTGGGTTCCTCCCCAGCTGCTTGATCAACATGTGTCACTGGCAAGATGCTGTGAAAATAAACCTGCAAGTAAGTTATAAACTTGTAGAGACAAATCCAGTCAAACTCTTAAGCAAAATGGCTTTAAAAATAAATATGAACTAGAATTTATAGCTTTTGCATAAAAAGTTTGTGAAGAGATGTATTCTTTACCTCACTGAAGTTTGTTTCAAAATAGATCAAGCATTAATTATGTTTGATTTTATAGATTTTCACTCCTTATTTGTAGCAAGTAGAACTTGTATTGAAAAAGTATTGGATAAAGAATGAATGTGCAGGTATGGAGGGAGAAACTTCTGCCGACTTTTCAGGCCATGTGTACTAACACATTGGAGCTTTTACAAGTTATAAATGGAGGCAAGAAATCAGAGTTCTAGGGTATGGGTTAATATATTCATTAATATATTCAAAGATCTTTATAATACTTAGTGATGGGAATATCAATTCACATGTCAGCATTCTGTAACTGATTGCTGACTGTCATTCTCTTTCCAAAACTGTGTATTTTTCTTGAAAATTCAAAATGCAACTTCATTAACTTTGGCTTGATGCTCGTAAAGAGAAAATTCTGGCATTGTTCTTCCTGTGCTGAATCAGGAACACAGTCAGGGGATGTGTTTGATTTTTTTTTTTTTTTTTCTTTCCTTTCTTTTCTAAGTGAGCTATAGACTACAACATATTCAAAAAATGTGAGTTACATGAAGAGAAATTACTGCTGAGTTACTTGATTTAAAAAAACCCCAAACTCTTCCTCTTGGTTTGACCATATCTAATCAGTCACTAAAAGGAAAAATATTTGATTCAGACTTGGAAGTACTTTAAATGGTGTAGTGCAAAAAAGCCTGATAGTCTGTCAGAAGCTGTTATTGCTCCAGCAGTTTTCCTTGAGTTCTGTCCTATATAGAGGAATGGCAGCAGCTGACTATTGCTCCTACACTGTATCTCTAGGTCCAGAAATATAAAGTGTTTACTAGTTTTCGAATAAATAATTTTACTATCTCTGCTTCATTCTTGATCTTTTCAAGAATGGTTTGTATGGGCATTACTGGTGGGGCTTTGATCATATCATCATTTCTTACTCCCTTGTGGTCTTCTTCAGTTAAAGGCAAGAGGTCTAGTTAGCAGCCATGTGCTGCTGCTGCTCATAGAGCTGACCTAGGTGTGGAAACTTTGTCTTGAGTGAGAAAAGTGTGGTTCCTGTTAGCATTCCAGGGGAGCAGTTGCAGCTTTGGAGAAGGACCTCTGGAGTTTTCTCCATTGTTTTTTGACTCCAGTTAAAGAATGTAGATTTTATTATATACATATTAGGCTGCTTTTCCCTTAATTTTTTTTCTTTTGAGGTCTTTTTAGAAACTTTCAGGAGTGAGACATGCTTCTGGCTGATACTGTTTCTGTACTATTCAAACTACTCTGATTATCACAGTTGATACTTTAAAAGACTTGTGAAGGCTTCATTGCTTCATGGCATCCTGTAGGACACTGAGTTGTGAGGAATAAAGCTACAGTCTGGAGAATCAGATGATGATTTGGAGTCTTTGTAAAGCATTCACATAGTTTCAGAGTGAAATGATTTTTTCTTTTTCCTAAGTTAATGTTAGACATAAAGTATAAACTGCTAGGGGAGGCACTGACATAGGTGCTTCACAGTTCGTGACCAGGGAAGTGATACAGTAATAGTTTGTGCTTTACTAGTATAAGACAGCATTTTCAGTCTAGTACTCTGTGACTGTTGACATGTCAATCAGTGTGTCATACAGCATACTTTATGCCAGTCTTCTAATTTCTGGCATCAGCTGCCAGTGAATTTCAAGATGGAATCGTGGGCACTGAGAAGTGCATGGACTTTAACAAAGAGTTTTTATTCTTCTGAGCTCAATGCTTTGCATTATTACTTGATTAGCAGAAGCACTCAAGCTGGAATCACTACTCATCCAGAACCTATAGATGAGCTGTATAAGGCTTTCTTTCTCTGTCTTAAACTTGTTTTGGTGCTTTTCTCCCCTTCCGACCCAACTAAGTCTTTTTGCTTTCATGGATTATGGAAAAGCATGAGAGACTTAATACTGTTGTTGCTAAGAAATCAGTAATTAGACTGATACTGTGTTCATGTTTGCTGTTTAAAATGACTTGAAAGTCGCATAATAACTCTGTTGCTCTGTAAAGGTCAAGTTATTTGAAAATATTGGACAACTGCATGAGTTAAAGCCTAATAAAAATATTTTAATTGAGAAGGCAGAGAGGAAACAAACATGAAGTACTGTTTTCTGTTCTTTGAAGGTTGTTTTAAACAAATTTTTAACACATACATAAAGAACTTTGAGAATTACTTAAAATTTCTTCTGTCTCAGATTTTCTGGTGTCTTAGTTTGCTTTCCTGATTTCAAGGATGCTGTGGAAGGAAACTGAGGAGTAGTAACTAACCCTGGCTGGATCTCCCATACCCTAGATCTGAAGTGTATTCTGCTGTGTTATTAAGCTTCAGAGTGAATAATTCTTAGTTTTATTAATGTCTTGGTAACAGGGAAAAAACGTTACTTCATACATTGATTTGTGTTCTTTGTAGTCAAGAAAAGCATCTCAAACAGTCTGTGAAATTAAGAACAATGTCCAAGGGGGCTCTTGACTAGAGGCAAGGCATGTGGGGTGGTCAATCCCCCCACTTACGCATAAACAGAAAATTTACTACTTGCTGTGTGTCTTGTGTGAGAGTTTTTTGATAATACTAATAAGTGGCTGCTACACTTTTCCTGTTTTTTATCACTTAATATTGCTGTGACAACTCATCAGTTCATAAGGAGATTTAAAGAGCTTGGAAGGATCCTGATACACTAGCTGGTTGAGAAAAGAAGCCATAACCTGTGAACATGCTGACTTTGCTTTTATATCTAGTTTTCTGCAAGCCGTTTTGGTAATTCTTATTGGCTAAAGGAATATATGTGTGTCTTGATAATGCATGGTGCTACAAATAAGAATGCACATCCCTTCGGTGTGATCAGCTTCTATCCCCCTTTTCTGTGTTTCTTCCCCCCTGCCCCAGCAGCTCTGACTTTCCAAGTATTATTCCCAAGATAATTTCACAAGTGTGTGTGTGTTAGCTACCGGATACTGTTCCCCCAAGAGCAAAAGTGCTGCATGTTAACAATTGAAGATCCTAAAATTTTTGTAAGAAATCCAAAGAGAAAAATTTCATTTATAGTGTGCCTTTGCTCTGATGACAGGTTAGTTTCTTTAGTTATGCTTCGTGTAGTACTGTTTCTGTACCTGCTTCTTCAGGAGCAAATAAGAGATAGTTCTTTTGCTATAGAAGAAGGCATTTATCTAATAGATACTTAAATCTCTGGAGATGTTTGCAGGAGTTTTAACTCAATATTCTTTTTCCTTCATTTGGATAACATAAATATCAGGAATTAGTAAGAAAACTGCTTACAGGTTTTTTTGCACTGGATAATTCAACTGTTGTAATTTTAGGGAGTATAGCTGTATAGGCAGGCTAGGACTTCTAAAGATGCTGCAGTGGTCTTGTTCATGCTGCATTGTGAAAATGCAAATCAGGAGGTTTTTATAATGTAAAAGCTGAACTGTCCTTGAATGCAAGTTAAAAAATCATGTGCTTCATTCTGAGCATACTGCATTGATGGTGTTCTGTGCCAGATTCTTCAGTGATGATATGACTTTCAGATCAGACCAGTTGGAATATTAAGTCTGTGTGAACTAATGCAGCTGGAGCAACAGGTCAAAAGTAAGTCCTTCTGGAAAATTATCCAGAAGGTGATGGCTGCAGGCAGGGTTATGCAAATGAGTTATATTCAAGTACAGTCTTACAGCCTCAAGTGGGCTGACTTATCCTGTGTGTGTAAGAATTTCTGGGTCATTGCTCTTCAAATGCTGTGGAGCTTTCCAAACCTGAGCTGTTCTTTCTAACTGGATCTGAGAATATTTGCCATTATTATTAAGTATGCAATCTAATACAAGCTAGAACAAGAAACTTTCATTATAGAATGGCATGTTCTCACCTCTTCTGTGAAGAAAGAAATGGACTGATAAAAACTCTGGTCCCTGGAAGCCTGGAAAAAATTCTGGGTTTTGCCATCTTTTGGGTGAAGGCATCCTACAGAAATGTGAATAGCCTGAATGGCGCCAGGAGATCAAATGAAAATGGGAGATGGTGAGAGTACTACCTAGGAGATAGGCAGAGAGCTGAGCTGTCACGGGAGATGGAAGAATATCCTGAATGGCAGTGCAAAGGAGGGAAGGGGTATTGTGGATGTGGTGACTTGGGGCAGTGTGCTGAGTTTTTCGCATTGTGAATTTTGGAGTTTAAGTTCTAAACTGATCTATAGATCGTGTGTATGAGTATGTAGCACCTTAATAGGGACTAGATAGAACACAGCATTGTGGAAAAATTGAGCTATGGCGGGCTGATGTGTAGATACCCCAACTGCAAAGTGAGTGTTTCATGCTGGAGTGCTGTAAGTGTCATAAGGACAGTCCATTCCCTAAACAGCCTGTTTAATAGCCACCTGTGGTTGCTGTGTGATTGGCAAGTTGGTCTATCTAGATCATGTTTCTGGCAGTGACTGGTAGCAGATGCTCTGAAGAAAAAGTACAACAAAGGGAGTAGTACCCTTTTTCCCAGTAATGAGCGATTTAGGGAATTCAGAATAGTTCAGGTGGAACATATTTCAGATTTAATGGGAGGGGACAGATTTTTAGAAATTTTTTTTTAGTTTTACATGTTATGGTCTCTGCAACATCCTTTGACAACAATTTGTGATATATGCTTTGCTGTATACAAATGTGTACAGGTATAGCCATTTTGTTTCATTTGTTGCTTGAGCATCTGCTTTGTCTGGAGGAAATAACCATGCTAGAACATGTGTACCAATATTACATGGTGTCTGTGTGTGACAGAGGCTTTTAAAATATGTAAACTAATAATTGTATAGCCCATTTCTAACTCATTATCCAAATGCTTTAGACATGTCATGTCTATATATAGTGATGCTGTACGTACAAAAAAGAATTGGGGGCATGCAGAAAGTAAAAAAAAAAGGAATCCTAGAACTGAATGTGAATGAATGTGGGAAGTTAATTTTTACAATTAGAGAGCAATGTTATGCTTTTAATTTCACTGAGTGAGATGACCTACACTGGGGTAGTGTTGTCTTGTATAATTATGTCCAGAGTTTTAGGAACTCATGGATGAATTTGTCAGAATCTTATTTGGCCTTTTTTCTTTCTGAATAAAACATAATGTCTTGATTCTGTTGATAACTTGTAAGAAAGTAAGTTATCTGAGTAAATAATATCTTACTTGGCATTCATATGTCACTGACAGTGTGTAGCCCTTTATGCATCAGTGTTCTGGGTGCTGTAACAATAAGCCAATAATGACCAATTCTTGGCTCAGTTTAAATGAGACAAAAATATCTTTTTGAGGTCCATATCATCTTTTTCTTTGCCACATAACTGTCTTGAAATAGTTTGTGTTCACATTGAGTTATAAAGAACGATTAGTTCCCTTTTCATTTAGCAGGTGGCATCTGACTATTTTTGTTATTAGCTGCTGCCTTGAGGGCATTAGGTAGAAACTTCTCTAGTCATTTCTTTGGTTGAGTTTTGCCCTGTTGCTGAATATGCTGTTTGAGCAGTTGCTACCTGTAGGTGCTTGTTTCTGTGTTTTCACAATACTGGAGCAAGCTTCAGTATGGCTGTGTGATGAAGGAGATGGAGGATTGATTTAGTTAAATATGAACCATGCAAAGATAGTTATGTTTTGGTCTTTTGGTTCAAGTGATGGTACAACTGCTTATGCTGGCAGAATTCAAAGTCTGAGACCATGAGCGTGAACTCCCTAGGCACCTGTAGGGAGATACAAAGCAGAGAGTTTCTAGAGGCTTCAATTTTGACCTCTGAGCTAAATAACTTGGGGATAATCCTAGCCAACGTAACAGTGTTTTTAGAAATACTGCGATGGCTGCCTGATTCCTGGTCATACTTTCCAAATATTTGGGTATTTGTCAATGTCTTAACTTTTCTTAGATGTTGTTTGTACTGTGATCAAAATGTAGCTGCAGATCACAAACAGAGTAATAAACATTATCCCAGAAAGAAGACATGGGGGGAAATGGACTTTGTAGTTACTGGGCATGATTTTACAATCAGTAGTATATTTTGCTTTAAATGTTCAGCACAGTCAGGAAATAAAAGTAGGAAGTGAACTTTCGTTGGTCTCAAATGAAAATTAACTTGGATGAATTCAGGAGCCTGCTTGCTTGCTACTGGAGTGTCTTTGTTCCCAGTCAGTAACAGAGCCATAAAACTCAGAAAAGCATAGCCCTTTTTCTGCACTCCTGCTGTCTCATATGTCAGTGTTGCTAACCGGGTGATTGTAAAATATCACTGTATTTTGATGTGAGTGAACGGCTGGTGCGAGAAAGGGACCACTCTTCTTGTGTAGGGCTCAAAAAAATGACAGCCAAGTCCCGGGTACCAAATCAGAGATGGAAAAATCTGTAGAAGTTTCACAGATTTCTTCTAAATTGTGTGGATGACTTCATAAAAACATCTAGTCTTGTGTCTGTTACGTGGATTTGGGATGTGCATATGTGAACTTTCTGCCATGTGGGTTATCAGCTAACTCACTGAATCTCCCTCAGTGCTGCATGCTTAAATTAGTAAAAATGGGCTTTTCTTTGTAGTGTGCCTATGAAATGTTTTAATGTAAAGCTTCCAGTGTTCACTGCAATGCAATGAAGTGATAGCCTTTCTTACTTTCAGAGTCTGAGAAAGGTGGGTTTTGTTCTCCTTTCAGCAATCGCTAGTGGGAGCAGGTAGTCCAAATGTGCCTCAGCCACTGTGCCCCCATGCTGGCCAGAAGGAGAGTGCTGTGCTGACAGAGCTGATTCCAGGAAGGGATAACCCATTACAGCTGCTGTCTGTCGTCTGCTTGTCTTTCTTCCTTCAGCTTGTATATGGGATCAACACAGAGGTGAAGTGTAGAAAGGGAAGTGATCCTTCAGCACAGTGGGAGCAGGGGTCTTGGTGGGGGGAGGGGCTGCCTTCCCAGTAGCATTATGCAGGCAAGCATCTACATTCATTGAGGTTTTGAGACTCCTCATGGCTGATGAATTTCAAGAGATACAAGGCCATGAAAAAAAGCATGGGTTTCTGTTTGCATGAGTTTAATGAGTCCTTACTAAAGGTTCAGTGCATAGACTCCGACCTGTTTCATTTCAAGTGTCAGGTATGTTTGAACTTTAAGTGAAACATTAGCTAATGCATGTCTGTATTTTTTCCTTCAAGAGGCCCTAAGTCTCCAAATACTTTCTGGGATGTGAGTCCTTAAGGAGTATTTTCATGACTAGATTTTGAGAACTTTTGTCTGTGACACTTGTATTTTCTTAAAGCAAGTAGCCAGGCTGGATTCAGTCCATTGTGTGAGAAGAAGAATGTATCTGTATTCCCTGGAGCTAACTGCCCTCCTGGAGGAGAACTTAAGCTTTAAGGGATGTGTTTACTAAAATGAACTGCTAGCAAATGGAGATGTTCTCATGTCTGCTGTAGAGAGATGGAGTGTGTGTCAAGCCTCAAACTGCTGAGAAACTTGAGGAAAAAGAATGCATAACAAGCTATTTTTTATCCCTGCCTTCCCTGCCTCCCCTCCCTTTTTTAATGACCCTTTTTTAAATTAAATAGGGAAGATAAACTGCTGGAAGTTAAAATTTCTCCCCTCAAGTGAAAAAGGGAAAGGCAACAAACACCTGCATCCTAAATGGACTGAAATCACCAGGTTTATTAGAAGTTAAATTGTTTTTAGGTGAGCCTCCTCAAACAGTAGGATCACTTTTTCCCCAACTGCAAAATCTGGAGGATTTCATTGGGAGTAACAATTGTTTGGTGAAGCTGATTAGACACAGCTGTCATCTGCTAAGTAAGCACTTTACAAAGTTAATTAAAAGTTCTCCTTTTTTTCCATTCTCTGTGTTTGGAAAAGAACTTATTAGTTGGTTTGGTAGAAGGGATAAAGCACACAACTTCATGTTTCTGTAGTTAGGGTATTACCTTTTACAAAATCACTACACTTAAAACATGCTGCTGGACATTGTCCACTTCTGCTCCATCCCTGTGTGAGTGTTTTGGCATAGTGTCCTGTAAACAGGAACTGTGGAACTGTTGGAGCCATGTTTGACTGCAGTTGTTGAAGTTTTGGAAATGTATGTACAAATTCTAGCTGCTTGTGAAGCATGTGTACACCTGCACAGCCTTCCTCCTTTTCTTCTCCTGAGACACTGTTAATTTAATCTCTGTATTTGATCCCAAAGACCAAATACTCTGGATTAAAGTACAACATGTAATACTGCCTTTTGTTTTTTGCTATCACTGCATTACTTTTCCCACGCTGTTAATCTGGAATTGTTTGGAATAGCCTTAGAACTGACTAGTTGCTCTGTTTCTTGGTAGTGCATGAACTATATGCAGAATACATTATTGATGCCTTACTATGCATATATTCTAATTTTGAAAAAAACAAGCATTGTTCTGATGCAGATTTCAGACACAAATCCTGGTATATAAACCCTTCTGAAATGGAGACACACTTCAGTGGAGAATCTCTGAATGGGATGCTTGAATGGTCTGTGGCCAAGTAAATAAATATTTCCTCAGTTTCAAGAAACATGGCACACAGCTGCTCCTTACTCCTTGTTGTAAAATAACGGGCCATTTGCTGACTGAAGGAAGCCATTGACATTATTGCTAGCAGCTGCTGAACTCTTAGTGTTAACTTAAACAGCTCATAAATGTTAATTATGTTGCAGTTTTGTTAGAGCTCATCTGCATATCCCAGAGGCACTAGCTAATATGTCATGTTTTTTTTCCACATGAACTGATGACATTTCTTAGTGGAGATTCCAAATAGAAACTTCCTAAGTAAGTTCAGTAATTTTACTGTAGTGGTGAAAGTTTCTTCAAAACTGCTCATTTAAACCACAACTTCACTAATACTAGTATGGCTTTACTTAGATGTGTTTCAGTAGGCTCAGAGCTGCCGAGCAGGTGGTGGAATGAGTATGCAGTAGAAGGGAATATGCTGGGTGCTTACTGACCTGTTGTTTGGAGATCTGTGTCAAAGTCAAAGCCAAACTGAAGAAAATCTGCTGAGTTTATCCCATGCTTTGGTTTAAAGTCACTTTCATATTGTTATAGTTTTGCTGCTATACAAGTGTGAAAAGTTTACAGGCAGTGTTTACAGGCTACTGTAAAAATGTGTATTATCTGCAGAATAACCGCTTAAATGGTGTTCTGGGGCCTTTTAACAGTCCCTCCCACTCTTCAGCCAGTGGGGATGTATTCTTAAAAACAAGATAAAGCTCCTGAACAAACTAATCCTTCCTTCAGGTCGGATCCTGCTAGTGTTCTTTGTAGAAAATGCTGGCTAAATTCCAGAACCTGGTCTTGAGACTGTCAAAATGATTGTGAAAATGCATGAATGAAAGCACAGATAATGAAATGAAAGCTGCTGTATTATCATTGAAGTTTAACTTTTTGATTTTAGTCATTTTGACTGTCAGAAAGAGGAGTGTTGCTGCTATTGCATGCTATATAGAGAAATTATGCTTACAGCATCTAAAAACTGTTCTCTCATCCTTACTTTTTTGTGGTCATCCAGTGGAACTTTCTCTCAAGGGCAGTGGTGTATGTTTACCAGAACTGCACTTTGTGCTTAGAGGATATACTCCCTACCAAACTAGTTGGAATTGCAGGTAGTCTGGGCTTCTAATATCAGCCTGTGATTACAGGTTAACCTAATGACAATGCAGCCATTCCCATACAAAGCTATATGCTCTCTGCTGTGTATTTGGATGGTGCTTTGGTCGCATGTATGTGTGCTTTCCCTCTTCAGGGTTCTTTCCTGGCAGCTTGTAGAGGAATATCTGTCCCTGAAGTGGTGTGCAGACAGGGACTGATGCTAAATGGATCATATCCTGTATGGTGGGGGGGTCCCAACTTGAGCTGGAACCTCTTGGGCTTTATAATATAGACCTCATGCGAGGAAGTATGGTATGGGGTGAGGAAGATAAAAATACAACCAGTTTGGTTTTTTTGGTGTGGGGGGGAGGGGGGTGGTTAAAGTATCAAATCAATGCTACATAAGGCTAACGTCAGACCATACTGAAATCTGTGGGCAAGGGTTTGATTTCAAAACATTCAGTCATATTATTTCAAAGGACAGAATTAAATGTCACTCTTCTTCAAGTAGGTGGACGTGAGAATTGGTTTCTGGATTTGCTCCTAAAAGCCTGGAGAAATATTGGATAGTACACAATCTAGTAGCTTTTGGTTAGAAACGAAACAGAAAACTTTTTGGGAAAGTAAAGGGACACTCCAGATTGAGTGTGTGGTTCAATTATAAGTCAGTTACTGATGTTTTGGGAAAAACATGCTTGCAAAAAGAATTCTGGATTTTAAAAAAACTTTAGAGCTCACTTACTTCTAAAGAAGTGATGTAACTCATTAGAGCTAGTATGACCATCCAACTATCAATTCTGGTCACATCTTTTCAGTATTTCTCACTGGGCTTTTAGTTTTTCTTCCAAAGGTCCACCTAAAAATTCTACTGTTGCCCTTGAATTCTGCCCCATTTACGTGCATGTGTCATGCAGCAGATGGAGACAGCTTGCTGAGATTAGGTACAATTTCACATATCCAGAGTGATACTTAAATGAAATAAAGAAGAAAACACCCAAATTGGTTATCTCAGTGGTGACTCCAAGTGTCTTGTTTTGAGTCTGACAGTAAATTTCCTGTGCTGCATCCTTAAACTGATGGAATAAAGCATACTCAAATGACTGAATTCAGGAAATGAGTTAAGAAAATGGTGATTTGAATATTGGTCTTCTTCAAAATTCTGGTCCAGAAATACCTTATTGTGGCTGCACTCTAAGTTACAACTTGAGTTTTTTCAAGCACATTGCATGTATTTTGGCTTTGCTGTGAATTGGGTGCTGATGAAAAGCATGATTGACTTGAATGTAAGTTTGACACATACAGAAAGATGTGCACCTGAAAAATCTTGGCTAATGAAGTAGTCCTGAGGCTGATCTTAGAGATCAGTCTCTGGACCAAAAAATGAGATAGACAAAAGAAACAAATTGTCCTGAGTAAGAAGCTTTCCTTGGTTTTGTTTGTTAATTCTGTAACCTACTCAAGTCTGAATGGATGACCTAAATGTTACTGCAAATCTCATTGTTCCACGTCTCTGAGCAAAGGAATAAATTGATCTTAATGTTTAAGTCCTGCATTCAAGGATTTGATTTCAGATTTGTAAAGGACTTCAAGAAAGCAATAGCTAAAGGAGCTGTTGGAACAACAGCAATGTATGGTGTACACCAATTTCTTTGCAATCTACATTTTGAAACCCAAACAGGCTAGTGAACTGACAAAGTGCTTGTCTATCCAAGTGGGGAGGATGCATCACTAGTACCATCTTTGTATTATTTGTGAGGCTTGTAAGTAGGAAAAAACAATCAAGTTTATTTAAAGACAAAAGCTTGTCTATTAGTAGGTAACTTGTGTGGGGAGAAGAAAAGTGATGAAGAACTGAAATGTTAAAAGTTACAAAAGAAAAGTTGTCAACAGCATTAATAATATTTTCTCCTTTTTTTTCCCCCTCTTGCAGACCTTCAAGTGCTGACCTTCTTGGTCTATTAAGTTATTATAAACTTTTGCTGCTCTGCGAACATATAAAGATGTCTCGCAGCCCTGACGCTAAGGAAGACCCTGTGGAATGCCCTCTTTGCATGGAGCCTCTGGAAATTGATGATATCAATTTCTTCCCTTGCACCTGTGGCTACCAAATCTGTCGTTTCTGTTGGCATCGTATTCGCACTGATGAGAATGGACTTTGTCCTGCTTGCAGAAAGGTAAATCCCTGGAACAACGGCTTGTCTTGCATATATCACAAGGCTCTTGCATTGTGTTGGTGCCAAAGACACCCTTTTCCTTAAGGGAAACAATCATCTAGTCATGGCTTAGATCAAGGGTGAGGTGTTGGATCTTTCAGATTCTGTCTGCATATTTGTTGAAGCTGTTATGAAGAGGCTAGTCTTGGTTTATTAAATTCAGAACCAAGTTGATAGGGGAAGCTGTGGATCAGAACCAAGGCATGCTGAGAACTCCAAAAATAAAAATCCTTTGAGTTGGGGTGTTTATGCGTTAACAAAGTATTTTCAGGAAGAACAGTGAGGATTCCAGCATCAGGGGTTTGCTGAGAGCTAAGGTTCAGCTAAACTGACAGAGCTGAGACTGAGAGGCAAGTTTATAAAGCACCTGCTTGTTGTGTTTGTGGCACTGGAGCTTTTAATCCATATTTTAGTGGATACTAAATGTGTAAAACCTGTGGAACAATACCCAGTGATGGCAAACTTTAAAGCATTTCAAAACCTAGACTAAGTCTGTTTGTCTAGTATTCTAGTCTTGTTGCCAAATGCTTGAAGGTGGTACTTAGTATCTGTCTGTGTCTGGCTGGTACTTTGGTTGGACACAACTGTAAACCTCAGCTTCATTGAGTTGCCTGTTATTTCCTTTGAATTATTTTATTTCTCCTTCTAGTGTTTTGCCTAAACTCATTATTTCCTTCAGCGTTTAATAAAATTTTTTCTCAGTATCTTCTCTCTTTAATGACTTCCCTTGATTGTAACTTTCTTGCCAGGCCTTTCTCTTCTTGTAATTGCAGCTACTTATGTCTTCTCATTCTCCTACTAGTTAATCATTATCTTGTCCCTAGTTTATGCCTGTCTTGTCTTTCTGTCTCACGTTACGGCTTCCTTTTCAGATGCCAAATAATCTTTCTTGGTCTCACTATCTCTATTCACTGCCACAGTATTTTATAAGCACTTTCAGTCATGTTTTCTTGCTGCTCTTTTGGGCTTTGGCTACACTAGAGCAATTAGTGCTTACCTGTGTTTGGATGCCTCTGCAAGCCTGAAAGCTATCCCACAGCAATGTTTGTTAAAAAATTCTGCAAATTTTCTGCAATATTTGAGCTCTGTGTTCTACAAGGAAGATCCACATGTCATCAGCCAAATCATTCTCCACTTGGGATACCTGCTGTAGATGACACATGCTGTATAGTAATTTCCCATAGTACAAGAAAATTTCTACTCTTCTGATACAACATGAGATTTCTGGGATTTCCTTGTCTAAGTCGCGTTGTTTTCCTGGATTTATTACACTACTTTTTGTTTGTTGTTGGAAGTTTGTGAAATGTATTTGGAGAATCACAGAAGCAGTGTGCTATTCGCTGCCTTTGGGTATCTGAATTCTTTGAGATATGGATACTGGCACAGCTGAACTCTTAAATGTGGAATATTCTGCCCTCTGATTGGATGTGCAAATATTTTGCCTAATTGGATACAGTTTGCTCAGAAGAACAATTTCATGAGGAAAGCTCGAATGAGTGCTACAGTTGGAATGAAACATACCGACCCTTCCTGGAGAGGAAGGACACCTCTCCTTTCATAACAGATGAGGATTATGTTCTTGGTACTTTCTTCATCCATGGACTGCAAGATATTCTTGAGCCAGTTTGGAGCTCTATCACTGGATTTTAAGAGGTTGCCATGAAGAAGGCTGGCTGAGGAGGACGTTGCTTCTGTGGCATAGACAAAGACATTGTGGTGCAGAGCCCCCCACCAGGATCTTGGGACTAAATCATCTTGAGCTACAGAGTTGCAGCATTAAATAAGTGAAGAAGCCATCTTTCGAAGTGTGCTGAACAGAAGGAATCAGGTATGTGTATTTGTGTTCAGTGTGTCTAAGTAGTCCCTGTCAGTGCATAGTAAAGCTCCTGGGGAAAGATCTGAGCAGTTTTCTGTTCTATTGGTTGTGGCCACTTAAAATGCTGAAGCACAGAACATGGCAAAGCAATAAAATTTTAGCAGGAAGGTTTATAGTGGGTACAATGGTTTCAACAGGTATGTCATATTTTTATGATGAGTATACCAGTGCAGGATACTTACTGCAAAATGGACTGTGAATAAACATATATTAAAACAAGGATGAGTATGTTATTCACAATTACATAATAGAAATCTGCTATTTGTGCCAATGTTATTGAATGCAGTGTGACTTGTTCAGTGATTTGAGCACTAATCTTATAGAGAGGAGCAGTGAGCAAGTCCCCTGTCCAGGGATTTTGGTTGAAGGGTTTGGGGGAGATGTTGGAGAAGTCTGTAATAAAATAGCTTGGCTAAATGCTTTGGTGGCACCCATGCCATTAGTTTGGTAGATCTTAACTGTGCATTCCATATATACCATTATCTTCCTAAACTTCTTTAATTCACTTCTAACTGAAAAGTTGTTAGCTTGTGGTTTCTTCTACCAAGGAGAGAGTACTTGTACATGTTTGAACTGTTCTATAGCTTAACATCTGCATGTGCAGAATACGTTCATGTGGTTGCAGTCAATTGATTTAGTTTGTCTTAAGTTTCCTCCAGTGAATTACAGCATAAACATTTGCTTTAGTAAGGTGCTAGTATGACTTAAACTTCGATGCTGGTTGGAAACTGGTATTTATCAGTATCAACATATTAAAAACTTTCTAAACTTTGTCTGAATCTTCTAAAATAGACTCGGAAAATAGAGTCTATTTCTAGAGAAATAGAAATTGTTTCTATTTAACTGAAAAAAATCTACTTTAAAAAAAAAATGGAACTGTCTTGCTTTGAGTTCTTGATGCCCTTTGGAATTGCAGGTGTAGCCAAGGTAAGGTAGTTGTAGGTGTAGGTATAAGGTAGTAAGCAAGGCTTCCTCTTTTTCCCGTTAATTGATTTCTTAACTGTGAGTGAAATAGCTGCTAACTAGTCAAATTAGAATGAATATATGCTGTCTTCAAAAGAGATTTCTGTAGCCAAAATCCAGTTTCCAGGTCAGCAGACTTGCTGGTTCTGGTTGTAAAGCCAGTGATTTTTATCTTTGCAGTGATATTTCTATTTTCTTTTCTGTAAAATTCAGCAGTCTAGGTACTGTTTGTCATGTGAATAATACATACCATTTCAATTGCTTAATTAGAGCATGTCACTCTCAGACCTTAGTATCAGTTCCTGCACTTTTTAAATCCAACAACAAAAAAGCCTAGCTTTTTCATGTTTCTTAAATACTTTGCTCTTCCACAAAATAATATAACTTGATACACAGCTGTTCTTCTGGTGTGGCTTTGACTTTTTCTCCAGTTCCTTGACTTGGCGACCTTTATTTCTCCTAGCACCGTGTGTTAGAGAGGGAGAGAAATAGTGTACTGCTACATGTATGATCAAGAAATTAACATGCTTTAAGCATATTTTTGTCCATGTTTCTCCTACTACTTCTGTGTAAAAGGAACGCTTGGTCTTAATGCAGTCTCCAAATGTCAATGTTTCCTCCTACGCTTTTAATCCCACAACAGAATAGTTTGGTGCAACAATTGATATTTTGAACTAGATAGGAAATTGCTTGCTTTTTTTTTAATATAAGTATAATGGTGTATACTGTTCATAGATCTTTTTGACTTTCTTTATTTCTTGTTTCAGGACCTACTTGGTAGCAAGACAACAAGTGGAAAATGTTGGTACATCCATTATATGGAAGGAATGTGACCCATCTGGGAATGACAAAGTGCTTGATAAATCAGAGCTCAGCTTTCAACAATTGGGAAATGGGGAAAAAAGTCTGAAAGAAAAAAAAACCTTAAATAACAAGACAAAATTAGTCAGGAAGACTGAGAATTCATCAAGGGCCATCTCTGATTAGAGAAACAAGACTTCAAAAGAGACATTCAAACTTTTGCTGAAGTCCTTGTAGGGACTGCCTTGCACTTAGTGTAAAGAAAGTTTGGTCACATTTTCCATGATGTCACGCTTTTTGGGGAACCTCAGTGGTTTTTGCTGAAAAGCATTGGTATAACTTAAGTGAAAGGTGTCAGCTAGACTTTAGTGAATCAATGATGGTATCTCCTAATGTCTTGCATCTGAAAATACATCAGTGCTGATAACACTTGAGGTAGCTACTTCATTTGGATCTCAAATCCTCTATCAGCTAAAGCATTAGAGGTAGTATGTTAAGCAAGTATCTTGTTTAAAAAACAGTACAATGTAGGCATGTCAGTAGCATTGCCACTTTAGTTGTTGCAATACCTGAGAGCTTCTGATACGTATAGTCCCCTCTCTACTTCTGATCTGCAGGGTTAGACAGCATAAGCAACATAGTGAATGGTGCTGTGAGATACACCAGCTGTCAATCCGCCTTGCTTGTTCCAGCAGTCTTCAGTGCATGCACCTGTTTGTAGTTGAACCATCGTCCAAGTTAATGAACTTCAGCACTGTGGGAAGCAATGACTCTGAAGATGAAATAATTTATTTTCCTAATTGTAGACTGACTTTGTCCTTATTTGAAAGGAAAATGATTTCTAATACTAAGTTTTTTAGAATTAGTTTCTGAGATGTTGATGCTGTGCTTATTTGCCTTCCACCCTCTTTAAATGTGCAATTTCTCCTAATTTGTTATCATGCCACACACAATATATAGATGGGAAAATCATCTGCCTCTCAATTGTGCTTGAGTTACTCTTGGGATTCAAGATGTGTATGCAGATTGATTTACAGGTCCTGCAAGTCAGGATATCAAACTAGTCCTATTCCTTGGAAGCATTATATGCATGTCATATGAGTGATATGCATACAAAACGTGTATAATACAGCTCTACAGTATCTAGTGAGAACTTTGGAAGATTCTGTTGCTCAAACAAGTGTGGTTGTCCATGGTGGCAAAACAACTACTGCCGCTACTTAATGATTGAAATTCTTATTCAGCTAGTCTCAAACTTTCTGCTGAGTTGGAGACATTTCTTTTCCCCTGATTCTGAAGCTGCTGCCTAGTTGTGTTCCTACTAGGAGTTTTTATGCTTTCCTGTAGAAATACAAACTACTAGTTGGACATATAAGTGTTCTGTGCAGGGTTATGCTTGAGCTACCCAGGTTGTTTCCTGACTGATGTTCAGAACCTGCAGCAGCAAATAGCTGTACAGAGAAGAAACATCCTGCCTAACTTGCTACTTACTTGAGAATGTGCTCTGAATTTGACTATACTTGGCAGGAAAGAAGCTGATGAATTTTGGCACTGTTTCCTGTAGTTTTCTTGGACCTTCAGGAACCTTACTGAACCTACTGAAGACCATGAATGCATTTCTTGCACAGTACCAGAGAGCAGCATTCTTGAAAGCCTTGCCATGCATAGTCTGGGATGTGGAGTAGGAATTAATCTTTGAAAGAATGGATTGTGGATATGATATGACGTCACTTCATGTAGGGCAAGCCATATTTTTGGAACTGTATCTACGTTATACTGGTGCAATTTTCTTTCCATTCCTACCTGAACTCTGTGATAACTGAGTTAACTCACTCTTTGCCCTAAGTAGTCTTTTCTGTAAATACACAACATTCTTTAGTTTGCCTGATTGACTAATACAGACTTTGAGAAGCTCCTTAAGTGTAAAATTATTCTGCATCTCAGAGGTCCTCATATGTAGATGTGTTAAAACACAAGATATTAATTGGCTATAGCAAATCTCAAATGACCTTACTAGTGGGTCATTGGTGTTCAGCAAGTACATTCTGAAATCTATATAACATATCCAGTGTTAACTCTGAGTAACTTATCTTTTTAGGAAATGTTATGGTTTTGACTGTTCTTCAAGGGTAACTTGAGTCCTTATTGTGTTTTCATATTAAGGACACCTTTGGCTACTGCTAAAGTATCTTACAAATTTAAATTCCTTTGTGATACTAAAACATGTTCCAGAGGACTTGATGTTTGACTGTAAGATGCCATCTGCTCAAGTCAACTGTAGCATATTTTCAGAAGATATCTCAAGTGTAGCATAACGATGCTGAACTTTAAACTGAAAAATGGATCTTGGTTTGTTTGGGGATGTACTCAGAAGACTGTCAGGTCTAAGCACTTGGTGGCTCTGAGTAACATCATGCAACTATGAGGAAGATACGCTTTTAACCTAAACGTTTTCATCTGCTGTAGATTTTTCTCAGGTTATTTAGTATGACAGCTAGTTGTACTCTTGTCATTAACACAGGACAATCAGGAAAGAGTTAAATTAATTTTTGTTGGACTTGCACACTGAAAGAAACCTTTGGGTAGTGCAAGCAAAGACCTTAGTTTAACTTACTGTTGAGCTTAGCTTCTTTGTCTTAAATCTCTGTCTTAATTCACATCTCCCATACTCTTCTCATTTTTTACTTCTTGGTGTTTAGAAACTCTTCTTTTTGTTTGAGATACATTTTATGTACTTGCTTTTGTGCTTAGCATTGCTTTTTGTGTGCAGTGTGAAACCTGACTTTTCAGTCTGAAAAAACTGGGACAGGTAAGGAATGTGGGACTGCTTTGAGGAGTAATCTGGGGCAGAGGCTGCAAGACCAGGCCAAATTAGTGCCTTTATAGCATGAATAGAGCAGTCTTTCTAGGTAACTCTGAGAACATTTGTACTTCTGTTGTATACTTTTGAGATGAAAATATGCAGTGTTATGTCTGTTTGAGGAATTAATTGTAGGGAGGGAGAGACCAAATTTCAAACTGGTACATAAGCATGGCAAGAATACTGTTAAGTCACTGTGCATTAGTTGTGTTGAAATCTGTCTCTTCACTAGAAATTAACCATGTAAAGTTTGAATAGTGTAATAGTGTTACTGTCTTGAACTTAGTGGACCACTGAAACTACATTTATATTTTAATTTCTTATCTCAGTCTTGAATATGTTTAAGTACCCAGATTTGTATCAGACAATAAATACAAAGTGCATGCTTTCACCCTCCTTACTAAGCTCTGTTAGCGAAATTATAACAGGATGTGTTGGCTGTCATGCAACTGCTTGTAATCTTACCAAATTGACTAGGTATCTGGGTTAGAATGTGGCTGTTGCCCAAATCAATATTATGTCTTTAAATAGGAGAATTCCATGAAAAGGGGCAAGATGTTTACCTTCCCCAAGGGACTGAATATACCTCTATAATGTGGGTGGCATTAACAATCAAATCAGTGTAATAAAGAAATTTTTGAATTAAAACATGATAATTAATGGCTTTCAAATCTGTTGTTTCTTATATTGGTTGGTTTTAATACTATTTGTTGTGTTTAGCCATATCCAGAAGATCCAGCAGTGTACAAACCACTCTCCCAGGAAGAGCTGCAGAGGATAAAAAATGAAAAGAAACAGAAACAAAATGAGAGGAAACAGAAGATATCAGAGAATCGCAAACATTTGGCCAGTGTACGGGTTGTACAGAAGAACCTTGTCTTCGTGGTAGGGCTATCTCAGCGCCTAGCAGATCCAGAGGTGAGCAGTTCACACTTGCAGAACTTGCTCTTAACTTGCTGCCATGAAACATTGGAATACCCTTGTGTCTCCCTGAAGGGTATAAAAGGAAGCTCTGTTGAAAAGGGTCACTGCTGTGAGGCCCCCTCTTCTTAAGGGAACTTAGCTTCCTCCTCCAAAATAACATCAATAAGTGTTTGTCTCTGTTGTAGGGAGTATAGATGCTCTGTGGGGTTTTTTATTTCTTTTTTTTTTTTTT
>NW_024580664.1:3425423-3546355 GCF_017639235.1 Corvus kubaryi
TTTTCTTTTTTTTTTTCCTTTTTTTTTCCTTTTTTTTTTCTTTTTTTTTTCTTTTTTTTTTTCTTTTTTTTTTTTTTTTTGGCGGGGGGAGATGTTGTTCTTTGTATTTGTTTAATAATGGGAGCTTGGTTTTTAAGGTAAAAATAAGCATAAGGACTTTTTAGGTGCTCATTTTCCTAGGTTGGATCTGCTGGCATTATACAGCTATATCATGAATCACCAATTCTAAAATGGGAGCTTGGTTGTATTACAAATAACTGATACACAGTATCACACAAACCTGTAGGGACAGAAGAAAAAAGCCAACACTTGGAAGTATACACTAGGAAGGAACATAAGGATGATGTCCTTAAGAAGTTGTGGGGGAAAAAATTAATAAGAGGAAGACCTTGGAAAGAGTTGGTTTGCTACTCTGCATCATCAGAAATAAGGTTTTCATCTGAGAAAACTGATTGTGTTTAAAATGTTTTATTTACTTCCATCATCGGTCATAGCTGCAGGCGGCCAATGGAATAAGTGCTAATGAGTGAAAGTATCTTGAATTAGAATATGGAGGAAATGTACTACAGGATAAGATAAATGTCTTCAAAATTATGGTGCCAGATTAAATACACCTTATCAGACTAAATTATCTAGAGAGCTCTCAAACAGAAGTGGCTCTTTCTGAGGTCTCAGAGTATGGTCTGTACTTTGGTAGACCAAAGAACAAATGTAAAAAGCTGCTTTTAGTGAAGGAGGAAAAAAACAGGATAAGGGAAGAGAAAAAATCAAGTTAAAACTGATCTGGTGTATAACACTTCAGTATGTACTAAAATATAACAGCAAGTATTTGCAAGCAACTGTCAGCACTGGCTTGGGGCTATTTATCATTGAAAAATGCAATATGAATTTGTTATTGAAATTTGGTTTCTTTGACCAGATGGAGGATTTGTAATTAAGAGAAATAGTGGTAAATACAGTTGATTTAAGAAACTTTTTTAAACCTCAGATAATTCTACACTGAATACTTGAAGTAACTAGGAATGGGTTTATTGGGGGATGGGGATGTGCTGTATTAGGTATTTTGGTAGCAGTATTCTCAGTGACATATGAGAAAATGTGTACTTACTGAATATTGAATATAGCACAAGGTGACTTGATCTCCAAGAAACCTAGCCTGAGAGAGATGAGCTAAAAAAATATACAATATATTCAAGTTTTCTACTTAAGCAGGCAAAACTCTTTCATAAATTGAGATTATTTGGAATGGGAGCTTGGCTGTTATGTGCTGTTTCTGGAAATAGGTCTGTGGATCATAGTGGAGTACAGGTGGATGCTCTTGGGTTGACATGCTCTTACGAAACTTGTGAAGGCTATGCTGTCATATTGTGCCAGGATTATAGTCTGCAATATGCTTGAGTAAAAGGGAAGTTTCTTCAGGATTGTCACTCTCTTCTGGATGGATGCCTGGAGGGTGGGTGTAGTATGTTTCAAGAGGGTGTAGACCAAGGGAAGAGCAGTCAGAAGAGACCAGTGAATGACTGGTTGTCTATACAATGTGCCCTGTGGTTCTTTGGGATGTTCCAAGTGTGATGCTCTTAGTTCTTGAAGATATTGATGCTTGCTTGGGAAGGGAGAGGTGGTAGTTCAGTTCTTGGATCAGTACAGTTTAACTGCCCTATCCAAGATGGAGTAGGGGAAACAAATCTTCCTTTATAACCTCTCAGATTATTGTCTAGAACTAGAAATGCCCTTATTTTGTCTAGCTTCAGTCTGAGTAGTCAGTACTTTTGCATCTTCTTCCATCACAGAAATGGAAAAAAAAAGGCTTTTGGTGTAAATGTGTCAGATAGTTCATTGGCACACAGGTAACGGTTATTCAGCAGAGTTGCTTAATATGCTGGTGATGTTCTTGCTTTGCACAGGGTGCCTAAATGATGTCTTAGTACTAACTGATTCCAGGAAGGGCAAGACGGGTATTTTTTTTCCTTTACAGGTGTGATAGTCACTCATTCATTTTGGCATGATGTTGATTCTGAAATGTTTTTTCTTGCCCCTGGAAATTTTCCTATATTGTCGTCCTCTGCTTAGTCTGGTCTTTGGAAAACTTGTGACCACTTGAGCTAATTGGTTTACTCCCTTTTTCTTTGGAGTGTGGGGCAAGGCAGTCAGGATTCAGCATTTTGTAGCTAGTAATTAATATAGCTGGATGCAAGTTTAAGGTGTATGGTTATGTGGAAAACTAGAATGAACTAGTGATTTTTATTTTTTAAAACAATGTATAAAATAGATATATACAGGAACTTCTTATGCTGAATGGGATATATTTTGCCAGTGTGGGGTTTGGGTAATCAGAGTACTGAAAGGATTTTTTTAAAATACAACGTAAAATGTGGGATATTTGTCATTAAAATTCTGCAGTGGCAACACACTTTGTATTGCAAGTAACTGTTTTTACGTGGGAAAACAAATCTAAATCTATATGCTCCTCTTTGTAGGAGAGACCTGTTTTTTATTAGTTAAAGGTTTTTAGCTGCACAGTTTCACAGAAGAATAAGTACACCTCTGTAGGAATTATACCACTTGAACTTTCTTTTCTTGCAGGTTTTGAAACGACCAGAATATTTTGGGAAGTTTGGTAAAATACATAAAGTTGTCATTAATAACAGCACATCATATGCAGGCTCACAGGTAAGTCAGAGGGCTTTGTAGTTTTTTAATTTTAATTCCTTTAGAGAATACACATGTGCAGAGGGAATCTAGGGCTCCCTATTTCTGATTAAGCAATAGGTAAGAGTGAAAAAAAAAAAAGGCATTGCAAGAATCAAATTACTGTTAAGTTACTGGGGCATTTTCCAACCAGACTCTCAAAGCTGGATGCAAAATGCAGCACAGAAAATTGGGAGACAGGGTGAGAAACTTTAAAGCAGCAGCAATATGGCATTTAGTCACTAATCTGCATTTTGGGGGTAAAATGCCTTTTAAGTATTTTTAGAACAGTCATGCAACATACTGATGCATTTCTTCTTTTCTTCATTCTTTATGCATCACATACGAGTTTTTATGACTTCTGCCTTTTTTGTCAGTTTCTTGTTAAAAACATTGAGCCCTGAATATACCAGTTTATGAAGTGAGCGGCTAAGAAGGTGACTCAATGATCAGATCCGTCTGGGGAAAGAAGAATAACAAGTAAATAGTGTATGTTCTCTTTCTAGGGTCCAAGTGCCAGTGCATATGTAACCTACATCCGGTCAGAAGATGCCCTCAGAGCCATACAGTGCGTCAATAATGTGGTGGTAGACGGCAGAACACTTAAGGTGGTAATATTTTTATGTTTTCATGTGTATGTTCGAGACCACTAGTATCAGGGCATCGTATACAACTTTGTTTGTGTGGATATGCTTGTATTGCTGAACAAGAATGTCCAGTGCATTGGCTTTTGACTTCTTTTCCTGGTAATAATCTCAAAGTGGGAGTTCAGTGAGCAACCAGCAGGCAGTGTTTTGGTGGGTTAGCAGGTAACTTCTTAAAACAAAGTTTGAGAGAAAGATATGTACCTCCTCCCCATCCTCACAGTGGCTTTTCTGTTGTATAGCATAATAGTACAGTGTGAAAACTCACTGTTTGCTTTTACAGAACATTTTTGCAGTCTATAAGCCATACCTCTCAAAAGCTCCCTGGGAAATTGATTTTTTTTTTTCCTTTTGGTGTCTTTGTAAACAGGTGTTCAGGCTGATTTGGCCAAATTGGTGGCTATAAAAAATCTAGTTAATATTTGTTTCCTGACCCTGCTGCTTGTCTCCTTATGATTATGCAAATATTTACTGAGGCTCTTACTGTGGAATTTATTTAGATTGGATGAAAATAAAAATGCATCCTAATTATCTAATCCTCAAGAATATGTAGATTTCTTACAAATGGACTTTTTATTCCATCTGCATCAAAAATGCATTATGATGGAATTTCAAATCTTGAGGTAACTTTTTTTAAATATAACTTTTTTATCTTATATGGTTTAAGACATTCTTAACCTCCAGTACTTAATTAATTTTTTTTTTCCTTCAGGCATCATTAGGTACAACAAAATATTGCAGTTATTTTCTAAAAAATATGCAGTGTCCAAAACCAGACTGCATGTATCTACATGAGCTAGGTGATGAAGCGGCCAGTTTCACAAAAGAAGAAATGCAGGTAAGTGTAGTGAATGGGAAACGCATGAAATGTGGCATGGATGTTTTACTGTCTGTGATTTAGTCTAATGTGTGCAATGTGTTTGCTGAATGTTATGGCAGTGCTGAATTTTGAACTCCAAGAGGTGATCAACCAGTTGGATATTGCAAAGAACAGGTAGTGCAATTTTTTCTATTGCATGCTGTTTTTAAAGTCTGAGAAGTCAGGTGAGTATTCATGAGGCAAAAAGATGGAGATTAAACTCTTAACCAAGAATTCAAATAACCTGAGCTAACTGCTTCCCCTTTTTTCGTACTAATGTAAGGTAATGTTATTTTAGATCTGTATGAAAGAAGCTACTACAAATATGGGTTTTCCTGTAAAATTGGTGTGTGTGGACAGTTACCATGGATTGACTCTTGTGCTGTGATTGACCATGCTGTCTGAATCCCAGTAACCCTTTTAGCCTATGAAGTGTTTAGAAACCATTTGCAAATAAAACATTGAGGGTAACTATAGTAGTACATAAAAAACAATGCTAAGATTTTTTTTTTTACTATCTCAGTATCAAAATACTTACTGTCTAGGGTAGGGAACCAAGTAAATGGATAGCTTTACTGTCTCAAATGTGGTGGATTCTGAGGTCTTTAGGGTCTGGCTCTGTCCCTCTACATGAGGTATGGTAAAGCTTTTAAACTCAGTCTCAGGTATGCCAGCCTTTCATCCATGCTGTAGTTCTTGCATGTGGTCTGTCCATGAAGCAGAGAGTCTTCACCCCTAGTGCCAGCACAAATGTTGTTCTAGTAGAATTTTTTTGATGTGTTAGGCTGCTGTAAGCCAGAAAATAAGGAAGAATGTTCATATCTTTTAAATACTTTCTACAAATTATTTCTGAGGATTTCAGCAGATAATTGCAATAGAAGGAAAAATTCCAAGGACAAGTTGCAAACCAGGCCACCTTCCCTGTTTGTTTCCCTGTATTTCTCTCACCACCTAGATCTGTTACGTAGACATGTTTGAGGGTATGTTCTGTCTGGTCGTCTTAGTTTTTTATAGAGCTGTCAGCCATGAATTTATTTAATCCATTTTGAACCTGTTGGTACTGCCAGCCCTTTAGTCTTTTGTGGCAGCAAGCCCCAGAAATTCACCAGCTGTTTTGTAAAGTGCTTTCTTTTGCCAGTGTTAAACTGCTCTCTAGTTACTTTTGTCAAGTGTCCCTTAATCTTAGCTTTGTAGTGCTTGCTGAAAGCAAAACCCCTTATTCACCTTATTCATTGCCTTTGTGATGTGGCAAAACTTCATCTAGTATCTCCCACCTTTCTCTCCAAATCATAGTTTCTGGGCTTTTAAACTTTTTTTTAAAGCAGTTGCTTCATTTCTGTGATAATTTCTCTTGCACTGCTCTGTATTTTCTAGCTATGTCCTCCTTGAGATGCAGAGCTCAGATGCATGATGTGGGGGAAGCCAAGTTTAATTTCTCAGTTCTCAGTGTCTTATATGTAGTGTGATATGTGCTTCTTAAAAATTTTGGTTTAGTTTATTTGAAGTGGCCTTTTTAATGATACCCAGCACATCTTCTGAAGCTAGTGCATAATCAACTAACAGTTTCAGAGGTCTGTTGGCAGTAACCTCAGCATTTTTTTTTCTGAGCTGTAACAGCCAGTTCACAGACCAGTAGAGGGTTACTATCATCTAGACTGCTTTTCCCTTCTTGTGTCATCTGACATGTCCCTGGTGAAGCTGATTTGCCACCGTTCGCTTGTTTGCCAGTTTCTCTGTGATTCTTTTGGAGCTCTTCATTATCAGCATGGCAGTTTATTACCCAAAAAGCTTGATATTGTCAGCAAAGAACTTGCTTTTCAGTCCTTTCTCATGCATGCTGATGGTGTTGTATAGAACTGACACTAGTCATCAGTCCTCATTGCTTGCTTCTGCACCCTAAGAGTCTACCTTTGAACCAGCTTCAATTCACACAGGAACCTTTTCTCTCTTCCATGGCAGATTAGTAAATAACTGGTGTGAAACCTTATCAAAGATGTCTTTTAAAGTTTTGTGGATCCTCTTTATTTATGCTTACTGACTCTATAAAGAATTCATGTTAGTGAAACAGGGTTTCCCTTTAAAATAGATATTCAGATTCAATCCCACTGGCTTGTGTTTACCCATGAACTTCTATTTTAAAAAATTATTAGTTAGTAACCTTTGGAAGGATGAAGATTTACTTAGCAGCCTGTAGTTCATAGAATCTTTTCTACAGCCCTTTTTGTAGGAGTCAGTGGCAAACTGTCAGTCCTCTGGCCTGACTGCTGGTTAAAATTGATAGGCTACATACCTTGGTCAGGATTTAATTTTCATGTATGAGTTTCTTCAGAAGTCTTGAGTGGATTTTACTTCGTCTGGGTGGCTTGCATGAATCTTCCTTCCCTGTTCCTTGTTATATTGCTTAAACTTTTAAAAAATTTCTTATTGCTTTCTTAAAAGTAATTGGAAATTACACAACTGCCAAGTACATTGTTCTTTCAGTGTGCCAGCTTTCCTGCATTTGGGTTAGTGTCAGTGAATTTCCAGGTCCATTTAATGAGATTGAATGTTCATTGTTGCAGACTTTGACTCTGTATTTAAAAAAAAAATTGTCAATGGATGAATTTGTATTCTAGGTTAAATAATTAATAGAGCTAAATATTGTAGCAAACTAAAAAGAATTGGTTGAACTCCAGGAAGTGTCTGAAAGTGAAGCTGGGAATTGTAGGTGGGTTGGAGTTGCTAAGTTTGGCCTCTGGGTTGTCTGTTATAAATAAAACGCAATTACTGCAAGCTCCTATATAGGTTTTTAATCTTGTTTCTTTCTTGCATTTATGTGGCAAGTAAATGAATTTAAGACTGACCTCTGATGTACCTGGCCGTGATATTCAGTCTTTTGTCACTGAAGCAAGTTGAGAGATCCAGAGAGGTTTCTTCTTACTCAGCTGCTTAACGTTTGCAGTGCAAATCTGTGCATCAACCTAGCTGTAGTCATAGTTGGATGGTGAAAGAAGCTTTTCCAGGGTGCAGAATATCTCAAGGTGTGCGTTTAGGTGAGCCATACTATAGAACCACAGTTTTTCCTACTACGGGTAGCAGCTTGGGTGTAGGCACTGACAAAGCGGGTAGGATGATGCACGCACCGGTTATTTCAACCCTTCCTGAGAGTTGTATAAGTTGACTACATAAGGACATTTTCAGAATCAAACAGTAATGGAGAACTGGACAATTAAGTAGCAAAAGAATGGAGGTATAGATAGTGTTTAACTTGAAGTGTTCCGGTGAGATATGCAGTTGCTCTTCTAAAGGAACCCATAAGGGAATATAGTTTATCAGCAGTACTATTTTTTGTATTTGTCAGATATTCATGCTTAATTTTTTAAGAAAAAACATGCTATATTTTTAGGTTGTAAAATTTTTCTAGGGGTATGTCCATGTTGCCTGTGGACTAATTCCATTCCTGTTCCAACAAAATATTAAGGAATTCAGTAATGTAAAAAAAAAAAAGTTTAGTTTTAGAAGTACAAGTAATGTGAGAGCTTTTAAATCAATACTGAAAATGTCACAGATAATAACTTCCGTGTTTCAGACTTAAGATTCAGAAGACCTGACCATAAATCTTGGCACTTGTTTCCTTTGCTAGAGGACATCTTCTAGTATCTGGAAACTAGATAAAAGCTATTGACAACTTCAAATTCACTGTTTTATTTTGCATCTTGATTCAACTCATAACAATACTTCACTTGCAAGTAATAATTCTTAGGTTGGAGTGTCATAACAACCTACAAAAACCATGAATGCTCATCTTGAATTTCAGATGTTACTTTAAATATTGGGGGTAGAAGTAGATCTTGCTGGTTTTATTTTATATATTAAGCCACAGAATGTTGTCTGCAAGCAAGACTAAAAAATACTCTCTTCACTTGTCAGATTCTAGTATTTGGGAGTTGGATTGGACCTCCTCAATTTCTGAAAGCAAAAAGTTGTTCTCAATTGATTCAGTTAACTGAAAGAATATTTCAATTCCTCAGCTATTAAAAATGATTTATCAGTTATTGCTTAAACCTCAGCTGTTTTATTAAGCCAATATAAAATTACTTTCATTTTGGAAGAAGTTTTTGTTTAAAAGGAACTCTTTGTTCCTTCCCATCTTCTGAAAAGCTTAGTATGGTTGATACATGAAACACAGACTGCCTTAGAGATGTAGCTGTTTGTGATTTCTAAGGTGTATTTGTGAAGGTCTTGATTAGAACTGAGGAGCAAATTTTCATAAGGTTGTAGGTGTTTTTCTGCTTTAGAAGTCTCAAAAAATTATAAATTGGTAGGTACATCCAAGTGATTTCTAGGCAACCTTTAGAGCCATTGAGATCACATCTGTGCTGAGAGTGAGAAGCACTGTTTTGAGTTTGAAAGGAGTGACCTGATGAGTTATAAAGGCTAAATTACTAAGCTTTGGGACGTATTATATATATGGGCATATTATTTATACTTGGGGTATATTATTTATACTTGGGTATATTATATATTAAAAAAATTATAACTGTAAAAATATATATTAAACCAGTATTCATTCATTGTGAGTTTCTCTTTCCTTAGGCGGGAAAGCACCAGGAATATGAACAGAAACTACTGCAAGAATTATACAAACTAAACCCCAACTTCCTCCAGTTATCTACGGGTACAGTTGACAAGAACAAGAACAAAGTGACAGCACTGCAGAGGTATGATGTGTAACTACTGATGCTGGACTGCCTGGTTATGCTTTCTGATTATTCCAAGGAAAACTTTTATTCCTGTTTGATCCCCCAAGTTGCGTACTCTTTTAAGTACCTATTATATTATAAAATCTGACAGGTTTTCTCTGTGGAGAGACATATTGTTGTTTAGGACTGGTATTCTCCAATTTAGTGTTCCCACTGAAGCCACTCCAAACCACACACCACTTGCTCACTCCTTCCACTTGCCTTCCCCTGCACCAGACAGGAGGGGAGAATTGGAGGCACAGAAGGTAAAGGTCAGAACAATTTCCTGGAAACAGCAATGAGATAAAAAAACAGTAACAGTACAAATGACAGAGGGTACAAGAAAGGAGTGAATGGTTCACAAGTGATTGCTCATCCTATGGAAACCCCCAGCAGTACTGACCACTCCCTCTGCCAGGCTATGCTGACCCGTAACAGAACCCTTCCCCAGACCCCAGAAAATTACCTAAGGTGGTACAGAATTGATGCCTCCCGTGTCCTAGCCATGCCCCTTCCTGGCTACTGCAAAAATTTAACCCTGTCCTGGCCAGAACCAGGACACATGCACCACTTTGTTTTAAAACAAAGTGAGTGTATGTCTTAGGAAAGAAATGTGTTTCTGCATTTGGATCAATAGTTCAGAACAAGATATTCTTATTCTGGAAGAAGACCTTGTATTTTATATTTGCAAACCAAATGTATTTGTTAAAGACCAGATGCCTACTTTCTTGGTATGGTGTCATTATGAGTGCAGTCTGTATTCTTATTTCTGAGACACCTTATAATCTTGATATGCTTTTTTTACATCATGATTTATAGTTCAGTCCATATATTTTTTACTATGTTGTAATTACAGATATCACTTATTATGGCTTGCTAAAATAATATTCTGTTGAAGTAGTTTGTTAAGTAAGTTGTGAAAAGATTTCTGTCCATACGAGTATACAGTCACACAAAGATAAATTAAAGTCTGAGGTTACCAGTCCTTAATTATTCATTCAAATGGCATATTTAAGATAAAGAAATAAAAACTGTTGACAATTTCTTCCACTCATTTTTGTAGGATTTTGATGAAGGAGATGGGGAGAGTGAAATGTGAAGGTTAGACTGCACTTCATACGTACCTTGGCCTTGTATTCAGGGTTTGTGTTGTGTGCCAGTTTATGCACTACTGAATTTTTCAGACAATAGTTTGCCAGTGCACTGCTTGCACAGCTTGTACAGTGCACTTGCTTGCACAGCAGTCTAAGCAAGAAAGTGGGTACTGTATCTAAAATAATATCAGTGGATCTTGAATAGGCAGAATACAATTCTGAGAACTGGTATTCCCGCTGGTGTACTGGGGCTATTTTCTTTAATTTCTGGAGGCTGTGTCATACGCACTTTGACTGCAAGTGGTCAGGGCTTCTAGAGGGATCTTTTTTCTTAAGGACAGTGCTGCTCCTTGTTTCTCAGGCACTGGCTCAATATTGACTTCGAAGGTAAAGTACAGCAAGCAAAACAAATACATCGCTTCTTGAATTTGGGAATTGATTATTTTGTTTGAAATCTGAACTAATTTTAATTTGAAACCTAGTTAGATCCCAGCAAAACAAATTATACCAGCGAGGGAAGAATGCGCTATCTGAAACTACAGCAAACTTTTAAGCCTTTAGGAAGCAATTAAGAGTTGGAGCTTGGCCAGTCTGTGGTGCTAACATTTAGCACTTATGGAAAAAGTGGGATGTTGCTCTAAAGGCAACAAGTGGTAATTTCTGGAGGTAATTTCTCTTGTCAGTTGGACAGCATAATCACAACATGGACACTGTTCTTTGCTAATGCCTAGGTACCATCTTTAGGGTTGTAAAGTGAATTTCTTGCAGCTGAGATTTTGACATATTTCTTCAAGACCCATCTCAGTACAAAGTGTAGCTGGTGCACTGGTGAATGCACATTGTTCTTTCACAGTTTCTACCCAACTGGATTCTTGTTTTTGTAGGATTCATTGATATGATACTCATATTTGCAGCAGTTTGTCAGAGCCTCTGACAAATCTGTACTGGTTCTTGTGTTTCTGGAGTGCAGGATTTCTGTTTCGTTATGGAATTGAACAGAAGTTGAGTTCTAAGTAGTAGATGCTTAATTATAAATATCCAATAGTAGAAAACAGTTTGTTAAACTCCGATAAGTGTTTTTCTACAATTGCTCTAATTTGAAAGGTCCTACTTGCGGACCTTTTTGTTCCTGCTGAAGACACCTGGTAAAATCCCCTAGGGCCACTTTGTTTACTCATCTCTTGGTATGTTACTTGAAAGTCATGGTGACTGCATTCTCTTAAAATTGGAGGTATATTCCATATTTAAAACAGATCAAGCTTTTTTATTTTCCTGATTACGTTTTTCTGAAGAACTGAAATGAACATTTTCTTGTGCTACAAAAACCAGTTAAGCATGTGCTGATCTTTAGGAGAACAGCCCTTCGGAGATACGCAGCCAGAACTTAACCAAAACAAAAAGGCCCTCCCCCACACCCAACCCCCCCCTGCAAACATAAACCAATTTGTCTCTTTCCCTTTCTCCTTGGATCCAAAACTGACTTTCAACTGGCATTTTAAAGTTAGTTTTAGTATAGAGATGGCTTTGCATGGCAGTGAACATAAATTTGGATATTTAAAATAAATCTGTTAATGGATTGACAGTTGTGATATATCTGGATTACAGTTCATTTTTGTACAAGTGAGAATATTAAATGACAGACATGCTGCTGCTGTGTCATCATTCCCTGATGTTCTATATCTAATCAACTCACTATCTCTAACTTACTCCAAATGTGTGCAAAGCCAAGATGAGATCTGTAAATCAGGTCAGGATTCTCATCTATGTACATATGGTATAGGTAGTTGGGAAAAGATGGATACAGAATAGCAAATCTTAAAATACTGAGATTTGAGGGTAGCTACTATTACTGATTTTATCTGAATAGGAGTAGGAAATGTTTGTGTTGCTATAAGCAGTTACTGAAATTTCCATGTTCTGACTGTGAAATCAGTAAATTGACCTAAAGATGTAGAGTAAATGTTGGACCATGTAATAGGAACATACTAATGTAGGGGAACATCAGGAGGGACATACATGTTAAAAATTTTTCTTTGTTAAAGCTGCTTCCTTACAGGACTTGGACACTAAAACCAGCTCCTAATAGAAGCAAATGAAAAGCTACAGTTAACATAAAAGAACTTGAGAACACAAAAGCAGGTCTTTTATAATAAGATTGCAGGGTTAGCAGACAACACTGTATTTGAATCCATTTGGTTATAGACTCTATTCCATTTTGCTTACATTTGTACAGAATATAACTATTTACAGCAAAAACTTGGGCTTTGAGTCCTCTCTTGAACTTTCTTCAGTTCTAATGTGTACTCTAAAATGAAATTTAATGTTAATTTATAAAAGGGAAGTAATTATGGCTTTAAACTAGAAATGAATGGAGCAGTAACTTGAACAGTGTGTTTGTCTGGCTGATCTCATGGTCCGTTAGCAAAGCTGTAGACTCTTGTGTAGGTGTAAAACATAAAACTTCATCTGTTGTGGCCAGGCTTGATAGGGCCTGGAATAGAAAACATATATTAAAAAAAGAAGGACTTAGCTTGTGACTTACAGAACTTAAAAATAGTTATGGGCTAAAGCAAGTAATTCTAAATGAGGTATGCAAAGGTCTGGACACTTGAACTGTTGATGGCATTTTTCATTTTTATTTACATTTTTTTCTTCTCCCCCAGATGGGCACATTTGAACTTTAGCATTGGCAAAGCAGCTATCTATTCAGCAAAGAAAACAGACTTCCCTCTGGTTTTCTTTCTACCCTACCTATCCCACTAATTATTTTTTAAGTCATCACCATTTAAAATCTGAAAAATAATATCCAGATAAATCTATTCTTATGGATTGTCTGGCACAAGGATTTATTTCCCCAGTGTTTACAATTTTTAAAACACTTTCTTCATAACTTGAACTCTTCTATTTTTTTTTTATTTTACTCTTGCCTTTTTCCAGACCCAACAGTAATAGCAAAGATGCCTGGCCATCATTACAGAGTTCAAGTAAATCAGCCAACGGTTTAACAATGGAACACAGGAAAACGCCTCCTATATTAGAAAATGGCACAGACCCAGAACACATGACTCCAGATGGTGCAGACTCAGATTTCGGGTAATTGCACTGCCTTTTATACTTCAGATAGCTTGCTTTCTCTCTCACTGATTGGTGTGGAGGGAATGATTCTTCAGTCTCTCTGGTTGGAGAGCTGGATTCAAATCCTGATCAGGTCACAAAAAGCTGGGCTTAGCATGGCCCATGTTAAAAAGACTGATTGGCAGACTGTGCAGGGGAACCCTAACATGAAGTTAGTAAGTGACAACACAGGTAAGAGCTGAGTGGAACAGAATAACCAGGGGATCAACAGCTTGTACAGCTGCACAGTCCCAGTCAGAGCTGAGCCCTTCCTTTTTTTCTATACAGAAGCTTTCACAAAAGCACATGCTGTACATCAGGAGGCTTGTCACTTGGAAAAGCTTCAGTAGAGGGAAGTTAAATGTTAGGGCTAAAATATCTGTCGTTTTCTTCTAGTGATGTGTTCCAGAAAGACAACTCCAGAGCAAAGGGTTCCCCAATTACCACTTGGAGGGACAACAGGGCAGCAGATTCAACTGAGGCTTCTTTGTGTAGCGGAAGTAATTCATCTGCTTACAGTAACCTCTTATTGCCAGCCAACATTTTTTCTTTTTTGATGCCCTTCTTGAATAGAACCGGTGTCCTCTTCTACCTTACACATCACTTGCAGTTCCAGTTTTAGTCTGTAGTTGTGCTGGTTTGTTATTTATGGACCCCTTTAGGTAATACACGTTTGGCTCATTCAGAGGTTGGATGGGGGAAAAGCAAGGTAAACCCTAATATTTCAAGCAGTGGTGCTGCTGAGTAAGTAGCCAATCTTCATTTTAAATCAATATTGAACCCATGCATTAAAATAGAGAGTGTTGCTGAAAGTGGTACCTTCTTGTTAGGCTAAATAGCAGTCCCATTGAGGAGTGATCAGAGAGCCTGTGAATTGCCTCTCAGTAGCAATGTGCATTTTTCTTTTCTTCCTGAAAAGAATGTATTAAATGTAAATAAAAATATTATAGTCAATAAGTCTTGTTCGTTCCTGAGGGCTGGAAGTCTGTCTTGCAAATAAAGGCTCCTTAGGCAGGTTCAAGTATAACAACCATTTTCATCATTTAGATTGTCAGTAAAAGTTGTCTTACTCATAGCTTTTTAGACTGCAGTATTGTGACTGTTAGCTGTAGGGAAAGAATTTGACTGGAATATCAGCTCTACAATCAGAATTGATTGTGTATTGAAGAGTCTACAGCAAATTTCTGTGCTATAGGTATTTAAAATTGCTAACCAAAAGCAGTTTGTTTCAAATGGAAGAGCTTTATTCATGCTGTGGGACCACTAAGTAGAGAGTATTTGTAAATCTTCACTGGAGTAATGCAGTGGTTTTTCTTTTGTAGTCATAAATATTTCATAATTTGTAGTCATAAATATTTCAGCTTAATTTATCTGTTTGAGATACTGACCCAATCAGTGCTCTTTTTTTACAAAAAAATTTATTGATGATTACTCTTACACAGTTTCTTTTAGAATGGAGAAGTAATTCTGCTGGGTTTCGATTAGTCATTTTGGGGTGAGGGGAAGAATTATCAGTGGAAGCAATCTTATGAATTGTTGACCTTACTGTATGGCTGTATGCCGTAATTAAACTTTGCAGCAGCAAGGGCTGTTTGAAAACAAAGTGTATCTAGAATCTGAAGTCTGCACCCAGGTAAAAGAAATTGTTACATATATTTTTCCTGTGCTAACATCGTAACTGTAATTTGACTTGTATCACATTGGGGCCTCTTAATGGAACTGAAATTCAAGTTCTTACTTCTGGTGCTTGTTTGTAGAATCTGTGTATTGGCCTGCGCAGCTTGATGTTTGTGCATCTTTTCTTACGGGTAGATGACAAAGAGAGTACCTTGAAGTTGTGAAGCAAAGATTTTAGTGTGAACTTCAATAATACCATTTCATTAGTGCGGTATTTAGCATAATTAAGGCAACTCACAGATGCCCATAAGAATCTTGAATCCTGAGATGTGCCATTTATTTCAAACAATAATTTGCAGTGAATGGCTTTCTGAGGTGGTTTTCTGCTGTATCTTAGTATTATCCTTATTATTGGCAGTTTTTTGTGCTATGTTTTTTTTCCCCTTCTGTCATCTCAAACCTCAATTTTTTTAACTTGGGACTAATGTCTGCTGGTTAAAATCTTAAAGGCTGGTGGGAAGCTTAACTTGCCACCAAGACTAAATCGTTAATTTAATGTTTTATCTCTCCCAGATTTATTTAGGATTTGTATGGAAACTGAAAACTTGTGTATTTGGAAAATAGATATTTTCAAGTTTCTTTACAGGAGTATCATAGATGGAACTGACTGTTACAAAATACTGCCGTAGGATAGAGTTCTGGCTTTTTGTATGGTATAGAGTAGCTACGAACATGTTCAAAACTTTTCTTTTATTCCTTAAGGTGGTCAGTAAGCAGCGTGGAGGGTGGTGAAAAGAAGTATTACAGTATATGACAAATGATTGGAATGCTTATGATTAAAAAAGCAGTCTCATAAAAAAAATAAGTGGACTTTTTTCCATCTTAATTCCTACTTCTTAATTTTGCTTTGTTTTTATTTTAAGGCTTGTCTTCCACTGCAAAAGCAAATGTTGATTTTTCATGTTAAATACTTGAGTGTCTTACTGTCTTTTTCCCTTCCACTTTTGCAGCCCTATCGATAAACCTTCAGATTCCCTCAGTATAGGAAATGGTGACAGCTCTCAGCAGGTAAGACACAAAGATAAGTGCTCTGAAAGTAACAAGTGGGTTTGAGGACTTAATGCAACTTGCAGTTGGAGAAGCAAGTATTTTCTGAAGTGTATCATAATTGGGCATTAATCCATTGGGAATGGATTAATGGACCAGGAGGTGGTGGAGTCTCCGTCTCTGGAGGTGTTTAAGAAAGGACTGGATGTGGCACTTGGTGCCGTGGTCTAGTTGACAAGGTGGTGTTCAGTCATAGGTTGGACTCAATGATTTCAAATGTCATTTTCCACCCTAGTTTCGTCTGTGATAATTTTAAATAAAATTTTAAAAGCCTATCGCTAAGTTGATGTTTTGTTTGACCTTGTGCTGAGCTTTATCTTAAACCCAATTGTGGCCAAAAGTTTTGAGGAAATTTTTTATCTGAATTAGTGAATATTTTATATATAAACTCATGTCCTAATTTTTCTCTTTTTCTCTTGCCTGTAGATAACAAACAGTGACACACCTTCACCACCACCTGGTTTAACAAAACCCAATCCAGTTATACCCATCAGTTCATCTAATCACAGTGCACGGTCCCCTTTTGAAGGGGCTGTAACAGAATCACAGTCACTCTTCTCTGACAACTTCCGGCACCCTAACCCCATCCCTAGTGGGCTTCCTCCATTCCCCAGCTCTCCACAGACTTCAAGTGACTGGCCCACAGCACCAGAACCACAGAGCCTCTTCACATCAGGTACATCCACAAGTTACATGGCTTGGTATTGCAATTGCTTAAACTTGTATGGAGTTGTACAGGGCTTAAAACTCTGTAGAACCTGAAAGTCTAGGACTTATTCCATACTGTGTTTTCCCCCCTTAAAAATGGCAAAAAGATTTGTCACTTAACTGCAAATGAATTGCACTGACCTAAGGGTTTCTTCTTAAAGAAACTTTACAGAGCTTTCAAGCTGCATGGCTGAATTGAGAGTACTTATTTTAGTTTTTCTTAGCAACATGTATAGGATGTCACATGTATGCTTTAATATTTAGTGTTACAGGTTTTTATTGAGAATGGGGAAAATATAGGGTATCAGTATATATTGGTGTGATAATCTGTAGTTCTAATATCAGAAGCTGTTCTGTAGAATTCAGAATTTTCTTTAGTATCCTGCATAGTTATCTGAAGGTGCCTAATCTTTCTCTTTCTGAGGTCAGATTCTATGAATTCAGACAAGTTATGTTTAATTTCATCACCTGAAAGATACCTGTATTTTCCAGGTACTTTCCTATGAAATACCATGTCTCATGCATGAAACATCGTTTTAGTTGCAATGATAGTCTTGGGAGTGGTTAACAGTATTTAAGAGCTCACAAATTGTAAGTCTGAGGGAATTGTTAGAAAATTAAATTAAACTGTATCAGTAAAAAATGGAATTCAAACAATGTTATGACAGAGTTGGTTTACTTAGTGATTAGTCATCTTCTGATGTTTATCTTGCTCCTGGATATCATAATTTTGTTTGTAAACAATATTTATTACCAAGGAAATTACTTGCTGCTAAGGTACTTGATGCAGCAATTTTGTGAGGACTAAGTAGCAGCGAGAGACAATTTTCAGGTAGTAGAGATCATAGTTAATATAAAGTTGGTTGCTGTTTAAAGGACAAGTTCTTGTTGGTCTAGCAACTCTTTATCTATCAGCATGGATTTTAGAGTGAAAACAGAAGCGTAGATTCCTTCTCCAAGAGGATACTGAACCTCCTTAAAGCGGCAGACCAGGTCCCTACCAGCAGAGGGAGTTAATGTTGCAAGTGATGCTACCCTATACTTAGCAGCTTGCTTGACCACAATTTTGAGGAAAAATACTTTGAAGATAGACCCAGGCCTGAACAAGAAACTTAACGCTATAATGAAAAGAAGTAGTAATTGAAAATGAAGACAAATTCTGATAATATTTTTTGCAGCACTGCATCACAGTATTTAACAATATCCTGTGATGCAGTTCCCTTTTTTATTTTATCATTGGGTCTCCTCAAGAATTTGGCTTGCTTCTCTTCATAATGGTAGACAGTAAGGGATTTTTTGAGGGTTTTTTTGTTTTGAACAACTCCTCTGAGGCCCTTTCTTTTGAGAGGGAATGTCCTGCTTATCTTTCTTGCACAGCATTAATAGTGAAAGCAAAATACTGAACTGAGTAACAACTTGATTTAAATTCTGTTTGTTCACACTTCCATGAAGTAATATGGGATAAAGAAGGCTCTAAGCAAGTGTTCGTTGGTCTCTTTCTACTTGGGGTTATTCCTGAAAATACTTAGGATAAGGTTTTTCTATAGTTCAAAAACAGAACAGTTCTGCAGTAAAAATGTTATTTGCTAGTTCTAGCACTTCACCTTTAGTAGAAATCTGTGACAGTTTGTTCTCAAAATGGCATTCTAAGGTGATGAGTAATGTGTCTTTGGGGAACGTATAAAGTAGTATTATGTGAAAGATAATAGACCACAGTCAGATACACAGGCTGAAGTTTTTATATGGATAAATAATTTCTAATTCTCGTTCTAAATCCTGTTCCTTTCTTCTCCAACAGAAACTATACCAGTATCCTCCTCCACAGACTGGCAAGCAGCTTTTGGGTTTGGTTCCTCCAAACAGCAAGAGGACGACTTAGGGTTTGATCCCTTTGACATCACCCGCAAAGCCTTAGCAGACCTGATTGAGAAGGAACTGTCAGTCCAAGACCAACCTTCCCTTTCGCCCACATCTCTTCAGAACCCTACCCCACACACTACAACTGCCAAAGGGCCAGGTTCTGGATTCCTGCATCCTGCTGCACCCACAAATGCCAACTCTCTCAGTAGCACCTTTCCAGTCATGCCACAGAGGTTTCCACAGTTTCAACAGCATCGAGCAGTTTACAACTCCTTCAGTTTTCCAGGCCAAGCAGCTCGCTATCCTTGGATGGCCTTCCCACGCAATAGCATCATGCACTTGAACCACACAGCAAATCCCACCTCAAATAGTAATTTCTTGGACTTGAATCTCCCACCACAACACAGCACAGGTCTGGGAGGGATCCCTATATCAGGTAGGTGAATAGGGACAGCCATGAATATGACTTAATTCATGCTCTCAGCTTCTCTGAGTCAAAACAGGAAAAGGGAATAGCCAGCAACAAGCAGTAGACCTAATCTCTTGACTGTCATACTAGGTTTATGAATGGAGGGAGGAATGTTGTTTTAAATAGGTCCTTTCCATTAAAATGAAGTAACTGGATATTTAGCCTTGTAAATACTGAGCTTTATAAGGAAGGTGGAGTATTATGTGCCCGCTTAATTTTGTGCCAAAGCAGATTGGTATTTTGGTTCTTCACTCTTGCCAGACTGGCTTTACTTAAGAATAGGCCCTGGAAGTGCATTGTGACTTTCATGTTGGCATGCAGATGTTGACCAGAGTTCTTAAAGTCGTGCAAAAAACTGTAATGATGGTAATTTGTGCCAGATGTCCCTGCTGAGTTGTTCCCTCTTGCACATAACCGAATGGCCGCACAATAAACATTCAGTGCTGTTCATTTCTGTACTTCAGATGGCCTTAATATTATGCTAATCTTCACTGAATGGATGCTTGCAGTGTGTGTAAGAGGATTCATCCTGGTTCTGAGGGTTGTGATGTTGGAGAAAAATAAATGTGCAGTCAGGCCAGTTCAGGCTGCCCTGAGTGGATTAATAGGCTCTTGCATCAAACATTACAACTAAGGAGCTAATTGTAACAATAATTGTCTTGATTAAAAATTCATTTCTGTGGTTTGAAGTCCTTCCATACTCCAGTTTAGCTTGTCCCAAACACTCTTCTTGTAACAGGGGAAAAAATTGTATTACATGTATAACCAACTGCAGGTAGGAAGTCTCTGTTAGCTCTTTGTAGCCTTGAGGTAGAGAAAACTGCCTCTTGAGATGTTGCCAGCATTATTTTCTTTTCATGGGCTTTAGAAGTACTAGCTTTATTATAAGAAAGTGACCTAGAAAAAGTTAGTGGTTTTTTTGATGCTGTAGTACAAGAGCTAATTTTGGCTGTTACTTTCCTGTACGTTGTCCTCTTTGAAGGCTTTTTGCAGCTACAGTACTGCTGTAGGGTCTTCAGGCTGATTCAAGTATAAACCTGGTCCAGACTACAAATGCAAGTAGTTCAAAACTCTTTATGCTGGCAATGGCAAAGTGTTTAGCCTAAAATGACTGATACTGGTTGCACTAAAAAAAAAAAGTTGTTTCTGGCATGGAGTAAAAAAGTACAGCATCCACAGCTGCAATTTTGCTCACTTTCCCCTAAACTATGTAGAACTTTCAGAAAAACAAGAAGATACCACTTTTCAACTCTACTGCTCAATTGTAAAAACTTCTACTTTGAGGAGTCAGTAACAAGACTCTTATGGACTGGGGGACCAGAAAAATCCTTTAGTGTTGAAAAAAATGTGTTCATAGAGATTGATTCTAGGTTTGCAAAAGTATTGCATTATTTTAAGTGTAGTTAACAGTTTGAAAGCGGAACTTTTTCTGTTTGTAGAAGACTTGTAGATCTCTTGTTCAGCTTCTGAAGAGCAGGTTGTGTGGTGCTGGTTGATGCACAGCCCAGGCCATGCACTTCCCCCATATGTTTTAAGGTAACAGAATTGATATTTATGTTCTTTTTATGTGTGCAACTGTAGAACCAATTAATCTAAAAATATTTTTGGCAAACACCGTGCTAAAACCAGAATAAACATCAGCTGTAGTAACTATGGAAAGATCCTTTGAGTTGGTTTTAATCTCTTGTTATGGAAAACATTGTTAGTTGACTGGCTGACAATTAGATAGCAGCAGTTGCTGCACTGCAAACACTTCTCAGCTGATCTACGTGTCAGCTTTGATATATTTTGGAAAAAGAATCATTTGCACAAGGATAGATTACTTCGTCTTTTTTTGCTGCCAGAAATCAGCTGAAGTCTCAGTTCTGGTTTAGTTTGCTGGGTTATGGGTTTGTATTATTTGTATTTATTTTAGTGCTCTAACTGCCTCAGAAGTACAAATAATTTTAAAGTCAGGAGATGACCTCATAACTCATTTTTTGTGTGCTGACTTAATAGTTTCCAATTTATTGATTATTCTTTTTTTTAACCTACATCTAGAGTACAGGTCTCTCAATGAATCCCTTTTATATTCTGTTTGAAAAAAATAATTCCTGTTCTTTGTTTGCTTTTAATCTATCAGTAGCAAGTAGATAATTACAGAATTTTCCTAGTTTCCTCATGTAATTTACAGATACAGCTCTCTGGTGGGGTTGGGGAAAGAAAGTGGTTTCCAAGTGCAGAGAACTCTTGTGTATAAGACTTTATTTGCAGTAGTTTGTAACATACCCTAGCTGACCTGCTAGAAAGGCTGTGTGTATCATAACAGCTGTTTAGCAGTATGGAGCAGTTAGTTGTAGTACACCTGAAGCTCCTTTTTCTTGGCTCTTTTGTTACTGCATATTAGGGTGTTTTAGTGAACTTGGCTGGTTCAGATATAACAGGAAAAGAAACCAAGTGCAGGTGAAACTTCACACTCTCTCTTGTAGCAGAGACCCCTCTACTGCTGTAAAAGTCACATGTTTCTTAAGGTCTTTGATCACAGTTTTTCACAGGATTATAAATTCCTAGAGTAGCTAATACTGGACCAGTTACTGGTAAAAAAAAAAAAAGGCAGGGTGAGAACAGGCACATTAGTCTGTCTGCCTGTTCTATTTAATCAACCCTTTTGAACCTTTTTATTTATGTCAAAACAAGCAGATTTAATAATCTCTATAAATTCATGTGTTAGTATAGTATTTTCTAGGCTTTCTAAACTCGAGTTGATTTCACTAAGTGTATTTGTGGTATGGAAGCTTGTATGAATGAAGAAAATGGTGTCTTTTAAACTGTTGCTGTTTCCGCTTTAGGCATCATTCACATCACTTTGAAATGCTCATGTGTGACATGTTAAATGTAATTTGCTGAAGCTACCTTTTGTTTATTTGAGAATCAGAGCTGTGCTGTATTCATAACCCCACAAGCTGCAGGCAGGGCTGTTTTGTGATGTGTACCCAATTGAAATGGAGGAACACAGGCACTACCTTTTTTTTTTTTTTTTTTTTTTTTTTTTTAATTAAGTTCTCATTTAAAGGTAATTTCTTTGTGGAATTTGGTTGCCTATTTCTCAGAGGAAGTAGTATTTATTAACTAATTCTGTGGTTTCCAGTGGAATTACACAGTGACACATGATTGACTTCATAGATTTATTATGCATGTACTTGAAATGTGTCATATTCATCAGGCGTACATTTGTCCCCAACCCATATTTAAATGAACTTTTTGATTGATTGATTCCCAAATAAGTTTTTATTTTTTTCCTTCCCCCACCGTATGGTTTTGTAAACTGTAACAGATGTTACATGTTGTTATTTTCAGGGACAATTTAAGCTTATTGCTGCTCTCTGGAGTGGGATTGATTAGATGGTTTACTGTGTAATTGTAACTGTGCTTCAGGAGAACAGTTCAGTGACTTCTTCATGGACAGTGTGATTGTTGCTACAAGCAGTCTTACCCTAGATTGTATGCAAACTGTCCTAAGAATATTGGCCAGTAGCTATGCTTTGTTCTGCAGATAATGCCAAGGGAAAGATTGATTTACTGACAGCACCGTGGGTGGCTGTATGCCTTTATTTTTGTGTTACTATAGGATAACAGGAAACTCTTTGTAATTTGATAGCTAGTACACCATCATCTTTGCTACCCTACTGCCTGTGGTGTGTTCAAAAATAATAGGTATAGTATGAGATCATAGAGTAAGGTAGGAGTCACATTAACAGTGTGTTTTGAGACAAATGCTTACAACCTGAGAAGTATGCATATTAATAATTTGCAAATAGAAATGTATAGTTTTATTTCTTGAATTTACTGAGTGGTTGGTAGTCATTGATTTTGTTAGATGGAAATATAGTAACAAACTCAGAGTTTAAAGTATTAGGAAAAAGTTTAAATGGTTAGTCCACTTTCCCATCAGTTTTATGCAGAATGAAGTACTTGACATTTTGAAACACTGGCTATTACTTCATTTATTAATTTCATAATTATCCTGAATGTGAAAGTTAATTGTAAGCTCTCTATATTTGATAATAATGAGGTACTTCAAACTCTTCCAAGACTACTCCTATACAATAACATGTATATATTCTTCTCAAACAAATCATTGAAACCCCTGAGTTGGAAGGGACCCACAAGGATCATCAAGTCCAATTTCTAACTCTGCACAGGGCAGCCTAAAAATTAAATCATAGGTCTCAAAACACTGTCCAAATGCTTCTTGAACAGAGGCAATTTATGTATATAATACATACATTAAAAACCTAAGTTAGAGGAAATTGTCAGGTGGACACAGATAGAAACCATAAAGAATTAAACCCTGTTTAGGATAGGGGGAAAAATGTTCTACTCTGTCTTTGAAGATAACCACTGTAAAGTTCATCAAGATATTTTAACTATGCAACTGACTGATATGGAAACTGCAATAGGTTTCTGTGAGCTGTTCCTGAAATTTCAAAACATGGGGGGTTGAATGTCATAAGTCTGTGTAATAGAATGTAATGAAGAGTCAAAATTTTATTCTTGTAAGACCTTTTAGTTTTGATGTTGTAGCTTATATCTGTTGAATATGTACATCCTTATTGATGGTATTATGTATATTTTAAGATGAGACAATAAATGGGCAGACAGCTCTATTAATTTTGGGTGTCCCCCAGCAGTGTCCGTGGTAGTGGTGTTGCATTCCTTATCCAGACATAGATTAGCATGTGCGTTTTTGTGTCATGGCTGCCTTTAGGTTTTTGTGAAGCAGTAGCTGGTAGCAGAGAGGACAAAGCAATGACAGTTTTATTAAGAAGGCCCAACATCTTCCCACTTATTTTAAGTCCTGAGCTCTTCCATTTCTGAGCAATTTATGGTGTTGCATCTGCTCCTGCTTTAAATTTTCTGGGCTCTATGCCCCCAGCCACTGAGCTTGTCTTGAACATCAAATCCTTTCTGGCCTAATGCTACCTTTTGGACAAGATTTTAGTGAAACAAGGGAAGATCCCTATATGTTGGCTGTGGTCATATTATTTAGAGACTTTATTTACAAAAAGGGATGAGATACCAGAACAAGGATTAACATGCTTTCTCTTTAAGATTCCTTGTCTGACTTGATATTTTCCCATAACATAACTGCATTTCCATTTGAGACACACATTTTTAATTTGGTCTTTGTCTTTTTGACTTTGCTCTCCCTGGGTTGTTTCTATCTCCTGAAAAAACGCAAACACATACCCCATACCCTACAGTCTTGGAAGGAAACAAAGAATTTGTGGCATAGCAGCTGACATTTTTCTGTGGTCTCAGGATAATAATTTGCTATGGGGTTTTGGGTGTGTTCTGCTACTGTGCCTTTTTAAAAGAAGGTTTGGGCCATGTGGTGTGGCTGTTGAATTCAGCATGCTGTAAAAATTAAAATTCTCTAAGTGCTGTGTAAAATATGCATTTAATCCCATACCCTAGTAACAAGCAATGTGACTTAAACAGTGGTGCCTCACATCCCTTTATTTTGATGCCATGGTCGAACATTTTCCTGTACTTTTCCTCTTGACCTGACAATAAACCTGAAAGTTTTAATGCCTGTTTTAAGTATTGGTTTCCTTACTCTTTACAGTAAGAGAGGCATTAGTCCATTAATTTTGTGACCTAATGTTTTAAAGAAGACCACTTGCTCACTTGATGGTCTTCCTTGATATTTAGCTTTCCAACAGCAGCTGGACAGATAGCATGGCAGCTGAATGTCATCTTTTCTGTGCCCTCTGGTTAGATCTATAGCTGCCTACAGCTGAAGTCTTTGTCTGATTAGGTATAAATACTGAAAATAGGAAATCCGGTGAACATCTTGGCTGATACAACTCATAGTTATAGGTGCCACATATGGCATTTCCAAAGGCTTGTATCTTTTCCAGAGTGCAGAGCAGCTCCTCTCAGAAGTGGATGTTGCCGTGATAACAGGGTCACTCTTCATTTGAAACTGCTCTGAAATTGTAAAATGAAAAGTACTTTCTGTAAACAGCCCTCAGCCGTTACCATTATTGCTTTTACTGATTCTTGCATATCCTGTTTTCCTCAACAAAATGACTGTTAGTACAGCCTTTGCCATTGAACATTTTGTTCTTCTTATCAATCCTTATGCTCACAGCACCCCATTTTTTCCATGGAGGTTCTTAGTCCTCCATCTTTCCTCTTCAGGAGATGCTTTGTGTCTGTGTGTATCCCCACCTTGAAATTCACTCTCCTTTAACTTCCCATCATAACTAATTTTCTATTTCACTGGTGAAGAGGAAGTGTTTGGCACAATATGGAACTAATCTATTTTGAAAAGAAACTTTTGGCTTGCTCATTTCTGTTTCCCTGGAGGAGTTTGGTGGGGTTTTTTATGCACCCAGGTTTAAACTAAATTAAATTGAAATGGGATTTCAGATTAATTTCCAAAATACTAAATTGGTGTCAAGATTGAAATATCCTGTGGATATTCCTTTTCTTAGCTCTGGTGTCTTGTCCCTTAACTCCCATACACTTCCTACATTCGCTATGAAGGCCTGGCTTCCTTGGTGTAATTTTGTCATGATCTCTGAAAGAACTTCATCCACAGCACCTGTCCTTTAAGTCCTGCTACTTCTCCATCTGTTTCAAAACCTCATCTCACACAACCCACCCTTCCGTCCAGTGCCTTTTCAGTGCTAATACTTCAACTGTTTTCTAAATCCTGCGGAATTTTTTTCCTATGATTATATAGGTGATACTGTTTCAAATAAGGCTTGATACATAAATATCGGTCTTCATCTCTCTAGCTTGGTTTTAAGCTCTTACAAATTTTTTTAAATCTTTGATTGCAAGATTTTTTTTAGGCATGACAGTGAAAGACAGGCATCCTGCTTTTTTGGGTAGCAAGATGACTATTTTTAAATGTGTAATTTTATTTTGGAAAAAGAATATGTATGTGACAAAGGAAAAAGTGGGAAAAAGTCCTCCAACTTGCTCGCAATGTATCAGAGGAATGACTAATCACATTAACTCCATTACATTTGAAATAAATTTGGGGTTGGCTGAAATAGGTGGCTGGAGTAGCTGAACCAATTTGCATTCTGGACGATCAGTCCTGACAGCTTTTTTGCTAACTTTCGAGAAAAGGGGAAAAGCCAAGCAGACAGGAGGTATTTCATATCAAATTTCACGGCTGTTTGTGTCTGTAGTAGTGTCACCAAAGGAGCTTCAGCTACACTAAATGTTGGATTTTGCCTGGGTTTTAGGGATGAGAGACTGCATTTATTGTTAATAGAACCTCTTTGAGACTGGTTCACCAAAATTTAGCAAGGTTGTTTCCTTTTCCAGGTAACTGGTAAGATCTTGGGATGGCCCTGCAGTACTGTAAGAGGCAGTTCTGTTATCTTAATAGAGTGTCTCCTTCCTCCAGCAGGCAGGTGCTTAGCCTTGGGATGCTGTGTTCTCTTAGATGCTTTTCTGATGTCACTTCAAACTATGCAGTAAGTCACTGGCATGAGTTAAAAGGTGCAGCTGTCTTAGTGATGTTAAAAACATGGCATTTTCCTTTTAAAGACTGGAAACGAGTGCACTTGGCACTGCCACCTCAGTGTCTAACAAAAGGCTGTGCCTTGGCATGGACCTGAAACTTTGGCTCTTTCTAAGTCCATTTAACAAAATACCAATAATGACTGGTGCATTTCAGCAAAAAGTACAGGTAATTAATTGGCTTTCTGCATAAACTTTTTTTTAAGTGCACCAGCTTGAAAAACAACTGAAAGAGGAAACATAATCTTTATTTAAAATTGTGTTGGGGGTGAAGCATAAATGAATCCTGAAGGAATAGCAGCAACTAAAAAGAGCAGCTCTGCAAATAGTGTTCTTCCTCCTAGTACTGCCAAATCACATATAAGGGCAAAAAAATATTTTCTTTTCCCCATCCTATGCCATCTCTTGGTTCCTTCTACACAGCCTCGTTTGAACTTCATCTTTCAGAGAAATTACCTTAAAAAAATCCATCTATTTAAAAAATAGGTCGCTTCTATTAGAAGACAGCATCTAGTAATCAGAATGAATTTCATGTCATGGAAGGTGAAAGCTTGGCTTACTTGCAGTTTATCTAATTTTCCCACAGAATTATTGAAATAATCTACAAATATATATCAGACTTAATTTGTCAGACTATGCTTTCATTGTGCTAATGCTGGTCTTGTGGTCTGAAGTCAGAGGGTTGGTTGATTGGTTGGATATTCCTGGAATCCAGAATTTCTGTAACAAGATAGGCTCCTGCTAATTGTTACTATAGCTTTGAAGATCTGATTTTTTTTTTCTTTGCTATTTCTAGTTATTGCATTGCCCATAGGGCAAATTTCAAATACTTTGTTTTCATTTATGCATGTATCTATCCATGTACACACAAGTACATTTGTACATGGGGGCTTTTCATTTGAAGTCAAAGTTGGTTTGTTCTATTGACAAACAGGGTCACCTGGTGAGATTGAACCCTGATGCATGATGTGAGAGGAAGCAGTTTAGGTTAAAATGAACCTTTTTTTCTCAGATGAATGGAATTGCACGCTTTCTGAGCTTTTTTATCAAACTGTTCTGTATGTAGGATTCAAGTATCTATTTCAGTTGTTTCAGTATCTTAAGTCTTTGTGCACTTAGTTTAGATTCATGGTAATAATAAAGATTATCAGCACCAAAACCTGTTTTCTTATGGAGTCAGCAACAAAAAATAGTGAGATTCTCTGGAAACATTTTGTAGAAAGTCAGGTATGTTTTTCAAAGCAACTTAGAATCTCAATTTGAAATTTGCTTATAGATTAAAATTGGGTTGCTGGCTGCCATAATTATGGTTCGGTCTCTTGAGTTGTGGTAAATGTAAGTCAATCACAAGAACTCTCCAGAATACTTGATGTGAAATTGCTTTTCTCAAGCCTAATAAAATTCTGACACTGTACATGCAAGCAAATATGAGTCTTCTTACTGTCCCCATACCAATGTTGTAGAAGGGATTTCCCCTGAAAATAAATGACATTTTCTGACTCATAACACTTACTTAGTCACAGAAAGCTTAAAAGTTGTACTGTCAGATCATCATCAAAAAGGAAGTTTATTTAGAAAATCTTCTTTTTCCCCTTTTAAGTGTATACTTTAGAATTAATATATTCTGCTTGATAGTTTGGCTAACTGGCAAGTTAAGTTGCAGTTGGATTTGACATTGAAGAATAGTGTGTTTCTGTTTACATGGCTGTCTTTTAAATTGATTGGAATTATTATAACCATGGAAATCAATATGGTATAGAGATAAAATGTGCTTTCTTAGCATTATTTTAAAGCTGAGGGTAGACTGGTGTCTCTATGTGGCTTTTGTCAAGGCAGACATAAGAGCACACACTAGTCGTAATCCATAGTCAAGAGAGGTAGAAAGATTTTTTATTTTCTTTACTGCTATCCTTATACCTCTTCACGGTGGCTGTGGCTTACTGAGATTGGCTGCTTAGCAAACAATGACAAGGCTGTCTAACAAACAATGACCATTCAGGCAGTAAAACAATTAGCTATACAAGCAAAAGTATAGTTGCTACATATTATCCACAAGTTGTTCTTTGTACACTCTTAATGTCCTATAACAAGAACATCCTCTCCTTGTGTCCAGAACATCTTCTCTTATTGATTATCTTCTTGGCCTTGTCTGTGAGTTTCACTGAAGCTGCAAAATTTCACTGTAATATTCCCACGAGTAAATTCTGACTGGTTTCAAGTCTGATTCTGTAAGACTGTCAGTCCAGCTGTCACTCTCATCATCTCTTGTCTACCAAAGCCAATTCTGTAGGTGTGTGTATGTACATAAATTGTATGTATTTGTGCATCTTTTGTTTCCCCAGCTGTTAGAGCTCCTGACTGTAAGACTTTCATTTGAAATTTGCACTGTGAAATGACACTTAGAAAGCTGGGATTTGTGAATTGTCGATTTGTTTCCCATGTACAGACAATGTTTGTGGGGCTTTTAAAAGTTCCCTGCAAACAGCTTTACTTTCTAGTGCTCCTGTCACTTGACATCTCCCTAATATGATGAAGTGGCTACTTGTATTCCTGACAGGCAGCATTGCTGTTTAAATGTGGACAGTTTCCATCTTCTCTAATCTACCAGTGACATTCTTAGGCCTCTGTGAATGGATGAAACTTCATTGTTTGGTTTAAGCATTGTAGGATTACTAGGAATCGTAGATATAGAGAGTCAGTGAAGTCTGAGAGAGAAATCCTTCAGGTCATAGAAGTTTAAATGGGATTTTATTCATCGTTTAAAAAATTCCATGAGCAAACAAGCTTATTATTCATACTAAAGTGAAACAGGTATGGTTCTTATCATAACTGTTTTGTTGATGTTTACGCATACAACCTTTGGATGAAAGGCTTTTGAGTTTATCTAATGTGGTGGTCACAGTTTCTTTTTTGGATGTGACAAATTGTCCTTTCCTTCTCTTTCCCCCTCAAAGAGAAGTACTGGACAACTGTTTCCAAAACAGAAATACCAATAGTGGAAAGTTATTTTGAGGTCAAAATAGAGAAGCCTCAGTCACTTCTTAGAATAGGGCAATGGGCTGTTTCAGGGAAAACACGTATGATCTGTGCCATCTGTGAACATGGTAGCTAGTACAAGGTAGAGACTGGGACCAGAGATGTCAGCTTGAAAGAGCATGCTTCTCTGATGGCCCTATTTGTTTCTAATTGAGTTGAAAGACTCTTGGTGAACTCCTTCTGGTAGTCTTTCCTGTTCTTTTTTTTTTCCTCTCATTTTTCTTTGGCTTCAAAATTTATTGTACAGTATCCTTAAAGATTTCACAAGGGCCTTTTTACAGCCAGGTTGTTGAAATAGCTATTCTGTTACTGAATACACCTCGATAGTCTCTTGGCTTCTTTTGTTTCCATTCTTTGCAGTCAGGTAGGTGGCATTGCTTAGAAGTTGTTTTTTTTTTTCTCATATGATGATTTTCCTCTGATTTTATTTTGTTTATTTGAAGCTTTTCTGTAGTTGACACACTGTTGTGTGTCTTGGTCACACACATGACATACTTAATGGGTTCTTTAAATAAATAATTGCAACCTAGATTTTCAGGACTGCTTGCTTTTTGGTGGGACTAGAATATTGAAGACTCTTGGCATAAAGGTATTTAATGGTTATACTCAATTAGCATAAAATTAGGCTTTTGTAATGCCTTGGAATATAATTTTGATAGAGCAAAGAAATACACTTGCTTTACACTTAATGTAACAGTCTTGTGATCTTTCCTATTGGTCATATTTACTTAAGGATGTACTGGGTGAATTTTGCTTTGGATTTTACCATAGGCTTGTATCAGAATTGGGGCAATAATTTGAAATGGTCTAGTCACTGTAGAATATTCATTTTAGTGGGCTTATCTCACACCAAGAAAACTGGAAGTTGTGCTGTCCCATCAATAAAAAATACAGAGTATGTCAACGTCACTGAGTTTGAAACACCTTTGGTCTTCATTGCAGTGTCATTGTCAGAACTTTGAAAGTCACGGAGCAGCCCCTGTCAGTGCAGCAGATGCTTGTGCAAGCATCTTCAAAAGTACTGATTATGTACAACAGAACAGTGTTCTGGCTTGGCCATTAATCCTTGTCACTGCCTCTCCCCCAAATACACTGCTTTGCCTGATGTGAAGAAACAACGTTAAGGTATTGCAGGTAGAGAATGAGGTAAAGCTACCGGCCTGTCTGGTAGGATGTGATAATGGAGCAATGATTTTATTTAGAAATTCATTTAATGACTATTTTTATACAAATTAATGTTCAGGCTTCTCAGTTGTATTCTTTTTCTTAAGTTAACTTCAAATATTTTTTTATTCGGATTGGATGGACAAGTTGCATTTGTGATGAAGCGCTTTTTTCTTTTGTTTTCTCATTCTAAGACAGTGGTTGACTTTCCAAGTTTTACATATAAATGCTTTTATTTCATGTTGACATACCACCTCAGACACAGGAAAATTTCAGTGCTAGAACTGTGGGATCTGTTCACCCCTGTAAACAAAAGTTTCCACTGGACCAGACAGGATTGTGAAATTCACATCAAGGGAAGACCAGTGTTCAGGGTGTGTATTTTGAGACTGTTTTTCATGCGAACAGTGGTGCTTTCATTGGTTATTCTCTCTTTTGGGAGACAAAGCTAGGGCATGAGGGGAGGAATCTCATATTTATCTTGGTTTATAAGATACTTTCTTTGCAGTCATCTGGGTTTTACCTTGTTTTCTTCTCTGTTTTCCCACTATCAGTAGGCACACTCCTTTAAGCCTTTTAAGATTAGCCTATGGAAGGAGACAGCATTTCCACTCCTTGAGCGAGGGAAACACTGTTGGATTGGTTCTCACACCCCTAGGTTGTAATGTCCAATTGAGAAGTCTGCTAATAGTCAGAAAATTACTCCTTCCAACTCAGTTACATTTAGAAGTAGGAAAGGTAATAGGCAAATGCCCTTTTTAATAGATAATTTGTATTAACTGAGAGCTAGCCTTTTCTCATTTTTAACTATGGTCCTAGCTTCATCATGAAGCATAGACTTATTTAATAGGAAGAACAAACTAGCTTCATCATGAAGCATAGACTTATTTAATAGGAAGAACAAACTAGCTGCAGGATGAGTAGTGATTTCTGAAGAAATTACTTTTCTTCAGTTGGTAGAAGTAACTTTTGTTTCTGGAGTGGATTTGCATTTTCACTTAGGCTGTTTAAAACCTGCCGGACTCCAGCAAAGACATGCTGGTTTAGTTGTTCGGTTTGGGTGTTGGTGTATGATACCTGGAGACTGCTCACGTTCTGTCTGGGTGCTTTATCTATCTGGTGTCCAGTAACTGAGGCCTTGGAGAGTAGTGCAGGGAGTGTTGAAGAGCACTACGTTCCCTATTGGTCCCATCTACTTCAGTGCCTTAATGCATTTTAATCCTTTAATGTATCCCATATTACAAAAAATAATTGTGTCATTTTTTCTTAAAGGCTGAGAAAGCTTAGATCAGGGGGGTTGGATTTGGTTTGGTTGGTTAGGGTTTTTTTTTGTTTTGGTTTCATGTTGTTGGGGTTTTTTTTAGCTCTGTGCAATTATTAGCCAAGCTGGAAAACTTTGTTATAGACACCTGAGTAACATGATGCTTGGGCTTTTTTGTGTCAAGGGACAATGTTTTTGTCCTAGCTTGCCTTGCAGCCCCACAAACACACCCGTTTGGGAAAGACAATAAATTTTTTTTAATTCTCTGTTTTGTCACTTTTGTACCCAGGAGCACAAGATTTTATTAAACTAACTTTCTTATAGCTAGCAAACAATAAAGTTTTGGTAGATACTGAATGCTTTTGGGCCTTTCATCTCTTGACTTCTGTGAATCCAAGCAGATTTTGTACAGACAGTTGAGGTAAAGAGCAGTCTCCCTCAGCTTCTTATTTCCTGTTGTTCTGTGTTAGAGAGGGTACACAGCAGTGGTGCACTATGCCTGCCTCTGACATCAGTGTCTCTTCACCAGAAAGTGCCAGCCTTTTCCATTCCATGAGAGTCTTGTATCTAAACCACTTGCTACCTTTCTTGACCCTTATGTGTGCTGTATTGTCTCTTTTGAATAGAGAAAAACATGACAAAAACATACATATTTTCTTAGCCCAAGGAGGCCTAATGCCCTGTGACATTTATTTTCCTATCCTGTTCCTTATAACATCCTGCAGGCTTTGTCTTCATTGGACTTCCTTGATGACGTGTTGCAGGTGTGTCGTTTACTACATGTTTATTTTCTTACACAAGAGTTTTGAGGGCATGTTGCGGGTTAGTGAAGTCTGTGATTGAGACCCTTGCAGATCCCTAGCTCACAGGTATTGAGATGAGTATGTTTGCTCATGCATGGACTCAGTAAGCATTTTTTGTGTGCTTTTTGCATTGTAGTAGAAGTGAATAATTAAACAGAGCTGTGTTTCTTTGCACAAGCTTTTTAAAGCAGTGAGGAAAAAAAAGTGGAAACTAATGGTGTACAGTGCAGAATTTGTTACAGTTATTTCTGTGATCATAAGCTGGCTACTTTTGTTCCAAAAAGTTAATTTAGGATTTGTCTCGAATGGGCTTATGGATGTTCAAGAGGATTGTGAGCAAATATCTCTTGAGGACATTTTCTACTAATACTTTTAAAAATTATAATTTATTATTTTTAACCTCAGGATTTCAGGTTTCAATGAAAAATGTATGGCACAGAATTCTTTAAAAGCATTTATTTTGTGCATTAGTACTGCAAAGGAAAAAGCAGAAGCTGTGAAGGACAGGATTTCAAGAAGTAGGTTTTTTGTTTGCTTTGGGGGTTCCCCCCCCACCCCAGTTATAAAAAGGTAATTCCTCGAGACATCACTTTTTTCTGAACATTCAGCTTTACAAAAACTGCCAGGGCAGGTTTTGATAGCAATTGAGACTGCTTTCTTTACTCTCCAACATAAGGTTGCAAGTTAGTGATATCCTCTAATTTTCCAGGAAGACATAAATCTCTTCTGTTGTTGAAGAGGTAGCAGTATTGTGAACGTATCTCTTTATAACAATTTTGATTGACATCAAGGTCCTTTCTTCAATCAGGATAGGCAGAGATGTTTTAAAAAAAAAAAAGGTTGTATTGTAGGTATTTGTCAAAAAGACAACCATGTGCCAACATACTGCCTAACACTTCCTTTCCAAATAAAACTGACCACAAGTTAATAAAGTATGACTTCCTGTAGTGGATGATAAATACTGGAATGCTCATGTCTGGTTTGTCCTGCTTTGAGATACTTAAAGCAAGAGATGGATCGGAGAACCGGATAGTGTGTTCTAGATAGCGTGGTGTAACTTTTGTATTGAGGGATCATTTGCTGTAGTGCTAATAGCCACATTATCCTGTTGTCCTTTCTCTTAATACGTCTTGAAACTTTTAGGCAAGTAGTTGAGACTTGACTGCTTTGGTGTCCAGCTGGTTTGCTTCTTACCAAAATTTTGAGGATATTGCTATGTCGGGAATTATTCTGAAAGGTCTCTAAAGAATTTTCACTACTGTTCTTCAACTGCAAGAGGAAATTTCACTCCCTCCAACTTCATTACCATTTCCTTCGGAAGAACATCTCTAGGGCTGTGAATGAGCAAGCTATAACAAAACAAAAGACTTCTGTGATTTTCCTCAGCCTCCCTGGTTTCTCACATTCAGTTTCGATTGCAAAGCCCTACCTAGCCTTTCTTCATTTTGATATACGTCAAACAAAACAACCCTTTTGAGCCTGCTGCCCATTAATACAGCAGCCGAATTGCAACAGAGATATTCTCATCAAGTACCTGGTAGACTTTCCCCTGTTAGTAATAGAGGGAGAGCCACTGTGTCCTTGATTATTCGAGTCTCTGAACCAAAATGGGGAAATATATATTGGGGGAGGAGTTAAATCTTTCTCCCATTCCCTTACACTTTCTATAAAACCTGCCAGCCCCTCTGAGTAATTAATCAATCATGGAAACATTGACCCTAGTTTTTGGACAGGGAAAGTATTAAATGCTTAGCTTAAAAAGTAAAAGCAAAATCCCATACCCCACCAAAGACGGACATCTGTTTCTAACTTCAGCTTTTTATTTTTTTATCTTTCATTTTTTTTTGTTGGTAAATCTCCCAGACAACAGCAGTTCTGTAGAGAGTTTAAATATGAAGGAATGGCAGGACGGGCTAAGGGCACTTCTACCGAACATTAACATCAACTTTGGTGGACTGCCCAATGCTTCTTCCCCCTCCAACGCCAACCACAGTGTACCAACGTCCAACACTGCCACCACCGACAGCCTGAATTGGGACAGCCCTGGCAGCTGGATGGACCCCGCAATCATCACAGGTAACCGTTTCTCACTCCTTCAGCTCCACTGGCAAACCATCAAATGGGTATTTGGCACAAACTGATTTACATCTGAAAAAAAAAAAAAAGAAAAAGTCAGTATGCGGTGGTCTCTTCCAGCTTCCATCCACAAAACCTCAAGGGTCCAGGAATTTTTGTGGAATCTCTAGGTATAACAGAGCGTCACTTAGGCCTTTGCAATGCATGCCCGGGACCTTTGCAGGCAGTCAGGTGGATCAGCCCTTTCCTGTAGGGTCAATCTATAGGTGTCCCTTCGGCTGGATGGCATGTCCGGTATGTGCGTCGCTGGTCCTGAGGCACTGAAGGCAAGCACTGGACTTTGTTATTTAAAAAGGGACATACTCCACTTGTTTATAAAGCTCTCTTTTATAAGGCTGTCTGGTTGTGTTTCCCTGTTAGAGAGGCTGAAGCATGATTCAAGTAGGCAGAGTAAAAGGTGAAGCATGTAGTGTACTGGCAGCTTGGTGTGGTAAGGTCACAGTGACAGGGAGGCAGTTCTTGAGCAGGATGTGTGATAGAAAAATGTGTGTTTTATGAAGAAGTGCTCTGAGGGTGAACTTTCTCCTGTCTGGATTTAATGTTAAATGTTTTTGCGGGCAGGGCACTTACATGTAATAATGTAAAATGCATTTTCTGTACAAACTAATCATGTTTTTTCATTGTTGCTTTTTGCTAGGTTAAATTGACCTCCTTCATGGTCAATTTATTGCTTCTCCTCTGACTTGCCTGTATCCCTGTTTTTTTCTTCTTTTCTTAGGTATCCCAGCCTCCACAGGAAACAGTTTAGACACCCTTCAAGATGACAATCCTCCACATTGGCTAAAATCTCTTCAGGCCCTCACAGAGGTGGACGGCCCCAGTGCAGCGCCATCACAGACGCACCACAGTAACCCCTTCGGCACACAGATCCCTCTGCACAGAGCCAGTTGGAATCCCTACTCTCCTCCTTCAAACCCCACCAGCTTTCATTCCCCACCTCCAGGCTTTCAGACAGCCTTCAGACCCCCCAGTAAAACCCCCACAGATCTACTACAGAGCTCAGCGCTGGATCGTCATTAGGAAAGGAGGAAAAAGAAAAAAAGAAAAATAAGACCCAAAACGTTAGAAATGCAGGAAGTGTCCCACCCTGACTCCTCCCCATGCCCACCTACTGTTCCCTGTCATATCTTTCTTTCTGAAGAATCCAGTTCCTGATCAAACTTCCCCCCCAAATGCAATGCCATCACAGGGTCATGACCATTCTTTTTGTTAAGTTTCTGCAGAACCAGTGTTTGAAATACACTGTTTGAAGTACTTTCTAACCATTCTAAGGAAAAAAAAAAAAAGAGAGAGAGAAATCAAAATGCAGTCTCAATGCTTAAGGAGAATATTACTGTCTTACGTCTTTTGCACATGAGTATTTCTGCCTAGTGGAAAAGTGTCAATCTGCAGTAGGGGAAAAACTGCAATGCAGAATCAAATGCAAGAACATGAAAAAGGTATTTAATTTAAATGAAGTTACTGGACATGTGGGGCAAGCAGTGGCCCAGCATTTATTTTGCATTCAGTGTGGCACTACACAGGGAAATTGCTATGTTGGGGTTGGTTGGTTTTTTTTGTTTTTGAGCAGGGGATTTTATTGCATCAGTCAGAGTTTGACATGAAGTGTGTTGAAAGACAAAACACAGCTATGAGTAACTGGCATGTTGCTAAAGAGTGGTTTAAAGAGGGGAGAATAAGATTTTTCTTTAATTTTGGCTTTAGATTTCAAGTAAACTTTAATGTTTTAAAAGTATTCACAGATTTAATACCTAGCGTATACGTAATATAATTATAAGCAGCTGAAACATGAGTGATATTTACTTCAGTCTTTCTGTCTCCTCTATCAGTCTCTCTTTCTTTTTTTTTTTTTTTTTTTTTAAGAAAAGATTCACCTGATTAGGGCACTCTGGGATAGCACTGCATTGGGGCCACATGATCACCATCAGGAGCAACCTCTGACCTCCTCTGCCTGCAGCTTTTACTTAACCCTGTAGTTTCTGGACGTTTGTGCAGTATTGAAAAGACAGGAAAAAAGAAACAGATAAATAAACATGGTTATAACCTGACGCTAAAACTAAAACCAAGGAAATGTACCTCTTTCTTCAGAATTAAAACTAAAATCTTAAATAAAACAGAAAACTTGATGATGACTTCATGTTTGCTTTTTGGTTTTTTTAACATTGGATTTTTAATTACTGCATCTGGTAAAAACCGTATGCACTTGCATGTTTGGGGTTTTCTTCTTATTCATCTAAACCAGAACTACTTTATCATTGGCAATATTGCTTTGTATGCTAACTTATGTATTGAAGAGTGGAAATAGCGTAACACTTAAACCTTTTAAAGGGATTTTGTTGTCTTTACTCATGGCAATGGCTAGAGGCTGTCAGTCTAACTGTTACTGGTGGTATCCTTTTAAATCAGAAGCATGAAAATCTTGTTTATATTTTCTGAATTAAATGCCATGGCACTCAGGGTAGATAGTATGCCATAATATGCCTGAAAATATAGCAGAGAATTTGTTATGACTCCCTGGTTAGTCAGCAACCTTGCATAAAGGTGTAAAATATTGTCACTCCACAACAGGGGATGAAGAGCTCTTGATGTACAGGCCTCCAGTAAGCTTTTATAATTCCAAGCAGACATATTTAAAACCTGCAGCCTTGTGGTTGGGCTGCTGATTGATGTAGCTTACGAGGGTGGCAGAGAGCGTGGAATTCTAAAGATGCCTGTGCAGAAGGATTTCTCATGTGGTGTGAGCTGTATAGTTCAGGCTGACAGCCTGATGAAAATGTTTGCTGCTGGTAGGGGCAAGGAAGGGAATTTCCACTGATGAACTGTAAACACCTAAATGGGGATGTGGCAGGGGAGGAACTGGCTTTCAGGAAGTGGGAACAAATCCTGAATCAATCACTGGACAGAGAAGCCAAGTCTTGAATCTGCACAGTGTGTTTCTAAATATCCTGTTATGCAAAACATCACTTGGTGACTATGTGCTTTTGCTCTTCTCTCACCTGCGTTGCCGTTTTAGTGCTGTATTTATTACTCTCTGTATTATGGGCCTGTGTGTACTGTTTCTGAACTGGCAGCATTGCTGCACATGAGTCATGTGCCCTGGTTACTTGAGGGAATGTGCACACCCTTTGATGCCAGTGCTCCCCCAAAAGCAAACTATGTTTTTGTCACCCAGTCATCCCCTGTAACTGCTGGTGGTGGAGAGAGAAGTGCTGCAGGCTGGAATGGCCTCATCTGTGGCAGTGCCTATTGGTGCCCCTGAACTGGGGGTGCAGCCCAGCAGGAACTGTCAGCTGGAGGTGCTGGTGAAGATGTAAATGATCTTTGGTTTGGGGCTTTTTTGTGTCTCCTTCCCCAGTTGCTAGATGTTTTTCCACCTTTAATACTCTGTTTTAGAAGGGTGCCCTTCCTGACCCTGAAAATTAGCAAGCCTCCCAAAGTAGTTTGAACTGCTTTCTATGTACCACAGCAATTCCTGAAGCTGCTGCCTATTACAGTTTTTTACTTATCCCTTTGTTGCAGTTTAGGAGGTGCTGTAGCAACCCTGTGCCCATGGTCTGCTGCCACTAGAAGCCAGGCTTTAGCTGCTTGGGAGACGCTTACTCCCTGCTGCCATGCAGCAGCTTGTGTGGTTGGCCTACCAACAAACCCTTAGCCTTCAGAGAAAAGTTTGCAACGAGAATGACGTTTTTCCTTATGGTGCTGCTTTCCCAAGAAAGACTTCTTGGTGGGTAACATCAGCATTACAGCAGCAAAGTATATCAGTGATCAGACTGATGTGTGTTGGGTGCAGTTTCTGTGACTTTTAGCCTAGTTTTGTGTATTATCTGATGCGGATTCCTGCATCCCCTCAGTTGGGAACCAACCTGGTATTTCACTTTGTTCAGCTGTGTGAAGCTCAACTGGTTTTTTCTGAAGTTTTGGGTTTATTTGGTTTGGTTGTGGGGGGGAAAGAGGGGGGAGGGGAAGATGGGTTTTGGGGTGGTTTTTTTTGTTTGGTGTTTTTTAAAATTAATTGATGGAGTTTTCCTATGACAAGAATTCTGTACAAGAACGTTTATTGAAAAGAGAACATGATGTGATCGTCTCAGTGCATGGTCTGTTGTTCTTACATTGTACGGACGCTTGCAGCTCTTTCATGCATTAAGCAAAGAATAGTGCTTGACTGAAAGGCTGGTGACCAAGGATTAGCAACACATTTGGTAGATGATGTCTGGTGAAGACAGAAGATGGGACAGACTCCTCTTCCAAAAAGTGTTTGGGTGTGTGTTGAGGGAAGGAAGGGAATTGTTAGCCATGAAAATGTTGGTACGAGAAGCTGTGTGGCATTTTCAATAAATTTACAATTCAGGTGTAGTAATTTGAGGGTGAGCAATGCTGGATTGATAGTGTAAGGGTTCCTGCCCTGTGGCTTCACCCCCCCCCCCCCCACCTTTTTAATATCTAACAAGAGAATGATGTTTTTCTAGATTACAGTAAGAAATAAAATTATACCTTCTGGCTGAGGTGAAGAGCCATTGTATGCATTCCTTTTCCTTTAACAACTTTCATTTCCTACTTGGAAATCGAGTGTCAGCAGGTATGTGCCATTGTAAATGCAGTGTCTTGACAGAGCTGTTTTGTTCACACTTAAAATAGAAAAAATGTAGAAGGGAGAAAGAAAAAAAAAAAAGCTAAACAGGGGAAAAAGGTTAAATGTTGGGGGAAAAAAGAGAATTAAAGCCACTTGCAGCTGGCACATGCTCAGCATGTCCCGGGTTATTGTGAAGTTCAGTGTTCCTCCTGTTGTGAGAGCTTCTGGCAGTGCCCTGGACTCCCTGTGCCTGGCACCAGGAGTCGGGTCTCAGCCGGTACCAGGTTTTGACCCAGCCTGATGCCTTGAGCAGCAGGTACTGGCAGTGAGGGAAGGTCTGGTTATCTGCTGAGCTGATCCCAGGTGAATTCACCCTCTGGCACCCCCTGCCTCCTGCAGCTTCTGAAATGCTGTGGCAGTGACCCTGCTGGAGCAGGCATTTCCCTGGTGCTGACCACAACTGACTGGGTCAAGCTGGACCTTTGCTGTCCCTGTTCAGGGACTTCCTGACCTCTGAACTTTTGTTTTGCTTCATCATAGACTCTGTTGTCCATTAAGTTTTTGGGGTTTTTTTTTCCCTGAGGTGCTCTTTTAATCATAAACATCAGAGGTGTTGGATTTTAGGGAAAATGGGGGATGGGTTTGGCTTTGCGGTTTTGTTTGCTCTGTTTTAGTTTGGGTTTCTTATAGTTTGGTAGAGCTGGTCATGCTGCTTTGGAGATTTTTGGCTTTTTTTCTTCTGGTGGGAGGGAAAGGGTCATGCATCAATTGCCGTTTTTATACTTGAAAGGGAATTTAGAAAAATACACTTGAAAAGTTTGTGAAGCCTGGGTGCTTCTTGTTCATGCCTCTCCTCAGAATGTGTGGAAGTTGCCTTAGTTGCAAAGGAGCTTGGCACCGGTGTTGGTCTCTAGCACACATAAATCCATTGCATGGCAGGTGTTGTATTGCCTGGGACTGATTCCCTCTGGGGAAAACTGTTGTGCTGGAATAAAAACTCACTGCTCAGAACTGAGGTGTGTGAAGAAACTGAGAAGTGGCAGGCACAGTGCTTGAAGGGTTGGGGGATTGGAGTTGTCACTGGCCCTACTTCAAGGGCTTGTAGGTACTTGTAACGTCTTGAGGGGGATGAACTCTCCTCCAGTCCAGCTCTTGGTGACACGAGTTTTCAGTGTGGCCAGAATGTGTACTGTAAAGCGGTGTTTGGCATGAGTCTGTGCTTTGAGTGGTTGTTGCTTTACATCTCCAGCAGCACATGGCTGCATGGTCAGCTGTGGAAGTGCTTTCCACTTCATTGGTGTATGGTCATCTGTTCGAGCTGAATGCTGATGCAGGAGCTGTAAGAGCTTGTGCTCCTTCCTCTTTGCCCAAATCTCAGTATCTTTTTTCCTTCTTTGGGATGTTCCACTGATACTCATGCCTAACGATTCTTAGCTTTTTCATGTATTTGTAGCTTTGCAGATTTTTAAGATATAGTTGTGTGGTGGCCAATTGACCTGTGGTACGAGAGAGAGAGAGTTCTTGATAAGACAATCTCTGGTGCCAAAGACTTAGTGGTTATGGTGAGGGAAAGAAGCCTCTCCCAGGATGCCTTGTTCGGTTGTGGTTACGTACCCCAATTCTGATTCCCCGGTTGGCTCCTGTGTTAGCCACAGCCCTGTACTTAAGCTCGAGCTGTCACGTGTTCAGGGTCATTTGCCTTTAGAACCCTTCACAAGTTGCAGCAATAAACTGCTTTCCGTGGAACTTTAAGCAAGGACCCTTCTCAGCTCCTTGCCGTCGGCTTAATATTACTGAAGCCATCCTGTGTCTGTGTGCTCATAAGCCACAGAGCCATAGGGGACTAAGTAATAAGAGGTGCCCCACGTCAGGCACCATTTAATACCGTCCCTGCCCGGCTCCGTGGGGTCCCGCGTGCCCCCACAGACGCTCGAGTGGGCTCAGTATTACAGTCGGTAGCAAAGAGTCGAGAAGGGCATTTGTGCAGCAGGAGCATTTATTGCTGCTACACTGTCAAACGGTGCAGAGGCAAATACAAACATGATCCCAAAGCTCCCAGTTTTATCCGGGGGCGGGGAAAAGGCAGGACTAGGGAACAGGGACCAATGGGGAGCTCTGGGGGAGTGGCGAGGGGGTAGAGGCCAACAGCCAACCGGGGAATCCAAACTTGGACAGATTAACACGACAGAACAATGCATCCTGGGAGAAGCCCCCTTGGCCACCCCAACACAAAGTGGCTCCTGTGGTACTAGGGACCCGTCTTACTGAGAACTCTCTGTCCTTTGTAATGTATGTTCACATAATTGTATGGTTTCTAGTACTTTTCCTGCCCTTTCTCACGTTTTAGAATAATAAGCGAAACCTTTCTAACACATTCTTGAAATTCTGTTTAGTCTTATTCTTAAAAAGAGAATTTCTGACAAGGACATCTTGTTTTCCACCAGAACTTAAGAGATGTAACAAGAAATAGGGCAAAGAAGCCCCTGGACCAACTCCAAGGGGCTGACCTAAGGGTGAGTTACTGGAGCAATTGATCTCCTGCTGGATGTGCCTGCTAGATATACTAATTAATTAACCTTATAAAAATTATAGAAATCCTTTATCACGGGTGTGCATATAGCCATATCTGTGCACCTGAAAGCTTTCATTAAAGAATTGCTTTTTATCTTACCACTCTTAATATTGTTGGGAAAGTTGTCGTCTTTTGATTCCAGGCAACAATAGGAAGGAGCTCTTGAGTTGTGGTGACCATAAACTCTCTTAATAGTGGTGACCATAAACAAAGCTTCTAAAGAGTAAAAAAGTGAAGTATCATCATAGCTTTGGGTTGCAGTGTAAGAAAAGGCATAGCCTCAGCATGCTGTGATCTACATGCAAGAGTACTGTATGTGAGCAAGATCTTCATCTTCCCTTCTTTCTGGGCTTTGCCTTTTTTGCCCTAGACATACTTCTGTAACGTTTTTGTGGCAAAATGAAGGCTCTTGAGATGGAAATCACTGTACAAAGTTGTTGCCATATAAATTCAGGGAGCTAGAGTGATTTATGGGGATGCAGGACTCCAAATTGCTGCATTGTGGAGGTTTGAGGGGAGTTGGATGACCTGGCAGCTACCGATTTGTTACTGGCTTTACTGATGAAAAGCAGTGGTCTAGGGTGGTCTGATGCAGTAACTTAGGTGTGGAAGTCATTTGAAAAGAGGTGGTGTCACTGGAGAGGAAAACAATACAGAAAAGTCCTTTTTAATCTAAAATCCATGGGAGAGTGATCTGCCTGACATATTATAGTCAGGAGGTTCCATCTCCTGCAACACAGATGAGTCTTTCAGTGGGATACAGGCATCACATAGTTACTGTTGGTGTCTCCTGTGAAATCTTGCTGGATTGCTGTTTCTTTTTCCCAGTCCTCAGACTTAAAAAATTGACAAGTCATGTGTCTGTTTGAGGTGCATGGAGAGAGAATGGGACTTGCTCAGCTCTCTCCTCTTCTTACCAGCACTTAAAATGTTACTCTAGAAAGCCTGTACTGCTGGGAAGGTGGCCATTCTTTTCAAGCTCACAATGAATATCTTTTTTAGAGTTTCATGACTTTAGCATTTGGATGTTACAAGTCCCAGCATTAATCTTGGCCAGATCTCCAGAGGGTCTGAGACCTCTTCTGCCAGTGCTAACAGTCACAGGAGGCTGGTACACCGACCTTCACTGGAGAATTTAAAGTTGTGACCAAAACTTGTTCAGCTCTTTTAAAATAAGCATGCAGGCTAAGGTTTACAGTGTGAAGTCTGAAGCTTAAAATCCTGTTTTAAAAAAGAACCAACTGAGGGTGCTTTGTTGAGACACTCAGCAGAAAGCTACTGCTTGTGAGGTTTGCCTGGGACAGAATGGGCAGTGAGCTGGCCTTGCAGCTATCTCCATCCCTCTTCAGATGGTTTCCTTCTGTTCCAAGGTCTACCACTCTGTAGGATATTGCACGTATATAATTTAAATCAAAAATAAAAAAAGTGATATATATATATCATTAAGTGGATGGTGGCTCCAACAGGAACCTCTGAGTAACATGGTAAGAATGCATGGGATTATAGCCTAAGAGGTTTGCTTCTTTCAGTTTACAAATTACTTAAAGCTTGTATATAGTTGCCTTCCTTCTGCCTCCTCCTTTGGTAAATAAATGCAAACTGTGCTTCTTGTTGCCTCACTGATGGTGCCTTCCTGAGTTGAAGCTGGGGGTGGCTCTTCACACTTTAACTCAGCTCTTTGCTGTGCTGGTCCAAGGAATTGAGGCAAAGAGTAAGAGGTCGATAGGGAAACTTGTAGTAGAGCTGATCTTCCTGCCCTTAACCTTTCTTCTGTTGGTTGTCCTGCTACTTGAGATGACTTTTGAGGAAGACCTGGCTGTGTGCTCTTCCTTGCTGGAGAAATTTGGCTAAGACAATGTTTTGGGATCAAATAGTTTTGTTAGGAAGCTGAGCCTTGCATACATGCAGAAAAAAAAAAAAGTCAGGAAAATGTTACTCCAAGGAAACTTCTCAATTTTGTCAAGTAAATAATTTTTTAAATATCAGTTGTATAAAATGCTTATTTCAAGTTGGCAGTTTTCTCTGTGTGAAAAACTACTGTCAGTTTTTTATTGAAAATGGTAACTTTTTGTCATGACACTCAAAATCAGCACCTTTCTGGACATGTTTGGCAAAAGATTTTTGTATCTAAAATGTGCATCGTTTCGGTTTGTAGTGAAAGCAGTTGTCAATCTCTAATATCATGTAGCAAAAAAATCACACTTTCAGTTTCAAAGCCTCACTCAGATCCAAGGAACAACAAACTGAGTCCCAAATGTATTTTTTGAACAAAAATCTCTTTGGAGAGAGAGAAAATTGTAGTGAGGGTTTTTGGATTCATTAAAACATAACAAGGGAGAGGAACAGAGAAAGAAATGGATAGGAAAAGTCTCATTCCCATCCTATTCAATGTTTCTTCTGGTTTTTTTCCTGATTTTGTCTCTTAACAAAACAACTCCTCCTGAACAAGAAATTGGGGAGCACTGTTGCTACGGCAAATCCTGGGCTGAATTCCCAGCCATGAACCCTATTTCAGTGCAGCAGAAGTGGAAGCATAGTCCATGGGTATGACACCAATGTACTCATGAGAGCCCAGAACACCTACAGCACTGTGTCCAAATTCACGGCTTTTCCATGAGAAGTCTGGGCAGTCTTGTGAGCAGCTAGGAGGGGACTGAAGAGCAGCTTACCTTGAAGCAGGATTATTCCCCTCCCTGTGCATTAGACTTGGCTGGAAAAAGAGGGAGGAGAAGGTAAGGTTAGGATGTGAGCTGAAGGGAAGCTCAGAGCAGGTCTTGTTTTTCCTGTCCTTTCTAAGGCATCAGTTGCCTTAAGAGAATGAAAGATTGAAAGATTTTTTCTTCCTTCTTGTGCAGTTGCTGGTTAATGGCCACTGTCTGCATCATCATTTTCCAGGGATCTGTAAAAGTTTTACCACCTGCTTTCTCCCCCTTTAAAGCCAGCCCCCAAAGCAGACTTTCCACAGCTTTTCCATAAGTCATGTGAAAAAAAATGACATAGGAGGTGAAATTGGGATAGATTCCTTTATTATTATTAGAAATATTAGAATATTAGAAATATTGTCCCTAGCCCTCACTCCAGGGAAAAGTGGCAGTGGTATCAACATCTACTATCAAACCTTGTCTTATCACGAGGAGGTGCTACCCTGCATCTTTTTAAGGCTTCTTTCCTTGAAATGTGATGCAAATGTTAACAGAAATGAAACTGACTGAGACTCCCAGCCTTTGTAGCAGGATTGTTGAGTATTGATTGTTTAGATCCTTGAGCAGACAGGACGTGCTGGGGGTGCCCATTCTTATTCCCAGCCCCATGCATGCAACAGTTCTTGGGGCTGCTGGCACCTCCTCTGACTGACACCACAGTGCCTCCCGAGATATCAACAGCATCCCTGTGCAGACGTGATGCCACATTACTCAACAAGTCCCGTGTGCCTAGAGTGCCTCGGGCATGCTGCAGAGGCATAGGTCTGTCCTGGGGTGCAAAGGGGCGAGGTGTCCTGAAGCTGTCTGGCCAGGCTCTGCATATGCTGCCTGGAACGTGCCCCTGGCCTTCCACCCAGGAAATGCTGGACAGAAATATGGGGTCACTGCTTTCTGAACGCAACTGATGGCACTTAGATTAGCTCTTTAAGTCTTGCTATGGGTCCTGATACACGTGATTTGAATTTCTAATGCTGGAGAGAAGGAATGAAAAACCCCCAAAAGGTTTGTTGGGTTTTGGGTTGGTTTTAGTTTTTGGGGGTTTTTTTGGTTTGGTTTTTTTTTTTGGAGTTGGTTGGTTGGTTGATTTTTTTTTTTTTTTTTTTTTAGAGGGCTGTTGTTTTGTTTGTTTGCTTTCAGATGTGCTAGGTTCTTTGTATTAAAGATAAATTCATGTTTTCCCCTTGACTGGCTAGCTTTGCACTCTTGTCAATACATCTTTCATGTCTAAGATTGTCTGTATAGAAGTTGGAAGATATGGTGAGTTCTGAACGCCAACAAAAAAAATATTTAGGTCTCCATCTATATTCAAGTGCAATTAATTGTAAATGCTTCCAGGTATCTAATCTCATTCTTTGTTCCTGGTAACTGTTTTCACTTTGAGCCTTTAAAAGAGCCCTAAACAGAAAATCAGACTGATGTTCAAAACTGGAAAGTCTGCAAACAAACTTTAGGTTAAAATGGGGTTACTCAGATTTGGCTTTATGCAAAAATAATCAATTAAGAAGCTTATAACTCAGAAACTCCTGTTTGAAATGTGCACTGCTGGACAGGGGAGGGAAATAAAAGGATTATATAAAAAAAGTCTTTCAGCATGAAATGTCATTTGTTCTCCATTTGAAAACCCAGGTACATTAATTGGCTCTTCTGAAATCCTTTCTTCCTGAGGTCAAGGAGTTGATAGCGTTAAAAGAAAAATAAAAAGGAAGAAAAGCTGAATGGCAGTTTAAATTCTCAGAGCGGCTTCCCGCACTCGCTGAAGCCCTTGTGTTCCTCCACGCCGCTGCAGTAGCGGGGCAGCAGGTCCCTGTGCGGGCGGGCCGGCAGCAGGGCGCTGCCGGGCAGGTGGCCGGGCAGGTGGCCGGGCAGGCCGCTGGCGGGGCCCGGGCCGGGCGGCAGCGGCCGGGGCACAGCCTCAGCCCCGGGGCGCCATCTTCCCAAGGGCAGCTTCGGCTGCTGGTCAGGGCTGCTGGGAAAGGCAAGCGGGAGAGGCCATGGTAAGGGGGCTGCAGCCCACCCCGGCGATGCTGAGGCAGGGCCAAGGGGAGTCTTGGGCCTCTGGCTTCCCTCCCCCTTGAAAAAGAGCAGGTGCAAGGCTTCCACTGCTGATAGGTGCTAGGTGGGGAGCACGTAAGAGGGTGAAGCAGGGGTTTGACTGCCCAGGAGATGTGAGCTTTTTTACAGCTGGCTGCTCCTGCCTCCGGGTAGTCTGGGAGCAGCTCTTGCCCTTGTGTGAGGAGCTTGGGGGGGCAGCGGCAGGGAGAGGTGCTGAGCGGTACCTTTGGAAAGCCAGGTTATTGCAGCCTGCGAATGCCCCTGGGAACACAGAGCTGGAGAGGGCCGAGAGGTGGTAATCGCGCCGGTGGTAGTGTTTGAGTCTCCCGAAAGCATTCCTGCCCCCCTCGGGGGCGGAGGGGTCACGCTTCCGTCCTCTGCCTTTCCTTCGGTGCTGCTGCCTGCAGGGTGGTGACAGAAAGATGCCCATGCAGATGCTTTCCTTGTGCTCTGTGGTCTGGCTTTTATTTACTCACACCCCTGGAAGGATCTGGCATGTTTGTATCCTAAGACAGCTTAGGATGTCACCCAGTGATTTTTACTCCCTTCCTCTGCTCCCAGAGGAAAGGCCTGATGTCGTTTCAGCCCTGCACAAAAGGGTTGCATCACCTAGGGAAGAGCAGGCCCGTGGGGAGAGGTATGACTGGTGCCTGCTGAAAGACTGAGATGCTCTCTCTTGCTGGAAGGGTTTGGGTTTTTTTTCCTCCTTGTCCTTGTGCACTTCTGATAATGAGTTAGGCTCTTGATTAAAGGTGCATTCCTAGGCTGCACGGTCCCTAAGTGTTACTTAATCCCTTGCCCAGGATACAAAAGAGGTCCTGCTGGACTGTAGGGTAGGCCAAGAAAACTGGGCAGTGCTGCTGCAGAGATGATGCTCTGTGAGTGAGGTCTTGGCACCTCTGCTTGTCCAATCCTGCTCCCTACCATGACTTTTCTCCCAGTTCTTTCCAGAGGAGAAAGCTCCTTCTTTCCCTCCCCCACCCTGGGCTGTGTGCAGGCAGCTGCACTGAACTTAGCCTCCAAAAAGGGATACTCCTATCAACCATCTTCCATGTATTGTCAGTTCCCTTCTTCCTCTGATAATGGGGGGCTTTGTGTAAATCACCAAGCTAACAGAATTGTAGAATAATTTGGGCTGGAAGTGACCTTTAAAGGTTGTGTGTCCCCACTGCAATGAGCAGGGACACCTTCAACTAGATCAGGTTGTTCAGAGTTCCATTCAATCTGACCTTGAATTCAGGGATGGGACATCTGCAGCTTCTCTGGGCAACCTGTTCCAGTGTTTTACCACCCTCGTTATACAAACCATCTTCCTTATATTCAATCTTAGTCAACTCTCCCTCACTTTAAAATAATTGCCCTTTGTCCTATCATAATGGGCCCTGTTAAAAAGCTTGTACCCATCTTTCTTGTAGGGTCCCATCAAGTACTGGAAGGCTGCTGTAAGATCTTCCTGGAGCCGCCTTCTCTGCAGCTGGAATGCCAGCTTGCAGCCTTTCTCATAGGAGAAGTGCTCCAACCCTCTGATCATCTTGGTGGCCTCCTCTGAGCCTTACTCAAACAGGTCTGCATCCTTCTTACTTTGGGGACCGCAGAGCTGGGTGCAGCACTGCAGATGGGGTCTCAGCAGAGCAGAAGGGCAGAATCCCCTCCCTCACCCTGCTGTCCAGCTGCTTTGGATGCAGCCCAGGATACAGTTGGCTTTCTGGGCTGGGAGTGCACATTGCTGGGTCATGTCCAGCCCCTCACCCACCAGAACCTCCAAGTCCTTCTCAGCCGGGCTGCTCTTGATCCCTCCATCCCCCGGCCTGTGTTGATATCTGGGGTAGCCCGGACCCCGGTGCAGCACCTTGCACTTGGTCTTGTTAAACTTCACGAGTTTTCCATGGTCTCACTTCTTGAGCTTGTCCAGGTCCCTCTGGATGGCATCCCATTCCTCAGGCATATAACAGGAGCACCCCCTCTGCAATCAGCAGCAGCATCCCCACTGCCAAAAACCCCTTCCAAAGTCAAACATACCTTGGCTTTGGAGCAGTGGTTTAACTTCTCTTATGCTTGGTAGTTTCAGATGTGTGAGCAGGAGGGTTGTGAAAGAGCACGGGTGGGTCCCAAGTGTCCCGAGTGGTCGCAACCCGCGTGTCTCAGCAGATGGCAGCAGCGACACTCCTTCAGCTCCCGCAGCTGCTCCTCACTCCTGCGAAACCCACCCCACCGCTCCCACACCACCTCCATACTCACCCCGCGCGGCTCTTCCTCGCCCTGTCCCGCCAGCAGCACACGGCGAAGGAGACGGACAGTGCCAGGATGACGGCTCCGCTCAGCAGCGAGGCGGCCACCGCCACGCGGGACCCGGTGTCCGAGGGCTGCGGGGCGGCTGCGGGCAGGGGGCGGGGGCGGTCAGCAGGGCCGGGGAAGGGGACCCCCCCTTACCCCCGGCCGCCGTCCCCCTTGCAGGTAACCCCAAAGTGATGTTACAGAGAGTATTTATTAATAACCCTTAAAAAAGCTAATGGTGAACGTGGGTGATGCCATGCCGGCTCAATACACCAGAAAGTTAATGGAAAAAAACCCCATATTAACACGTCATATTTTCTTCAGATAATTCATATAAAATAATAACACGGGGCTGAAAATATCAAGCATTTGATGTGGCTTGCATAAAGCGTAAGGGTAGTAGAAATTAAGCCCGAGAAAATGAAAAAAGGTTAAACAGGAAAAATAGAAAAAAAATTAAAATGTAATAAAGTTAAAAAGGGAGAAAAGTTTAAAAGGAAAAAGGGAAAAAAGTTTAAAAGCATAAAAAGTTAGAAAGGAAAAAAGTTGGAAAATATAAAAAAGGCATTTAAAAGGGACAAAGAAAACAGCTGAAAAGAGAAAAAAATTAAAAAGTACTAAGGAGGGCCACTTGCAGCTGGCACATGCTCAGCATGTCCCGGGTTATTGTGAAGTTCAGTGTTCCTCCTGTTGTGAGAGCTTCTGGCAGTGCCCTGGACTCCCTGTGCCTGGCACCAGGAGTCGGGTCTCAGCCGGTACCAGGTTTTGACCCAGCCTGATGCCTTGAGCAGCAGTTACTGGCAGTGAGGGAAGGTCTGGTTATCTGCTGAGCTGATCCCAGGTGAATTCACCCTCTGGCACCCCCTGCCTCCTGCAGCTTCTGAAATGCTGTTGCAGTGACCCTGCTGGAGCAGGCATTTCACCGGTGCTGACCACAACTGACTGGGTCAAGCTGGACCTTCGCTGTCCCTGTTCGGGGTGGCGGGGTCACCCCACGTCCTTCTGCCCTCGCTGGCTTGGTCAGAGTGAGGCAGCCCCCGTGTGAGGGCCGGTGGCTGCACGTCCCCACCCGAGTTAGCGAGTGTATGGCGCTGCCCCCGCGCCCCGCTGAGCCCCTGGGGCTGGGCACAGGGGCCGGCTCCCGCCCGAGGGCTCCTTACCCTGGCACTGGGGTGGGGGGTGGCTCCAGGACGAAGTACTCTCCTGGCGGAGGCAGGCGAGCCTCTCGCTGCCCACCAGCTGGTATCCCTCCTGGCACCAGTACACGAGCACCGAGCCCAAGGAGACGCCTGAGCCTCCTTCCACGTAGTAGTATCCATAGCGTGGCGGGGGGAGAGCTGTGCATGGCACTGGGGGAGAAGGGGACACGTTAAGCGTAGGTGGTGACAAAGACCCCCCCCAGTGATGCTTTCGAAAACGCTGCCAGGCCCTGTGTCACTCCTGCGGGACCTGCAAGTCTCTGGGATTTTTTAATTGGTTGGTTTTTGTGTGTGGGTTTTTTTTTGCATTGTCCATAGGAAATACATTAGAAACTCTAGCAGCTTTATTTGAAAAATAAGTTTTTCAGTTGCAGACTCTCCAGTGTGAGCAGCTACTGAACAGCAGAAGTGAGACTGGAAAGGTAGAGGTTGGGGAGAGTATGCAGAGAGCAATTTTTAGGAAAGAAAAGAAGAGAATGTTTTTTCATAAGACAATATTCTGGGAGAATATTGTTGGTTGGAACTCAAATCAAAGAAATATTACTCTCTGCTAGAGAGAGCTGCTTTTTTCATCCCAGCCTTTAATTTTTTAACTAGTTTGTAACCCACAGCTATTCAGACCTACTTAGTTATTTTGCTTAGACCATCTCTTCTGCATTGCACTAATACCTAGGGAGAGCCAAAAGTGAGGTGGGCTTCAAAAAGAATGCCAGTCTGACTGGGTGCTTGCCAAAACCCCCCCTGGGTATTCCACCGTAAGGCCAAGAAAATTTGGTTACAGGTATCGTGGCTATCAATATCCTAAATGAAAGGAAAATGCTCTGATCAACTCTAATTTAATCAAGCTTAAAACCTGCAGGCAGAAATGTGCTTTATCTAGCTTAGGGGGAGCTTCTGTGGGGAATTCCAAGTGGAATAGTAAAGCTAATGTGAGAAAGAGGTTTCCCTCTGCTTTTACTGAGGTGGTGAAGGCTTCTACTCCAGTGGGGCTGATAAGAGACACGTCAGGTTGAGTAAGATCAGACTATGTCTAATTTCAGCAGTGCTGTTAACGGGTGGTGCAGAGGTCTATGAGTTGATTCAGCGGTGCCAGGGAGGCTGCTGAATGCCTGGACTGGATCTCTTCTATGGTTACATTGTCCAGCACTGGTTGCCAGGACCTTCCCGCACAACCACCGTGATTTGGAGTATGACATGGGCTCTCTGAGCTGCTGCCAGCCCTGGGTGGGTGGTCACCCCACAGCAGCCCTGAGGCTGTGTACCACTCGCTGGGGAATGGTGTGTGCTTTGTCCTGGAAAGTGGATTAAAGAAAAATAATCACCCTCAGCATTTGGAGATTATTTATGCTTTAAAAAAAAAAAAAAAAATCTCCATTTCTTCCCAAGGGTCCCAGCTCAGCCTCTAGGGATAGCGATGTGTTCAGTGCACCCATACCCTGAGCAGACAGCTGGTCCATCATCATATGCATAGATGTTAACACGAAGGAGGACTTTACTTTCAAAGGAAAACATCAACTGTTGAGTTTCCTCCCTGTGCCTTCTGACGGCTTCTGATGTGACACATCTCTCCCATATCACAGAAGCTTCTGTGGCCCCTACGCATGCCTTGGGAGTGCCGCTGTGCCCTTCATCACCACGTCCCTGCGCCCTTCCCCCTGTGTGCCTGCACCGTGGGGCCCCAGGCAGCCCGCAGAGGGAGAGGCGGGAGATCGCTCATTTAAGTACCTGAGATGTTGCTGCGCACATCGGTCCCGTTGGCAACGTCTCTGGGCAGCCCCTTTCTGATGTGTCCTGCACCGAGTGAGGCGGTCCCGGGCCCAGCAGCATCAGTCCAGGCAAAGCTCAGGCAGCTCCAGGGCAGCAGGCAAAGGATGATGCATTTCCCGAACCTTTGTCCCGTCATGGTTTGGGGAAACACAGCACCATTGGGCGCCTGGCCGCCCCGAGTGCCTGCGGTTTCCCTTTGCGTCTGAGCAGGAGTCAGCTGGGCTCTTAGTGCATTAAGCCCTGAGCAGCAAAGCTAGCAGCCGCTCTTCCCTCCGCGTCGGCACAAGCCCTGTGTCCCTGCTCCTAGCACTGCCAGCCGTGCTCTGGCCACTCGGCTCCAGAGCCCCGCGGAGAAAGAAAACGGGTGTGGGAAAGGGAGTGAGAAACAGCAAACCCGTAGGATCCATTCTTTACAGCCCCCTCTTGCAGGGACTGGCTGTTAACCTCTTTCCAGGTGCTGGAGCTGCACATCAGGAACCCTCCTCCTTCTCTTCCTCCTCTACCTGCCAAAATCCATGCTCGAGCTCACTGCTGAGACTCTTGAGCTGCAGACCCTCCTGTGCTCGTCTCTTCCTTCATGCCAGAACGTAGGGCTAGTTTTCTGTGGAGTGGGATATGAGCCATGGGAATCAAAAGGGTATCATAGCAGCAATTCTGCCAGCTTTGCCACTATGGGAACTGCAGAGAGATCTGCTTTTCCTTTTCCTTTTCTCTGCTTGGCATCTCTCTGCTGTCATTTCAGACTCTGATTATTTTATGATGTTTTAAAGCTGGAGGGGCTGTAGTAGCAACCAGCTCTTGCCTCCTGGAATGTAGGTTGCTCCTACCTGCCCCTACTTGCCTGGTCACTTGTGTACACCCATGAAGAGAAAAGACACTGCACGTTGCCGGAGAGCTTAAGAGCAAGATGTTTTGGAGCAGGCAATGCCTTTGTGCCAAGGCTCTCCCCAGAAGCCAGTACATCAGCTGTGTGACCAGCAGGACTTTGGGGTGACTTTTGGAGCATCCCCTGCTGTGGCATCCCCTTCCTTGCATCCCCTGGAGCTCCCCTGCGGGTGTCCTTTGCCCCTCCTGTACTGCATCCTTGCCTGTCCTGGGCCAACCTAGAACTTCCTGCAGGAATGAGGATTAGAGGCTGTTATTCACTAGTAGCATTGGCACAAATACAGCTGTGCAGGGAGATAGGTCAGTTTTTGTTCATTTCTCTTTTTATATCTGTGGCCTTTAGCTGTAGCCCGTGTACTTGGCTGCCTGTGGCTGCCCCAGTGGGTTCTGAGGGGGGGAAATGTTACTTGGGATGTGTGAGCAGCTTCTATTTCTAAAGCCCAAGAGTGGTCTTAGTGTGCTTTACATCTTAGTGTGCTTTACTGTAGTGCATAAAGGAGAAATAAAAATGTCAGACAGGCTCAAGCTCTTGTCACATCCCATCCCAACACAGGCATGCAGATGAGGGTGTCTGCAGAGTGGAAGGGAGTTGTGGGGCCAGGCAGTGGCCGGACCTTGCTTGCCTTCCTCCCCAGCACTGGGACCTGCCCTTGCTCCCACTTGAGGTAGTTCAGCAGTACTCTGGCCTCCTTGCACTTGCAGAGAGGTTTCTTGTCACCTCCATGGGACTTGGCACGTGGGAATGCCTTAATCCTGGCCTGTTTGTCCATCCATCTCTCAGACAGTCCTTTGTTTGGTTTTGGTTGGGCTGGTACTTCTGCACTTCTCTCCAAGGGATTTACTTGATTTCAAAATAAACCTGTTTCAACCTCCCATGACTCATAATGATCTGGCTCAGAAACTACTTTAATTTCTTCACTTTTCTGGTTAATCCTTCTTAAACAGTGACCTTTCCTTGGCTCCCCCTGGAGAGCAGACCAAGGAGGTATGTTCCTCCTTGGCTCAGTGAATACTAGTGGTTTCTTGGGGGATTTTGGTTTTTTTTTTTTTTCTTTTTTTCCGTCTGACTGCAGGGATTTTGCAATGTGCAAATGTGGGTTTTGCTTCTGCAATGAAGGTAACAGCTTTGAGGCAGACTGGGCTGTGTGACAGTGTAACACTGACGGTGGAGGAGCCTGCCTTGGGGCATGCCCTGGGTGCAAACCCTGTCATCTCCTGGCAGCCAGGAGCTGGAGCTCAGGCAGCCCCCTGGGCTCTGGGAACACACCTGTCCAGTTGGACAGGACCGACCCTGAAGTGGTCTCTCTGTTGAGCCTGAGCCTGGAATCTGTGTACCTTCTCCTGCTGGGGCTTAGGAGCTGGTCCCTCTGCTGCCGATGGCTGGAGGACAGTGGGAAGAGCCTAAGGCAGAGTCCCTCCCTGCTGCTGGGTGTGTCCCTGCTAAATAGCTGGGGACTGAGCACATGCCAAAAGCGTGGCCTTCAGCAGGGGCCGGCAGCAGTAAGCTTTGTCACATGTGTGCCAGGGAATGAACAGGCTCAGCAAAACCCCCGTGACATGATAACCACGCTTGTGCTCAAAATGCTGAGTAGATGACATGGATTAACCCTTTGCTAATGCTCTTAAGAGCTAGTCCTGGGACTGAGGGAGATAAAGGGGCTTATTATTACAAAATCAGTATCCTGCTGGAGTGGGATTTCAGTGCTGTTCCCAGTTCCTGCTTTCCAGAGGCAGACATCTGCATCAAGCAGGAGAGCTGGGCACTAGAGCAGGGCACCAGGCTGATCCTGCAGGGAGTGACCCTGGGCTCAGGAGAGGAGCCTGTCCATGCCTCAGGTCAGCAAGCCCTTTCCTTGTGAGGAAGGCTAAGAGGAAGGAGGAGCTAGTGGGGAAACTGTCATGGCCATGAGGCTGCAGCTGTCCTAGCTCCACGGTCTTGGCTGGGGTTGTCCACCTTTCCGGTATATTCCCTGTGGGTGATCTCCTTCAGGGGCAGCTTCTCCATCACAGCAGCCTGTAAGGCAAAGCTCAGCTGATGGTTTTCAGAGCTAATTCAAGTATCTCTTGTGTTTGCACTCATATCTCCCTGCTGGCTGATAGGGCCGCACTGAGGGGTAGAGCTTTCCTGAGGCACAGTGGCATTTCCCCCTACCTTCTCTTGTGCCCCTTTGAACCTTTTAAATCTCCCCTCTGCAGAAGTGCCCCTCTCACACACTCCCACTACTGAACTCTGAACTACAGAGAAGTTGTGGATGCCCAGAGAAATTGTGAATGCTCCATCCCAGGAAGTGTTCAAGGGGTTTGAAGCAACCTGGTCTAGTGAAAGGTGCCCCTGTCCATGGCAGGGGGCTTGGAACTAGGTGACCCTTAAGGTCCCTTCCAGCTGAAACTACTCTAAGATTCAATGAACACACAGGTACTAATTTCAAGTCAGTGACCATGGGTATCCTCCTTCCTTGCAGAAGGTTTTGCAGACAGAAGGACATAGAGGTGTTTTATTAAATTAGTAATTGCAAGTCACTTGCTTAGCTCTCTTGCTAGTCCATCCTTTGTGCAAACCAGCCAGGGCTAGAGCTGTGGAAGAACAAACTGTTCTCCAGAAAGATGATTGCAGTCTTTGGTGTTTTGTTGGAGTTTTTTTTCACAAAGTCTCTAAGACATGCCTCTTCTATACTGCACTGCTTTTATTTCATAGCCCTGAGTTCCCTTTAGACACACCTTTATTCAACTCCAGTAGCTGGAATTCAGTGCCACAGGTCTGTGAGAGCACTGTGGATGAACCTGCTCTCTCAGCAAGGGCCTTGGCACAACTCAGTAAATCTGCACCTCCCCGGGTTACATGTGCACAGCCCCGCATGGAGGGAAGCCTCTCCTTCAGCTTTAGACATCTTCATCTGTGCCAGTCACTCCTGGTTGGTTCATAATTTGGGAAAGAATATGGTGCTAATAACATCAAGGTTGTGGGTTCAATCCCCATATGGGCCATTTACTTAAAAGTTAGACTTGATGCTGCTTGTGGGTCCCTTCTAATTCAGAATATTCTGTGAAGCTGTGAATCCATCCCACTTGGGACTCCAATTTCAAGGTGCACTGGAAGTTTTAGGGGTACCCACTGAAGGCAAAGGGAGCTCCTGTTATCAGTGCCTGCACTGCAGTTGCTTAAAGTCAGAGGGAGGATTTTCAGGCACCAAACCTGCCTGTAGCCACTGGTAGTGGATAAATCTGCCAGCATGCTCAGATTTATCACCACACAGATCTTTTAAAAGGATGGTGTGAGGCAGGTACTTGCCACATCTATATCAACCAGTAGGGCCTTGGAAGTTGCCACGCTGGTGTCACCCCAACTGCAGTTAGGCAATCTAAGGAGTGAGGGAGACTTCTTGACTGTGGAGGCACAACCAGGGACAGTTTAGGTTTGCATCTCAGGGTGACATTACAGGTTGATTCATTATGGAACATGCCCTGGAGGAAGACTTAGAGGGAGGAATGTAGCATAAGAGAGAAAAATGGCCCTGTCAGGAGAGTTGGGATACATATGGTCCAGGCACTCCTTGTGGAGACAGGAGACTTGGGATCAAGCCTGAGTATTTGCACTTTGTCTCCCATGTTCCTAAGCTTGTCCTTGATTAGCTGCTTTTAACAGATAAGTCTCCATGTGTTTATGCCCCTGAGAGGCATAAACTGAGCCAGCTTTTACTGTCACGAGCAGCTGGCCAGATCATTTGACTGATAGCAAGAGATATGCCAGGCACACAAGTCTAAAGGCACTCTGTATTATATTTTTTTGTTATCTTTCCTAAAACATTATGAATAACTTGAAAAGGGTATACCTGCCCATTTATACTTAAAAGTCATTTGTACAATGAGTAGGCTGTTGTCAATAATCATTAGTTCACAACATTGCTGTTCAAACATGTGTTTTTGGTAATTGAATAACTCCTTGTTCTGAAAAACCTCACAATTTAGTAATTTATTGCTAATCCTGTTATATATACTTAAATATGCACCTAAATGTGCATATATACGTTATGTATACAAACATTTGCCTGTACACAGAGACTTCCTACTTTTCTTGCTTATTTCAGAAGGCAGGATATTCCAGGCTGGGGCATTTCACATGGACCACATAAATTTCTACTTTGACATGTACATTGTACTATTTCATAACCTTCATCTAGATTCCAGATTATTAACCTGTTGGCCAGAGGCTGGTATTGTTGAACTTTTCATTCCTAACAGGCCTACTCTAATGTTCAGGCTTTTGGCTATGTAGGACTTACTTCTTGTGTTTTTCATTAAAATCTACAAACTCAGTACTCTAAGAAGTGCAATTTTTGCACTGCAGGATTTCCCGGGAGGGCAAACAGGTTTTCTGCTGAGCTTTTCTTGAGAAAAAGGATTGTTGTTGTTGTTATTATTTTGTTCTTCTCATCCTGTTCACTTAATTCTATTTGTGTGGGCAGTTTCACATGCTAGTCTAGATGACACAGGTGTTGTTATGCACCCATGCCTTTGGGATGTTACACCAATTTATACAACTTGTTTAAGAAGCCCTGGTTACTGAGTACCTGGGTCTCATCTGAAAACAAGGTTATGGCAGGACTGAGGAGTCATTGAACAGATGCTGGGCTGAAATTAGGAGGTAGGAGACTTTCTTTAATGGGAGGTTGCATAAAAATTTACTGGGAAGATAGACTAGCCCCGGAGGAATACTGTGCTGTGTCTAGAACTAGATGATCTTTAAGGTCCCTTCCAACCCAACTCATTCTATGAGTCTATGATTCTATGATCTTCCAGGTCTCTTCTAATGCTAACCATCCTATGGTTCAATGATTTTGATGTCTTTGAATTTATCTGTCCAGCAGGTCGTAACTTCACTCAGTGTTTAGGGCGATGTTGTCCTATCTTTAATGCAGTCCTGGTCTCAAGAGAAGATCTGAGAGTACCAAAGGTCTGTAGAAGAAGTAGGGGCTGGGATTTATTTCAGTTCCACTGCATCCTTTGTGGAAACCAGATGTTGCCAATGGCTGGTCACTAAGTGTGGGTGATGACATGCCCCTCTCTGAAGGAGTTTTTTGCAACTGGTCTGGGAAGCTCACTGCCTTAGGAAGCCATTAAATTAAACAGAATTTAATCTAAGCAGGGGAGGGGTGGGGTGTCCGGAATGGTTTGATGGAGCATTAATGCCATTTGCTAATTGTTAAGAAATGGGTAACTATGCTTTGGGCCATCTGATGGTCGTGAGCTAGGATCCTTAGCTGCATGGGGATAATCAGATGACCTGAAGTAATCTTTTTTCAGTCTTATGTTTTCTGTACCTGTCTGGTGTCATGTTCTGATGACTTGTGTGAAAGGAGGAGCCGCTGCCTGAGCATTCCAGGAGTCACACATGCTCACCCACCCCTCACCCAAGACTATAACAGCTGAGACCAAAGTCATTTCACAGTGAGCAGCTCCATGAGCCAATGGGTGTCCCTTTACACACACACACACACACACACACACACACGTGCTCTCAGGTGCACTTCCTCCTCATTCAGGCTCAACCATAGGTTTCCCACAACAGAGTCGCAGGCATCAGAATTTATAAAAATAAAGAATTTAACAGAATGGTACAGCAACAGGTCAGCTTGAGCTGAATGCCTTCAGAGAGGGACCATGAACAAAGAAATCCCCAGGCAATTATATGCTTAAGATTGCATACCTGCCCTTCATATGCTCTTAATGCACTTTTTTAGTCCAATGGTGATTTTTGGTCTGTGTCTTCTAATATCTTATTGGATTCCTTCTCTGTCTTCATGCAGGCAGGCCATTGCCTAATTTTATTGAGTTGATGGTTGTAGCATCTTTATCTTCTGTTTTGCATTTCTTGTGCACCTGTTCTCTGGCAGAACATGGGTAACTAAAAAAGTGTTAGACTCAGGATAAATATTACAACTAAAGCATCAGGGTATTATCAATATTTTTCTCATACTAAAGACAAAACACAGCACTGTACCAGTTACTAGGAAAATTAACTGTTTTTCAGCCAAAAGCATATGTCAGTGAAAGTCCACAGCTTGTGCGCCAAGGCTTCTGTAAATCTAGCTACTCATGCTAAGCAAGTAAAGCTAAGCAAACAGCATTCTAAATCACACAGTATTACAACTATGACTCATTCTATTTAAAACTTATTTAAGCTAAACAACTAATATATCTCAACACGTGATCGTTGATTGCTGCCATAAATAAATTCACAGAAAAGCTTCATTCTTTTCAGGCTGTAATAGGAGTACCCCACAAGATGACAGTGTTTGTACTTAAGCCAAAATACACAGTTATTTACATATGAAGGAAGTGAAACTATCTAATAATTGAATTTCCCAAAGGTGATGACAAAGATCTTTAAACAGGCCCGACCCACACAAAAAAATGCAAGTTGCTCTTGAAACAGTAATGAAGCAACAATTTCCAAGGCTGTGCAGTATGCCTCTGATATCCTCTAGCATCCTTACCTATGGATGAAGTTTTTTCTGTCGTGAGGTACTGATTAACTCATTCCAGGGAAGGGCTGCTTCCCAGTTTGATGTGAATGCCGGTCCTCTAATCAGCTGGAGGAGTCGCTTATCTAAGCCAAAGAAAAGGAAATGCTTCTGCGATACAGCTCACATGAATAGCTAGGACTGAGCGCTGTTTGGGTCCTGAAATCCAGCTTCTGCATCTTCTCACCCTGTTTCTTTTAGAGTGGTTTTGACTGGACGGAGTGGGAATTTGGGAGGCTTTCCTCTTCTGACTGGTTCTTTTTCAAGGCAGTCGGTGAAGGCAAGTGGAAGGCATGACCCCCTCCTCAGACAAAGATCTCAACGGGCTAGATAACTCCAGCTTTGTGGTGAGTCTGCTCTCTGAAGGGGAATTCTTGCATAAACAGGTGCAAGCCCTGTGAAAGGAGAAGAAAGGGAAAGCCGGGGGCTCGGGCTGCTGCAATAATTCTGGTGTGTGCTTAACTTCTGTCTTGGCTCTTAACTGACAAGAATCTTATTGACAGGAATGATTTCCTCACTACAGCCTCTGCTGCTGCTGCAGACCCAGCATACTTTCTACTCTCTGGCACTCTTTTAACTTCTTTACTCTCCATTATTTCTAAAATGATAATGTAGATTAATGGCAGTGCAAGTGTATCTGTACTGAAAAGCAAGTGAGCTTCTGGCTGTGTTCCTGGGTAAAGCATTTTATGTATTAATTAGAAAAATTATAATAGAAATTTAGCCTAGTAAATACCGTGTTTCTTTGTCTTCTGGACCTATTTCCAGTGAGGCGAATTGTCAGAAAGGTGGGTGAAGAAGGGATTTGGGTGTCAGCTGTGGAGGGCACCCTGGAGAATTATAGCAGTGTAGTAAAAGCTGTAAATGATGTACCAGTGCAGGGGTGTGGGGTACACTGAGAATGCTGCTAGCTATAACAGCCGTGAAGCAAGGTCCTGGGGCATGGAAGCCCCTTTCCTATCCCACAGCAGGGGTCACCTCCATTAGAAACTAAAAACTTTGCTTATTTCCTGTCAGCAGGTGTGAAGGAGTGGGGTCCTGCAACCATCTCACTACCTTGGTACAGACCACCTGTCTATGCTACCTTGGAGGAAGCATTTAACCTCCTAGTGTACAAATCACACATTTCTTGGGTAGCCCTCAGTGAGTTTGCTATGTGCAGTGAAGGTGTTGTGCCAGCTGTGAGCAGAGCCTCAGGGAAGTGCTCAGAGCCAGTCAGAGTTTTCTTTCCTTATTTTTAACAGGCTCTCAATTTCAATTTGTTCTTCCGTAACACGTATCAGACTTGTGAATTCTTATGGTCTGAATCATCCTAAAGAAGGTAGAAGACAAAGGTCTTTTACCTGTGGTTCAAGCAGTTCAGTTCCTGACTGCCTTCCTGATGCACTTACTTAAGATGCAATTGAGGGCCCTCGTGCTGTGTCTGGAGCCTGAGGCACATGGAAGACGTACTGGTCCCCTGAATTCATGGGAGCAGCTGGGCTGAGAACCCCCAATAGTGGTTTCCCTTCCCTGCTCCAGACTTCTCCTGCTTTGTCCTCCTGACAGCATCTCAGCATCACAGGCTGGCTGAGGTCGGAATGCAACTCTGGAGGTCACCTTCTCCAAACCCCCTGCTCAAGCAGGGTTGCCCAGAGCCAGCTGCCTAGGACTGTGTCTAAACAGTTTTTAATATCTCTAAGGGTGGAGAATCCACAACCTCTCTAAGCAACCTGTGTAGTGTTTGGTCACTGTCACAGCAAAATAATGTTTTCTGATTTTAAGATGATACCTCCTGCATTTTGGTTTGAGTCCCTGTCTCATCCTGTTATCTCCACTCCATTCTTTTCCTGCTGAGCCCTGCTTGCTCCCCTCCAGCTCCTGGGTAGGGTCAGGCCCTCATGTGATGATCATGCAGGGCTGTTACTGGCACAGGCTCTGCCTGGCTGGAATATGCCTCCTGGTTAATATGGGGAAAATTGCAATGAAAAGAAAAGAGCTTACTGCTGTCTGCCTAGCTTAGCATTTGTCTACCTATTGTGTTACTCAGGAGTTGTCCCCAAATAACCCCATGCATGGGCAGTCTTAAGTACCTTGCTGTACATTTGTTAATCCATGGCTCAGGCTCTCTTGTTCTGAAATGAAAATGTCTGCACAGGGAGTTATTAAGGAACACCTTTTGCTCTTGAAGTTCATGCTCGAGTCCCGTTTGAATTAACTCTGCTGTCACCTATCTATTTTGAAGTATTTGTAATGCTCCCGGTTTGCCTAGGCTGGATAAATACATTATGTTGTTAAAGAGGCTTCTCTACCCTAGGTATCCCATAGCAGAGTCTCGGGCTTTGAGTTGATTAAGGTAGTTTATTTGAGTGGTACTGCAGTAGAAACAGCTTGAGCTGCATGCCTCTGGGGAGGGACCTTGAACAAAGAAATTAATGAGCAATTATACCCTTACAACCTGAGTTTCCCACCCCTCACACGACAGTTCAGATCAATAACAATATTAGGGTCTGGAGTCCTAGGGATTACACGACCTGTTTTCAGCAGCGTGATCTAAAATGGGACTTTGGAGGCTCAGCCAAGAGAATGGAAACCTGGAGGTGTCAGGCAAATGAATTTGGTGTTAATCTGCCACACCTGCAAAATTTACAACAGAACGCAACATTAATTTTATCCCCGTTCCCTGACCACAGCACTACCTGTTTGCCTCCATCAGTAGGTAGGCCAGGAGTGTTTCTGCAGACACTTTGCTGTGTTGGGCATTTTGGTGTCTTCGTGTTCCCACAGGACTTGGATAAAAAAACAAAAAGAAGTTTGGTGCAGGCAAACTGGTTGAGCTTCTCCAGACAGCAGGTTTCTGTCCCTGCGTGACAGAGCAGGGCATGTCAGCCCAGAAAAGCCCTCTGCTGCCAGCATGCTGAGGACTTGCTGGTTGGAGATGGGTTGATGAAACAAATGCTTTGGGATCTTAATTAGCTTTTGCATCTGGCTCTAAGTGTTGCAGTTTCCCAGGCAGCCTCTCTCCACCCCACTTGTGTGAGTGTGTGTGCGCACAGGGGTCAGGGTGGGCTGGAAGGAGGAGTGAACAACCAGGAGCATTTACTTAACTTAAAAGCTGTTGCAAATGAAGCAAAGCCATACTTTGCTTTCCTTGGCAAAGTGCACCTTTATGTAAGTAAACTCTGCAAGGCATACAGCTCCCTGGGAAGCCCTGGGGCTTCTGGCTGCCTGGGAGGAGACCGAGCCTTCCTGGGTAGCAATTTCAGTCAGCTCCTTTGGCATGGATGCTTGGATTTCCCATCTACTGGTGTCTCTGTGTTTCACTCAGTTCCTCTGTAGGAGCAGGGTTTTCTAATAAGACAAAAGGCAGGTGTCTTTATCAAGATGGAACACTGGTAAGGGTGAGCATAAGGAGATTGGAAGGAGAAGACCAAGGAAGTGAAATATAAAATGTGTTTCTACTCAGTAATTAGTGGCAGCCAGGTGTTTTAGCTTATTTCATCAAAAATGCTGTTTGGGTGGAACTGCTGGGAGGGAGAGAGACCAGAGGACAGTGCAGCTTTCACTGATGAACCCATTGCACACTCTTTCTTGCTTCTGGTTGCAGTTTCTTCATCCTTAGCTAGATTTTAATGATACTAATGCACTTTGTCCAGATGTCCCTTTGAGATTGAGACACCCTCTACTGTTTCTTGAGGCCTAGACACACTAGTGCATACAAAAATTTTCCATATGTGTTTTGTGCCTCTATTTTAATTTCCCCTCCATAATATTATTTTTTTTAATATTGTGGCATTGTTGAAAGCTACATAGGAGGTGTTCCTGCCGGATGTGGAGTGTAGCTGCAAGAGAGGCAGCTGCTGGGCATCTGCAGGGCCGGGCTGTGGCTAACGAAGTGTTTCTCCTGTTGTCCAGGATGAAGATGGGAGCCACTGCTGTTCCTCATCAGCTTGTGCTGCCTGGGGCCCAGAGGAAGGTGGGGGCACTGGCCCCAGTGGGATCAAGCTTGGCTACACTGTCATAGATGTGCCTCCCTGGTATCTGTGCATCTTGCTGGGCATTCAGGTGAGATGGGGAAGAAGGTGGAGGCTGGGAGTAGGTAAAAGTTACATGGCTGTTCAGCCAGTTGATTGGGGTGAAACCTGAATTTGGGAGTGCTTTACCTTCACTGGTCTTGACTGGAGCTGTGAGGGTGGATCTCAGTGAGCTCAAGTCCTTTGGTCCACATCCTGAGCACTGAGTGTTATCATTGTGCCCACAGCTACATTGCACCCTTTGAAGTGTAAATGGTCAGGCAGAGTCCTGGGGCCGTGTGTCATATAGTTAATACAAACATGTTGGGTACCTTGGCTGAAGGTAGCCAAATGCTTCTGAACTTCAGCCTTCCCATGGCAACAAAACCTCAGCAGAAAGGCACACACTGTTTTGGCTGGTCTGTGCCCAGGTGTGTTAAATGACCCAGTGCCACCAATGCCATGGCCAGGTAGGGAGCCTGGGGGAAAAAGAGACCTCAGAGTCATTAAGATAATGATGGACTGTGCTTGGAGGTTGGTAGAATTTTGTACTTTGTTTCCTTAAAGGGAAATCTAGAGTGCATCAACCCAACACATCTGCATCATAATTTTAATAAAGCATGCTTCTAATGAATACAGTGAGTTTCTGAGTGCCACCAGTTCCACCACTGCAGTCCTGTGCTCCAAAGTGAGAGTGACCAAAAAAGGTTAATAATTAAAACAAAAAGAAGTGTGAAAAATTATTTTCAGATTTAGTCATTAACTACAGGTCATTATAGAAATATGTCTGTGACTCTTCTGACAAATACAAGGCCAAATTCTTCCATTCTTTGGCACTCACTTTTTATGGTTATCCATAACTGCACTGTGAGAAAAGCTACTGAGGGCAAAGAACATGTAGCTCCAAATTCCCAACTTTTTACGCCATCCTTTGTGGTGTAAATAAGACGGACTGAAATATTTGCATTCACTTTGCCTGATTGCTCTCTCCCTGTACCTTGGGATGTCCCCAGCTTCCTGGAAAACTATGTCCAACAGCTTTGTCTGCAGGTGCTGGGGATAAACTGGTTGTGTCTGACAGTGGCCAGAGCACTACAACAAGTCTTTGGACATGTAAAGGAGGAGACATTTCAGCGGGTGCATTGCAATTCTTGTAGGTGCTTTGGAACAGCCCCTAACGGAGCATTAAAGCTGCCAAAAAAAAAAGAGAGAGAATGGGTAATACTGGTATTGCCCAAGCACAAATCTGTGAGTTCTCTCAACAACATGGTAATAATATAGAGCCAGTTCTGTGTCCTTCTTCACCCAGTCTTTCTCTGTGGCTCCTAGCACTTCTTGACAGCCATGGGAGGTCTTGTAGCCGTCCCGCTGATCCTGTCCGAAGGGCTTTGCCTCCAGCATGATCTACTGACCCAGAGCCACCTGATCAGCACCATCTTCTTTGTCTCAGGAATTTGCACCCTGCTGCAAGTCCTCTTTGGAGTCAGGTAGGCCAAATGCAAGAACTGGGAATGTGAGCAATTACTGTGTGCTAGGCCATCACCTTGTTGTAAAGTTTATCAGTGAGAGTTGTTTGTTACCCTTGGGCAATCAGGGCCCATGCCAAAGCACCATGAAACTGCTGAGAGCTTTACAGGGCTACCTTGCTGTTCTGAATTTTGCATCTCCTGATACTTCATATACCTTTTGTCGGGCCTTTAAGGAATCTGTCCTCAAAATAATAGAGCATTGCAACATGCAGTAAAAAGTACCTGCTTGCTCCTTACTCCAGCAATCCTCCAGATAAGGCAGGAGCCTTCTGATTTGGACCCAGGGTCAAGAGAGCACAGATTCTACAGGAAACTCTAGGGGAGGGGATAATTAGGAGAAATTGAAGTCCACCTGCCACCACTTAGGGACGAGCTCAACAGCACATCCTGTTAGGTGGTGCCACTTCCCATGCTCAGGGATTTGTGGCATAAAAGGTAAATCCTTTGCTGATGGGCAGTCAGCAGTGAGATGAGCATGGAGTTGCCATTCAGTACCCAGAAAATGAAGCATTTAATGAGAGAGATGACTGTAAGCATTCCCTCTTTCCAGAAAGACCCTGTATCTTTGCTGACCTTGAAAAATTTCTTCTGTTCCCCTTGTCATAACTCTGGGCTTCCTCTCTCCTTCCACAGGCTGTTTTTAACTCCAGTATGGTGGGAACCTGTGTTTGTTGCTTTAAAGACAAAAATTACACATTCTTTGGCTTCTGAATCTGAAGGACTCTGGTTAAAACTTCTGCCATCAAATCACTGGTCAACTGTCAGCTCCACAAAATGTTTTTACCCCTTCTGCTTAATTCATTACTGAAACTTTTCTATCTCTGTCTTAAGAAGTGTCTGTAGACAAACTTCCTGGAGGGTGCTCCCCTCCTACATTGTTACAGGATTAGTGGAGGAAGGAGGGGCACCCTGACCACAAAAAACAGAGAAACTGGTTCTTCAGCTAAATTAAGGCTGGGGTGCATGACCATTGCTGCTGGTGCAAATCAGGAGTTCTGTGTTCTCCCAGGCACCCTCCAAACGCCTCGGTGAATTCCTGAGAGCTGTGATGTCCCCTGGTCTATTGGTAGCTGAGGATGAAAGAGGAGCAGGGAGCCTCTCTCTCGCATGGCTGAATAGCTAATTGAGGTACTATAGATCAAATTAAATGGTAAGGAGTTGTTCCCATGGGATAAACTTGAATGGCTTCTGCCGTGCTGAGGGTACAATTGCCTTGTTGCTGACCCCAGCTATAAGGCATGAGGATATTCATGATGCAATAGCCAAGGGAGAAGCTGACCCACTGCAACCTGCAGCTCAGTCATGTTACACAGCATGAAAAAGCAGCAGGGGGTCCCAGACAGTCACCAGAGCCACTATCAGAGGCTTCTGAGGGGAGACACAGGTCACTTGCCGTTGTGGTGAGCCTTGCTTAGTAAATGCTTGGACATCATGTATTGATTATCAAAACATAATATTGCCTTCCCTAATTCTGCAGCTTTCCCTCTTGCAAACCCCATAGAAAAGAGTTCAGTGTGCCCCATAAGCATCACTTTGGCACCCCATTTTCCTCTGAGCCTACCCATGTCAACACTGAGCCCACCCATGCCAACACTGGCTGTGAAATAGCTTAAGGACCAACACTGCAGGAACTATAAATCTATTGTTAGATTCTAAGTCATGACCCTGAGCCTTCTCTGGTTTTTTTTGTTTGTTTCTTGTGCCTTGCCCAGCAAAATTATTTCAAAGCTTTGACAGTGCTTCAGTTGTGCATGACTGATAAAAATATTTTTTTAGGTGACAGAGACACGGTGCTGTTACAGCTGCGCCATCTCTTGTTTTCAAGAACTGTAGAAATGTCTCTGTTTCAGGGAAAGCTGTGCAAAATCACTCACATGAATTGCAAATTGCTGTCCCATGGCTTGTCTGAGCAGGTGCCATGAGAGCTCCTGGCACAAGGAGAGGTTGCTTTGGGGTTCCTCCTAGGGGTGCTTCCTATACGGAGGAAACACAGGCACCTTGGAGGTTTCCCTTGGCTGTTTCAGGACTGCTGTGCCAGCCCTCAGGCAGCTTAGGATTTTTCAAGCACACTAGAGGAATGGTTAAAAAAACTTGCTCTGCAATGGGGGCAAAATTGTGTGGGGCTTTGAGGAGCCAGTCAGGCCTTTTAGGTCTCTGTCTTCATTTCTTTGAGCATGGAAAGAGAAAAGGCTGGTGTAGCTCAAAGGAGCATTGCTTTGCTGTATAAATTTCTGCATGAAGCTGGTGCTGAGCTCCTCTGCAGATGCAAGCTCCTTGCCAGCCTGAGGGATTCCCAGAGGGAAAGATACTCTAAGCCAGGAGGCATGTGGTGTGGGGGGAGAGCCATGGTCTCATCCAGTCAGTGCCCACAGACCCCTCCATGCAGGTTTTCTTTCTAGTTTCAGTGGAAATGCAGAAGAGGAATTGGCATTAAAACCCTGGTACTAAAAGCCAAGTCACATTTTCTATCACCCTCAGACATGATCATTGTGACATGGAAAATAGTTAGTGCATGTCCTTGTGTTCATGAGCAGACTGTGAAGAAAACCGAAACAGCCAAAGGGGACAGAGGAAGCAACTGGATATTGGCAAGAGTGATGCTGAGCTTTTCTTCAGTGTCTCACCATCTTTATTCCTTGGTGGTTTTCCCTCCTCCAGATTTTTCCTTTGGTTTTTCTACTCTGTGCAGGTCTGTGGTCTCATTGGCCATTAGGAGGACTGCTTTTTCCTTAACAAAGGGTAGCAGGGTTGGACTGTAGCACCGATGTGCCCCTCCTTTGCTGGTATTTGAACCTCAGCTCTTCCCCCATGTCACTGCTCTTGCATGCAATGGGCAGTAATTCCTACCCATGGTCAGTGATGGTGACCTGCCACAACATTTCAAAAGATAATGTCAGAGGCCATGGACAGACTGATTTTTAAATTTATTTAGCTTTCCTTTCTCTCACCCACATGGAGCTGAGTTTCTATCATTCTCACTTGTCATTTTTTCCCTCTGCTCTCCTTCTAGGCTGCCTATTATTCAAGGAGGGACTTTCACATTCCTGGCCCCCACCTTGGCAATGCTGTCTCTTCCCACTTGGAAGTGTCCTGCCTGGACACAGAATGCCACCCTGGTCAATGCCTCTTCACCAGAATTTGTCCAAGTCTGGCAGACACGGATGCGAGAGGTATATTACCTTTTCAGTGGCACCTGCTTTGTATCAGGGCTGTTTGCTTTCAGTAAAGTGCCTGACCATGTCATGACCACCACAGCTGGAGAAACTTCTATCCCCAATGAACCTTGGCCCTCATGCTGTTGCAGCTTCCTAAGCATCAAAAAAGCTGCTGAACAGGGGACATGCAGGCTTCCTCATGTGGTTTATGGTCCCTGCAGTCTCCACTGGTCCAGTCAGATCCGTTCTGTGTGAAGCATGGTTAGCCTTGAAGAAGCAAGGGAGGGAAGATATTTTCAAGGAAAGAACCCTGTCTGAGCACAGGAAACCTAGTTTAAAAAAAAAAAAAAAGCAGGGCAAAACCTACTGTAAATATTAAGGAAAAGGGCATTCTTAGGTAATCAGAAGGGAGGAGGAATGCCTTATTCTACATTGATTGCCTTTATCAGAGCAAGTGACTAAATTTGCCTCTATTGATCCATTTGTTGGTGTGCTTTCCAAACCACTTGTAAAGTGTTGAAAGCTCACAAAGGATTTTGCTGTGCAGCACAGGTTGCTCTCTACTGATACACATAAATTTATCACAAGGGCATGGCTGACATCTCCTTTCATTCACCCAGCCCCTGTGTTTCTCTTCCTTTTGGAGCTGGGGAAAGGAAGGTGCTCAGCACCACAGATGTCCCAACCTGGGCTTATCACCAAATCTGAGAAGGCAGAGAGCAGCCTCACCCCTGCCTGAAGCTGACATTTCAGAATGTAATTGCTGGCTCCTTGTCAGTGATTGTCAAACACTGGGAAGTTCAGGGTGATAAATGTGTTCCCGGAGCGAAACTGATACTCTGGAAAATAAAGAGGCTGTAATGAGTCACTTGCCCCACCAGTGTGCTGAAGAGACCCAAGCCCTTCCCAAAAGGGAGATCAGTAGAGACCATGGCCCTGCTCCTGTTTTTGGGCAAGAGCTTTTCCCCTGCCTTGGACGAGGAGGCAGGAGAGTGCAGGGCAGGTGGTGCATGCTTGGGTGGCCCAAGAGGATGGGGAGGAGGTGATCTCTGGAACAAAATTAGCCCTGGTGAGGACTAAATCCATCAGCCAAAGAGGCAGTTGCTGTGCTGCTGCTTTGGTGGTCCTTCCCACATGTAATTCTCAGCCAGATTTTACTGTTGTCAGCAGGAGGCCTCTATGCCAGTCTGTCACTGGAGACTGAGCCTGGCTCTCATGCTGGATTTGCACTAACATGAAGAAAAGGCTCAACAGCTGGAGCTCCTTCCAACCTCTGTTTTTATCCTCCATTTTCCTAGGTGCAAGGAACTATCATTGTAGCTTCCTGCTTTCAAATCTTCGTTGGATTTTCTGGCCTGATTGGATTTCTGATGAGGTTCATCGGCCCCCTGACGATTGCCCCCACCATCACCTTGGTTGCACTACCTCTGTTTGAGTCAGCTGGGGATATGGCTGGGCAGCACTGGGGTGTAGCATTCATGTAAGTCTCACATCTCTGTGGGAAAGCTGAGAGTACACAAATCACCTGCCTCTAATATGAAACCAAGTGTCGCCGTCTGTAGTGGAATTCCCCTGGGCTCAAGGTTTATTTGTTGAGCACTGACATGTGACAGGCTTGTGCAAGGCAGCCACGTGGCATAGTCATTCTCCTCCAACCCCCAGAAGGCTAAAGCCCTCAGCAACACAGCAAAACCCAAAAATGAGTTAAAACCCCTGATTTTTGTGAAAATCCAAAGTTCATAGGTCAGTAGAGATACAAGCCTTTCCCACATGTGTGCAGTCTCTGTCACAGTTGTCTACACACACTGTCTTACGCACCCGTTATTTAAGTTGAAAAGACATCCTAAAATGACAAAGTTGAGCACTCAGAGTTAGGTATTCTATGTTGAAATAGCTGGTGCTTTATATATTGTCTTCACATGAATAGGAGCAATTGTTCTCTCCAGAGAGGGCCTGGGGGGCTCTGGAAAGGTCTATTTGCACATGTAGCTTTGCAGCAGTGAGTGCTCTTGCAGGGACATTTGTGTGCCTGCCCTTGTGCACGAGTGTAGACTGCAGCAGAATTTCCTTGGTATTTCAGAAATGAGTTAAAAAAGGAGAAATGCCACTGTGTGGTTGCCTTGCAGACTTGGCACCTTCAGCTCCCTAATTTAGACTTCAGCATGGGATAGCATGCAACAGGAGTAAGTTGTTAACTTCTCTGTGGGCTCCCATTATTTACTGGTGCTTTCAGAGCTGATTTTGAGGACTCGAGACACAGGCTTGATTGTAGCCCTTGAAAGACAGCACGCTGTTGGGAGGACATGCGCCAGTACACTTCTCTCCTGGTCTCTTCTCCTCCCTGCACCTGCCCTCCCAGACCCCAAAAGCCACCCCTCTTTTCCACCCCCAGTTCCTCACCTATCTGGTCTCTTCTACCAGCACCCCGTACAATTCCAAGCCCTGCTCAAAACCTAGCTGTCTTTTCACCAGTGTTTCTCCCATCATATCCCTGGCTTGTTGTCCTGTTCTCCAGCTCTGGTGATTTGTCCTAACCCCTTTGCTTAGCCAGTGTGAATTTTCCTCTTCAAACTGTATGTCCTTGCCTGGACTATCTCCTTTCTCTGCTGCTCTTCTCCAGCCACTAGCTCCTAAGCTCAGATTCATGCTTGACTCTTCGCCCAACTGTGCCACTCCATTAATGGGGTCCCAGTCCTTCAGCCTGTGTCCCTACTCTCAGCCCAAGTCACCTTTTCTGTCCTGTTCCTTTGTGTCCCATCTTCTACCTGTGATAATCCCAATCCATTCTTTCCTGACTCAGACACCTTAGCCCCAGCCTGGTCATTGTGCTCTGAGCCATCCCAGATGTGTCCTCTTTTGCTGCCTTCTCCATACTCTGTGGATGTCATTAGTGAAAGAGGGAGAGCAGGGATGGAGAAAGAGGAAAACAGGAGCCATGTGGTCTCAGGCTTGTGTTCAGCCCCACCACATCCCAGAGTTCTTGTGATGGAAGGTCCCCATTGTTGCCACAAGAAACTCCTCTAGTGTGTGGTGACTTACTCGCTGGTGATGGTGCACATACAGTTAATCACTGGGCAAGGCCTGGACATACTCAGAAGGCTCAGAATCTTTATGGTCTGCAAATGCGAAAGCCTGAGATGTTTCTGCTGACTGCTTGGAACCTGGAGTCATTGTTGCAGACTGAGCATACCTGAGCAGATTTTTGTGAGAAACATCAATATCCTTTTCCCCAAAGAACAAGTTCTACTAAATCTCAGATTTCTGCTCCAGGTCATAAGGAGATCTTGTTACTGCTCAAGGCAAAATGACCTTTTCCATGCAGGCTATATGCTATGTCTATTTCCTGAACGTCACTCTTTGAAATAGGTTTGATATATATTTTTCCAAAAATATTTGGCCTGAGGCAGATGTTTCCCATGGAAATTTTCATCCTGAATGGGTAAAGTTAGGTAGAACTATAAGCAACTGAAAATAGAGTTTGCTACTAGATTGTGTCAGGCAACCTGAATAATAAGCAGTGACACCTCCCTGAGACAGATGAGGGTTCTGCAGTGAGTTGTAAGGCTGCTGAGCACCTTTGTTCATGCAAATGCACAAAATGTGTGCTCACACAGTCTCCCTGGGATCTGTAGCATTAGAAACCATGAATGGGAACCAGTTCCTCCTCAGACTTTCTGCCTCCAGTTATCCAGTGCTTTGAATTCTGATGGATAGATAACCTCTGGCTGTATGTTGTGGAGTATCTTTGCAGAGAACCGAGGACAGCATTTTCTTTGCACTGTTGGAATTCTGCCTGTCCCTGAATATTGCACCTACAGTTCGTCAGCTTTTCACATGTGGAAAACACTGTCAGTGCACTTCAGCTGGTACAATTGATTTCTCACCAAATCCTATCCAGATTAATTCACTCAATGTACAAAATTTAGATTTGTTATAAAATAATGAGGAGCCCTTCAGAGGCCTGGCTAACACAGGAAATGTCCATGGTCTTCTACCAGCTCAGCAACTGAAATGGGATGCCCAGTCCCTGACCTCTCTCCATATGTGGTAGCCTCCAGCTTCATCTGGTTGGCCTTTCTGGGTAAAAGGCATGGGGGGCAGGCTGTGAGTGCACCCAGATGTGCTGCTGTTCACAGGTGTGTCCTACAGAAGGGATGGGAGAGGAGCTGCACCTGCAGTTACTTCCACCAGCATGAGCCCCAGGTGCTGCTGGGGGCACATGGGAGTACCTTGCCTTGGAGGGCCCCTCCATCATGCAGCCCTTGCAGACATAGGGCCGTGCTCTCCCCTTCTCGGCTGGCTGGGAGGGCTCTGTGGGCACCATGTACAGCCCCACAGTCCCACTAAGTTTTTTTCTTTTGAAACAGGGATTTGCACAGCCAAACCAAATCCTTTTCTTTTACTCTGTGTCACAGGATCTTTTTGCCCCTTGAAAAGCAGCATAGGTAAACCTAAAATCAGGAAACAATAAATCCTGTATTTCTAGTGTATCTGAATTATACAGGCAGGACCTGAACCTTGCATGTCTGTCAGGTCTTTCTTTTACTTAGGAATCATTTTTAACCTTTCTGCAACTGTGTCATACTCATTGATGCACTACCTGGGGTGTCAGTCTTGAAATAATAAGGAGAAAAGAGATAATTGCAAATGTGCAGGAGCTATCAGTAGATTATGATGGAAAGCTTGTTCCACCTCTGGCTTGGTGAAGTGGGGAGCCACCCTCTGCTGCTGAGAGCCTGTTTTTATGGGTCCTCTGAAGTCCTGGGCTCTTGGGTAGCAGGTCTTCACTTAATGTGGGGACAGCAGCTGGGCACCCACTTCATTTATGGTCTCATTTTCCCTCTTTCTAGGACTATTTTTTTCATAGTTCTGTTCTCTCAGTACCTGAAAAATGTCGCTGTGCCACTGCCATCTTACCAGAGAGGCAAGAAGTTCCACTTCTCTCCAATCTACCTCTTCCAGATCTTCCCGGTAGGTTGGGGTTCCTGGATACCGGGGGATTGTGATGGGGGGACTGGCCTCACCCACCACGGGCTGCCTGGGCTCTTTCCACTCGTGTCCAGATGAGTTAGCACTTCCCAGCCGAGCCTGGGTGGCAAGAGGCAGAGGGGAAAAGGTTCCCCATGGCCTTGATCATTGGGAGGGAGGGAGGGAGAGAAGAAGGAAGGGCCACCAGGAGCCCCTGCTGCGTCTTTGCCTCCATTCCGTGTGCAGGGAAAAGGGTCGGGCAGGGAGACACCTTGTCCACTCCAGCCGTGCTGAAGACACAGCCTTACTCTAACCAGACCCCACTGGTGCTTGTGATGGGCAGGTGCTGCTGGGGCTCTCCCTGAGCTGGCTGCTCTGCTACGCGCTGACAGTGACCAGCGTCCTCCCTGCGGCCCCCACTGCCTACGGCCACCAGGCCCGGACAGACACCCGTGGGGACGTTCTGTCACAGGCTCCCTGGTTTCGGCTGCCTTACCCAGGTACCGCTGCCCCCGCTTCCCCATCCTGCCTGCTCCTGCTTGCACCTCCACTTCTGATTACCAGGGGGAGATGAAATGTCAGAAATCAGGCAAACACCCACGGGCATTCCTGCTGTTCTTCTTCCCCCGCAGCAGATTCAGGGCAAATGTGCCCCACCCACCTGAGCCGAGCTCTTTACTTGCAGGCCAGTGGGGAACGCCAACGGTGAGCCTGGCCGGGATCTTTGGCATCTTAGCCGGGGTGATTTCCTCCATGCTGGAGTCCGTGGGAGATTACTACGCCTGTGCCCGCCTGTGCGGGGCCCCGCCGCCGCCGAAGCACGCCATCAGCCGCGGGATCGGGGTGGAGGGCATCGGCTGCCTCCTGGCTGGGGCCTGGGGCACGGGCAGCGGCACCACATCCTACAGCGAGAACGTGGGGGCCCTGGGCATCACCAAGGTGAGCCTCGCTGCAGCAGGCGGCTGTGGTGGTGTGTGTACAGGACAGTGGTGCACATGAGTGTGTGCTGGACCTGAGAGTGGTCTTAGCCCATCTCCCGAAAGGCACGCTGGAAAATTGTGCCCTGGCACACTGGTGGCCAGCTCAACAGCACTAAGAATGACTTAACAGAGGTGGGCAATGCTTCCCTTTCTCTGCATCTGGTCTGCATAGGGAATTAGTGCACTCACTCGTAGCACCTGGCCTAGGTGAGGCTGAAGAGAGCATGCTACATCTGAGCTAACCTGGACAGGAGAGGAGAGGGAGAGGGAAAGGAGAGGAGAGGAGAGAAGAGAAAGTGAAAGGGAGAATATTTAATAGGGCTTCAAAGTCCACAACTTTTATAACCCAAGAATGTCAATCATGTGAAAGGTAGACTATTTCTTTGGGGTTATAAAATGGGATAGCAAAGGTTTGGTTTTTTATGTCTCTATAAAGTTTTGTGAGTTCCTTGAGTGTATTAATTGCTCTTATAAGGGAAAGAAATTTCCAGAGATAAGCATGAAAATCAGATCATAGATTTTCACTAAGCTTTGCAGCCAGAGGATAGGCTGATAGACATCTAGCTGCTAACTGGACAACATTTTCAAATCATTGCCAAATAAGCAATGTCATGCCAGAAGAGCTGTGAGTCAGTAAATAAATGTAGAATTTAACATACAGCTTCCACTCTATAATATTGCTTATTTCACTGGATTTTATAAACCTCACTCACAATAACCTTTTTTCTCACATTGCAGTGTTAGTGTTTGGCTGAGGTGGCTGCCTCAAGTACCAAGGGCTGTCTGGATGTCTGCATGGAGTCCAGTTTAGCCTGTCACCACTTGTACCTTGTCGCTAGGAAGTCTGTGCATACGAACCATTTACCTGAGCCAAGTCTTTCCTCATGTGTGCTGCACTGTATGTATGGGATGCTGCCCAGATTCATAATTACCAGATTATAGGACATGTATTCTCACAACGTACGCTAAGTCCTCCACATGGACATGCCATCCTTCCCAATTCAGGACAGATATTTCCCTTGGATCCCACTTCTGCTCACTCTGTCCACACTTAAATGACCTGAAAATGAGTGTCATCTCAGTCAATTTAAATCAGTGTGAACACTCTGGTTGAGACATATGGGGGTGCTGAGAGCACAAGGCAGATTTAATTTCTTTTTTATGTGGGAAACATGTTTTTCCATGACAAATGGAAACACAAGGGACTTGTTTCCTCTTCTTAAACAGAGATGTCCAGCACCAGCTGAGGAGTCTTTGGAGATCTCAGATACATACAGGGGCTGACAGATAAGTCAAGGAGAAGCTGCTAGAAGCTGCCAAGATGCAACATCTTACATGGCACCAGGCACCAATATTTAAACTGCTTGATCAGACCCAGTATGCCAGTACTGAGCACTCCTTTCCAAGAAAAGGAGGATTTTAGAGAGATAAAGGCCTCAGAATCGCCACATATTGTGGAGAACCCTGCAGATTCTTCAACCTTAAGAAAGAGAACTGATTTTATTGTTTTCCTGACATAGTTGAAACAAACTCTATAAACTAGTGGTTTTAGCAGAAGATGGTCTCAGTGCTATCACTGGATTAGGTCTTTTTCCTTTAAAGCCAACTCCATATACATGGTAATTCAACATTTTAGCAAATTGAGAATCTGAATCTTTGTTCTAATCCTGGAACAAATAGATCTGTTGGCTTTTATTAATTAACATTTAGATGGTAATAGTGTCCCAAGGTTTTAAGCCAAAGAATATAAAAAGCCCACCTGAAGGCAATGCATGCTTTTGAAACTCCACACCAAATCTTAATTTATCTTTCACAATCAAGAAAGACTTAAAATATTTTAAAGGGACGTGCTTAAGAAATACTTTAAAAGAGGCACTACTAGTTAACTGAGAATGTTTTTGTTGAAAGCATTCACAGGAAGCTTGTCCCGTAATTAGACATTCTTCAGATATTTAAAAGGAGGGATTAAAATATTTAATTTAATTTAATGTTTGCAGAAGATTACAGTTTCCCCGACACAAATGCTGCAAGTTTAGCATGATTGTTTAGGCAGTCCAAGTTTTGGTGTGGGCAAGGTGTATCTTGAATTGGAAGTTTAACAAATATTGCTGCTTTTCTTTTCACTTTCCATATAAACGTCTCTTTCAACCCTTTGTTTGGCAGATACTCTTTTTCTTTCCTAATCATATAGGAAACAGTTACATACAGGTAATGGATATGAATGAAGGGCATGGCTTGGTGCTTCATCCCATCTTTGTTGTAGTGCTCAACCAAGAAAAGGCCACCCTGACTCTTCCTAGGGGAAAAATGAGGGAAAAAAATGGTTTTACTGAAGATAGATGGGTGATGAGATAGTGTTCCAGTTCAGACAGACCGAGAGACTTCCTCACTTCTTATTTCTTGACCATAGAAAGAATCTATCAGATCCCAGACATAAGGATGGATCAGCCAGCCAGCTCAGGTCTCCAAAATCTTGGTCTCCAAGGAATGGAGGGATCATTGTGGGATACCTCATTGAAGGCCACTTTTAGATGACAATCTAAATGCTGGTGGAAGAATTGTCTAGTGAATTGACTGGGGGGTTGCAGTGCCAGGCTTGTATATATGCCAAGATATTTGTAGGCTAGAGCAAGAACAAGCAAGAACAAGTGGGGATTACTGTGCTCTTAATTTAACTTTTTAATTTCAGTTTAATAGCAAACTGCTGAAGTCCTGTCAACAGTAAGAGAGAGGATAACACTGAGTAAATAGGTATGGTGCTCTCAGAGTGCCTTTCATTGTAAATATTTATGGTGCACAAATACTGATGCTTCCCATTCAGTGTCAGCATCCCAGCCCACCAGCAGCTTCATCCAAACCTGTTCCTGAACATGCCATGGAGTGCTAGGGCCAGAGCTGCAACCCCTGCCTGACAGGTTGGCACTGGAGCCTGCCACCCCTCACCTTTCTCTGCCGGTTGGTGCGTGACTTGCCTCCTCTTCCTCTTGCCCCAGGTAGGGAGTCGAATGGTGATCATTGCTGGTGCCTGTGCCATGCTCCTGAGTGGCGTCTTTGGGAAAATTGGGGCAATACTTGCCAGCATTCCTATCCCTGTGATTGGAGGCATGTTCCTTGTGATGTTCGGAGTTATCACGGCAGTGGGGATTTCCAATTTACAGGTAACAGCTGTGTGAGCACGTTTTCATCCGTGCTGAAGGGGACTTAATTTCATTGAAACAGAGAATATGCTGAGTCCAACTCCTGGGCCTAAGCAGGACACCCCAAGAGTCACACCCTGTGCCTGAGAACATTGTTCAAACACTTCTTGAGCTCTGTCAGGCCACTCTGTGACCATTCTGTGACCACTGCCCTGGGGAGCCTGTTCCAGTGCCAAACCACCCTCTGGGTGAAAAGTTTTTTCCTAATATCCAACTTAAGCCTCCCTTGACTCAGCTTCATGCTGTTTGCTGTCACAGGTCATGAGAGTGAAGAGATCAGTACCTGCCCCTCCTCTTCCCCTCATGAGGAGGCTGCAGACTGCAGTGAGGTCTCTCCTCAGTTTCCTCCAGGCCAAGTGACCTCATACGGCTTCCCCTCAAAGCCCTTCACTGTCCTTGTGGCCCTCCTTTGGACACTCTCTAATAGCTTTATATCTTATATTGTGGTGCCCAAAACTGCACACAAGACCCACAGTTTCAAGTCAGATTCTTACCAGACTGTGCCAGCTATAACCACAATATTTATGTTGGCAATTCCTCAGGTAAAGATAAGGGGCTGTACCCAGAGGGGCTAAATTGCAGAGGGCTCCCTGGTTAGGGCAGGGCCGGCTGGCACTGGAGACTGCAGGATCACAAATGCCCCAGCAGCACCAGGGCTGGGTCCACTCCTGATTGCAGTGTTTCCATCCCACCATGTCACATGAACACAACAGTAATCCACAATTTTATGCATGGTAATGTATGAAATTTCTCTGTGCAGTACACAGATATGAACTCCTCAAGAAACATCTTTATCTTTGGATTTTCTGTATTTGCTGGCCTCACAATTCCCAACTGGGCAAGCAAAAATAGCACACTGCTGGAAACAGGTAAGAAGTGACATCAGAAGCATTTTCTGTAGTATAAAATTTAAGGAAAGGCTGATCCAGAGAAGTCTTTAAAAACAGTTTTTCCTGATAAAACACTGAAACCTGTGCTTTGCCTGTTTCTTTCTGTGAGGGCTGTTTTTGTCTTTTGCTTTGATGCAGAGCTCTGATGCAGAAATCTGCTTTTGGTCAGTGACTGCACCTCAGCAGATTCTTCTTGGGCTAAGGATTGCAGAGCACTTCCCTGGGACACATTCCTGGGGTGGGGCAAGAGAATACTCCAGGACTGAATCTTGGTCAAGGTTCTTGATGAATGAGGCTTTCTTATGTGCTCCTACACAATAAAATGCTGGACTTCCAAAACACAAGAGCATACTCCTCTACTAAATTCCATCAAGTTCATTTTATTGAAATTTCCAGTTCTCCAACATCTGCCCCTTCACTGTGTCATGTATGATTAATGTCTTCATCACAAAGGCCAGAGTGTCCTCTCTTAAAGTCTATGTGGTGAGCTGGGTGGGCTGATTAAAGAGCTCTATAGATGGTCTATCAGAATGCTCAGTGCCACTGGGCTTTGCTCATGGCCCTTAGCCCTCAAGGGGAAACATCACACCTGATGAGCTTGTGGTGCAATCCCATGCTAAATATACCCATATTTCTTTGGGAACTGAAGCTCATGCTCCTGTAGGGAACTGTTAGGTGTTATGTTGTGGAGGTGCAGCATGTGTTTGGAGCAGAAGGTGGCTTTTTCTCAGACAGTGCTGTGGTCTGCACTGTTAACAGGCTCTTAATGTATTTATGAGTCATCTCCTGCCCACTGTGGGTCTGTGAATAATCCTGTAGAATAAAACTGTAGGTCTGAAATTGGCTGCGAGATCATTTTCCCTTCCACTGCCAAATCTTACGCTCTGCTTTGGGATTTGCAAGTCTAGTCCAAGCAAGCATGCAGCTTGCAGCCTCTTGGCACTGGGAATGTTGCTGATAAAACTTGTGTCTCCCTGCACCACTATCTAAAGCTTTATTTTTCTGCTAGGAATCATCCAGCTTGACCAAGTGATCCTGGTGCTTCTCACCACTGGCATGTTTGTAGGTGGACTTCTGGGCTTTATCCTGGACAACACCATTCCAGGTAGGATTTGCTGAAATGGGCTGCTAGTTTATGCCTGTCCTAGGGTTTGTTCCCTGGCATTTTTTGTCTTCATGACTCCTGTTCTATGGATAGGAGTTGTGCTAGCAACCATGAAACACCGTGTGACTGCACTCCTCCCAGAGAGGGGTGAGGAACAGGAGACATCACTGAAATGGTCTCTGGCTGGAAAACAGCAGCTTATTAAAAACTGAATAATTTGTCAGGAACATCCCAGGCTGAGGAAAAGGTTTATTTGGCAAATATGTCTTTCAGGGAAAATGCCAGCCTAGAACCATGTTGCTAGTTAAAAGGAGAGAGGAAAGCCCTCTGAAGTGGAAGGAGCCAACATGTGCCTCCTTAGGGGAGCTGCTAAAACTGAGGCTGAACTAAAGCCACAGCAGTGGAAACCAGTAGGAAAGGCTGGTGACCAAAGACAGGCCACCTGCAGCTGGCCCCCACAGGCAGCAAAGAGCCTTGGATTTTCATTGAGCATGGGGAGGGAGGGCACAAGAATAGGAGAGGGAACCCTCCCTTCTGCTACAGGAAAAGAACAGGAAGGAAGGACACTCTGTTAACCAGATTCTGTTACTGTCTGAGGCTTCTCGGAAAGCCAATCTCCCTTTGGCTCATTAATTTTCCTGTAGCCCTCAATCTTCAGTTCCTCTGGGCAGAATTTACAGGTGTGCTCACTCCCTTTCCTAAGAGGGACTTTGCTGCCACAGCAGTTACAGGCACTTAGGAATTCCTTTGGCTAGGGTAAATACCTGTGACTGACTAGTAATTGCTAGCTAAATGCACTCTGAAGTGTCTGGGCAGTTAACATCCAGCCTTGCTTTCCCAGCACTGTATGAACCTCCCCTTTGAACAGTTCTTGGATCCCCCGTGGCAGGTGAAAACTTGTCTTGGTATCTATGATTCCCATGGAAAGCAGTGGAGAAGACTGCTTATCTGGAAGCTGTTGCAGGAAAAGGGGTATTGTCTGGAAGCTCATTAGTGACTATTTGTAAAGACCTTTGGAGCTAGAAGGGTTTAAGTAGAAGGGATTTGTATTTTGTGCTGGGTCTGCTGGGATTTGAGCAGTGGGTGTGAGGCACACAAAGCAGCCCTGTGCTTGAACACCTACTGTTCTAAACACAACAATCTCCCTTTTGCTGTTGCAGGAACACAGGAGGAGCGGGGGCTCCTGGCGTGGAAGCAAAGCCATGAGGGAGGGATGGAGAGCTCTCAGCTTGTTTCCAAGGTCTATGATCTTCCCTTCGGCATAGGCACCAAATACTGCAACGTCTCTTGGTTTCGCTATCTCCCTGCTTGCCCCAAAAGACTTTCTCCTGACAAGAGAATGGATGAACTGAAGGCTGTTGGACAGAAAAACAGTGTTAAAGCAAGCTTAGAAAGAAACTCTGAGATTGGTGCTGATACAAGGATATAAGCACCTGGCCTGCAAGTGAACTCATCTCAGAAACAGAGGTCTGAAACTGTGTCTGCAGCCCCCATCATCTGAGCATGAGCTGGCAGCTGTTAGAGGGGGGAACAGGAGAAGGATAATGTCTTCCTCTTCCCAGCTCTGCCCACTGTACCACTGGTGACCTTGAGGAAGTCAATTTTTCTTCTCTCTTCCTGCCTGCCCACTTCTAGGAAGAACCTAGTCCCTCTTCGGGGGACACCAAAGCCCAAGAAATGCCTAGGAAAGATGTTCTGTTTCCTTCCTTGCACTGACCCTTGGGCACCCTAAGGAGCCAATGGAGAAGGCATCCCTGATATGGGCCCTGTGCTACTCTCAGGCATCCCTTGGGCCAGGGTTAATCCCCAGCACCTTAAAGCAACACTCACCTCTCACCTCATGTTTTATACCTCATCCTAGCCAAGGGGAAGGAGCAGGCACCTCTAGGTCATGATTCATCTCATTCCATATTCCCATAATTTAGTCAGCCAAATGAATGTTATTGTAAGAGAGGCATTTCAAGTTAATGGGATGGATTTTCTTCTGAACCTGTCTCTTCTGCCTTAGACCACAAAGGGCTCTGGAGACCTTACTTAGGTTCTTGACCTAACAGAAAAACCCAGCTTCACTGAAATGTATCCCACCTGGAGTGCTGGGAGGAGTCTCAGGCAAGCCAGTTTCCTGTAGGGCAGCCAACCCTACAAAGATGAAGGAATCCTCATCAAATCTAAAGGAGAAAACATTTCTGCTCACAATCTTGCACATCCCTATGCTACTGCTATGTCCTGTGTACCCTTGCTGTACCTGTTTGGTCTGGTGGGGTGACAAGCACTTCTCTGGAAAACAGGTGTGCAGATTATTGGTCCTATTCCCTATTAGCAGAAACAGCCTCAATCTGTATGGCCACATGCAGTGTGATCACACGTGGTCCTGGTTTCTGGTGGTGTGTAATAACATTGTTGCTGTAGCATAAGCTTGTGTTTCCTTCATTGAGATTTATAACTTCCTTTTTTGTAAGTATAATAAATAAAATGTACACTGTAATGGTATTTCTCAGGTTGGAAGGGACCTCTGGAGGTTATCTGGGCCAGGCCCTGGTCAGAGATGGTCCTGTTAGGCCAGGTTGCAGAGGACTGTGTCCCATTGAGCTATGGATGGAGAGCCATGGCCTTTTTGGGCAGCCTCTTCCAGGTCTGCCCACCCCCATGGTGTAAAGTGGTTTTCCTTGTGTCTAACTGGAATTCCTAATGCTTCACCTCTTGTCTGTTGCCTCTTGTCCTTTCACTGTTCTTCTCTGAGAAGAATCTGACCCTACTTTTCTGTACCCTCCATTGGACAGCTGAAGGCCAAGATACGATGGCCCTTTTGCTGTCTTGTCTCAAGGTAGAACAAAACTGGTGGGTTTCTATGACAGACATATTGCAGCCCTGTTCCTTGGTCCCATACCACAGCTGTAGCAGTAGGTGGCTTGTTTATTGGTAAGGGATATACTGGGGTTTTTTGCTTTGTGTGGGAATGAAGCCTGAATAGATCAATTGTGTGAGTGTTTGAATCTTAAAGGAAGAAACATTATGGTATAAATAGTTTGGTGTTATGGGCAGACTGGAATGCCTCTATTGATGATTGTGGCATTATGTCTTTGAGAGAAAAAAAAATTATTTGTACTTGAAGTATATCTGACCCTGCCTCTACCATGGCAGATTTTAGATAGGACCAGTCCCAGGCATCTCAGCTCTGGTATCTTCATCATCCCCAACCTTGACTATGTCTCCAAATCCATTTAGAGCCAGCCTATGCTCCCAGGCTTCTCTCACAAGTCACACCAATAGTTCCGTGGATGCTGCAGCCATATCCTTTCCCTTCTCCTCATAAGACGTTAGGATGCTGGCAAGTGCCAGAGGTTTACATTTGCTTTAGTTCTGTTAAAAAAAACCCCAAAACATTGGCACAGGTTTACTACAAAAATCATCTAGAACTGGCTTTTTGTTCCCCACCCCAAGGCTGGAGAACATTGCTCATCTGTTTTGCTGTCATCTTGCACTCCCAGCACCTTGCTGTGTGTCACCATCTCATATTTGGCTTGCAAGGCCCCTAGAGTGGAGCTGGGCATGACTTTACAGATCCTGGCATGAGGGGTCCCAGCTCCCAGAGGAAGCTTCTTGCCCAACACATCCTATGGCTCTGGAGGCACAGACAGCGGTGGGGGGTGGCATGCTGGTCTGGGGCAGCTGTGTCTGCTGTTGCTAAGGCTTAGAAGGCAGATTTTCTGAAGTTGTTTACATCCCTATGTCCATCTCAGGCTCCTAAATGCCCTTTAAAATTCCCCCTTTGATGTTCGTTATCTATTTATTAAATACCCTTTTATTTGCCTCAGGGGGGCAATTCCAAATTTTAAAATTATGTAGGCAGGGGTTGGTCTGCAGGGCCACCACTTCTCCCAGCTGCATGTGGCCACTTGAGATTTGGAAACAGCTTTGGCTTTGCTCTGCAGCAACACAGTTTCTGTTTACTTGCTACTTAATGAGAAGATGAAAATCAGAGGATCCTCAAGGCTAAAACTGAACATTTGAGGGCTGTTCCAGATTGCTTGGAGCACAGCCAACTAACTACCTGTCAGCTGTATTTCCCTTTCACGCTACTGAGTCCTGAGTGCAGCAAGACTCACTGAAGTCAGCCAGGTGTGGGGTCACTCTGCTTGTGGCTTCGCAGAGGCAGACAGCTAATTGGCAAGTCCAGATGTTCCTGCTGTTCTGGTGGGACATGGTGATGGGGATTTGCTTGTACCTAGGTGCACTGGCACTAGAGCAGCTAATCAGAGGCTCATTTTCATACCTTTGTCACAAGAAGATGTGACCTGAGCAGTAGGATTGCCTTTTGTTAGGCTCACTGTGTTGTAAAGTTAGAGGCTGCTACCCTGCAGCACAGCTGTCACGTACTGAGTCCTGTTCAGCTAGGTCTGCCCAAACCCCTATCATGGCTGCACTGTCCATGTGCATGGATGTGTCCATGTTTCCCACTGCTCCATCCCTGCTGCCTTTCTGCCTCCAACCCGTTTCCACTGCACTGCCCCAGTAGCCTGCTAGCCTACATATTTCCAGATTTTTTCATGAAATGTTTTCATCAGAACGACCACTGAGTGCTGCTCAGTGTGGGACCTGTGCACACCTAACAGTCACATGCTCAGGAATTAAAGCTGCTTCCCTGCCAAGGCAGAGCAGGCGTCACACACACCAGTGCAGAACAGCCATTGTCTGTGTAAAGTTGGCTGTGCAGGAGAGGAAACCCTGTTCCCGTGGTCCTTGCAGGCCTGCACTCTTGTGAAATATGATCATACAAGAGGCAGAACCAAAGTAATGTGTTCTTCATCTTCTCCTTAATGTCATTACCTCAAACCTGTGCCAGCATGTATAAATGACGCACACTGGAAAGGCCAGGGAATGGCAAGGCTGCACCCTGGAGAACTCTGAAGAGCTCTTAAACCCAAACAAGACCCCTGCACCCCCACTTTCAAACACAGCAGCCTGGCAAACATTCATCTGGGAGTGCTACCACAGCCTCACCCACAGAAAGGGCTCTGTAGTGTTTATTTTTCCCTTGTACTTTGGTACTCAGCTCCACGTGTTTTTGCCTGAATGTATCATGCTTTTATGCACCAGGACAATGCTGGGCCACAGTCCAGGCCTCTTGGATTCAGTCTGAAAGCTGGCTGCTGAAGATGGATACCTAGGCATGCCAGCTTTAGTTTAGGTTTTAAAATAAAACTTCCATCCTTTCTGTTTGTGATGGCTGGTAGCATGACCTCAACAACACTATCAGAACACAGTTTGTTCAAGTCTGCAGAGAGCCTTTAATGATAACTCAGAGATGTGAAGGACTTTATTCAATTTCACAGCACTTTTAATTCCAAGACACTATCTGAGCATCTCTACTCATCCAAGAATTAGATGTGGAAGAAGAGCACAGGGCTGATCACTTGGCTTTACACACTTCACAAAAGTAAATAATCCAAAGTGTATTATTGTGCCTGCACTTTTCTGGGTGACTGGGGAGTGGGTGCTCACTGCTGCTGTCCTCATAAAGAGATCGAAGAGCCTCATCCCACTCTCTGTGAGGAAATCTCTCTTTCCTTGTCAGCCCAAGATGAAAAATTGCACCAGAAAAGTAATCACTGCCAGGAGGTGATTTTTGCAGGTTGCAGTTTGAGACCTGCATCCTATGGGAGTGTGCAGACTGCCACTGATCTGGCCTCCCGGCTGCTCTTCCCACAGCTTATGCTAGGCAAGGTCACTTAACTGTACATGCCCCAGTTTCTCTGTGAAGTGAGGCTAAACATTAAATAGCAATGGGTAAAAACATTTATTAATAAATATCTAAGACCTTTGAAACCTTTAAAAAGTATAAATTACTCAACTGATATATCAAGAAGTACTAATGAGGGAAGGAGAAGTCAATGGTAACAAACCAGTTCAACACAGTGTCTCCACACTCTGCTTAGAGAGGTAGCTCGCTGAAAGAGGTGAAGCTTCCTCATGTGCCCGGTGTACCTGGCAGTGCTTGGCAAAACATTAGTGGAGATACTGTTTAGAAATCTTCATCATCGAAGGTCTCAGTGCACCGCAGCATCACGGTCTCATGATCATAGTGAAGATCTTCTTCCTGAAAGCCCCCCCAAAGTCAAGCAGGATTAAAAAACAGAGGAGTTCATTGAATTTCAAATACGCAGTGAGTTGGTCAAGAGCTGATGTGCCAGCAAATGCACCATGAGCCCTCCCTCCTCTCTGAATCAACCACCAGCATTTGGTAAGTGCCTGAGGTACCTGATGAAGAATGGCTCAAATTTTCTGCCAGTTTCCTTCTAAAACCACATGGCTCCACCCTGTGTCTATTTACATCATCTAGACAGATGTAACTGACTGTGGTAGCAAGGATGTCACAAAACAGGCTATGAAGGTATGAGAGCTTCCTTGAGGCCTTAACTTCTACCAACTTCAGGCTTTGTTCCACTTTTAGCAATAGAAGGAAACAGTCTTCTCTTTCACCAGTTTAGAGAGAGTAAGTGGCTCTTGAGAAATCCAAGTTTAGAAGGTGAAAGTGTTTGTGCCTGCAGTCCATCTAGTCCACCTTCCGCATTGATGCAAGACTCTTCAGTGAAATACTGCTTTTAAAAATAGGTGCTGTTTAAAAATGTATAGCTTAAGGAGCACTAAATACCACTTGCTTGTTAAGTGACTCATCTAAAATCCATGATTTCAAAAGAAAGTGTGCCTTTGAAGACACAAAGGTGCTCAGCACTATTTAGGAAAAAAACCTCATTGAGTTTCATTGAGGTAAAAACTTTGGATCTCAGTCTAAATGAATCCTTTACTGCCTTTGCTGCTAAGCTTCTCTTATGATGTGACCTTAAGACAACAGCTCTTGAAAAATTACAAGATTGCTTAACTAATCTCATGCTCAGAAATATTTCTTTATCAGGTACCATAGAAGCATGCTCCTGTTCTCATTTTGGGGTCACTGCCTTTTTAAGAGCTCTCCCTTTCCTTGTCCAAATCATTTCTCCCCTCCTCTTGCGTGAGTTTTTCTGAAGCTTTTTATTCCAGTGAGGGGCATGCCATTGGCAGCCTTGAGAGCCAGGGCAGCGGCTCAAGAGGAGCTGTGCTCAGTAGCTCTGTGACTATGAAACAGGGACCATCCACAATCCAACAGCAGTAGTTGCAGTTTGTACCTGGACAGTTAACCAGAAATGACAGAACATGGCACTGGCATGAATGACCAGCAATGAAATCCATCACCTCATCAGTTCTGCAGATGAAAGGAAAGGAGACCATGGGCTGCCTTTTGTATTTCAGTCAGGTGCACATCACACGACTTACCTTGGTACTTACTGTACTTGCTGCCCACCTCTGTATCTTCTACAAGGTGTGTGCACAGTGTCCTGGGACACTGCTTTATCCTTGGGATAATTATCCCAACACTTCCCAAACTCCTGTGCTAGCATAGCACCAGCACAGGTACCATGTCAAGGGAAGGGGAATGGTCTGCAGAGGTTCAGTCATACCCATAAGGTAAGCAGGACGGGTTCCTTTCCCTGTCAAGTCCAGGAGTCTCTGATGCTCTGAGCAGCCCAATTTCTGGGGTAAGGTGAGTAGCCTATACTGATCTCTCTGCTGCTGCCTGAGTTGGTGTGTTTCAAGCTAGCTGGAACATCTTCTATCCCTGCTCTGCAACCACTTTCATAACTGTCTCAATCTGTTTGCTTTGAGATGGATCCGAATTTCTGCTCTCAAAACAAAAAATATCTTGTCAGTCATATTTTCTTTTGGCTTTTTTTTTGCCTCTTGGCAGCACTGTCTAGATGTGCAGTACTGCACTCTAAATCAAAACAGATTGTGACCTTCACATTATCTAGCCTGGGTGATTTCTGCTCAAACTCCCTTTTTATTGTCTTATCACAGACAACTAAAAGTTCCTGTGTAAAACAAATGTGTGCAGCTTTTTATTTCCTTTTGGATCCACACAGTACACTCAACTGCCAATTTGCAGTACTTTGGGTTCTTTTGCTGCTTTTCTTCCCATCACTGCCATTCTCCTAGTCTTGTTTTAAATGTGCCTCTTTAAAGCTTGAGAGAGACACTACCTCTTCCCATACCACCTCATCTGGGAGCTGGGAGATGGACTTGGGCTCACATATAACGAAGCAGCCCCAAGCAGAAGGACAAGATGAGACCATGCCAGGCCTGACACTCACAAAAGAAATTTAAAACCAGAAAATGCTATATCTTGCCTAAAGATTTTCTTTCTTTTCTAGGCCTGCTCAGTTCATGGTCATTTACATAAACACAAGAAGAGCTCCGCTCTTACATAGAACATAGCTATTCACAGACCAAAGGGCTGTGTAGATCAGTGCCTGGTCTCTGACAACAGTCAGCAGGTGAAGTTTAGAAAAAAGTGCAAGAATTGGGCACACAGTGTGCTCAGTTTTACAATAAATGCTCCTACATTATAGCAAACTGTGCTGTGAGGTCCTCCTGTACTGGAAAATGAATCTGGACCTTCAGATTTAGTAATTGCCCATGGATTGATGACCCTGGAGTTTAAATATGGTAATTTGTACATGCAAGTATCTTTAATATGTTGTTTTTTCATTTTATTTAGTGCTTTCTAGTTCTTCTGGTGTTAGACACAATGAGTAATCATTCTGTGTACCAAATCCACACCATGTAGGAATAAAATGGTCTTGCAGTACCCCTCAGTCTTTTTTTTAGAAAAGTCCTACTCTTAACAGTTTCTAGTTAATGCCTTTGCCTGTGCTTGCTGCCATTCTCTGCACCTCCTTTAGTGCTATCTCCAAGATGGGGGAGCCAAATGGCATGCAGCAGTTTCTATGTGATAGATTCAGACAGTGGTGCAACACTAGTTTCTGCTTTGTTTTCTGTCACAACTACCCCTCACCACAAACCTATTTTCCTTCAAAGGAGCATCTGTTCAAGTACTAGAGACAGGTGGGAGCTAGGAGCTAGGCAATAGAAACCAGCAAACCAGTGGCTGCTGTGGAGGTACCACTGACTGAACCAAACCTCTGCCTGAGGGGTATCTCCCTTTCTGTTCTTCACCCACAGGCAAGCTCTGAGCCACCTCCTTGGCAGGGAGATAAGAAGGGGAGGACAAACAATGCAAGCACAAAGACTTCTGGCTCAGCAAACTTGCAACAGTAGGCTGAGGTTAAGAGGAAGCTCAGGACCTTTTCATCAGCTCTTTCAAGAACACGAGTATCCTGTTTCTAGGGCCTGCCAGTGGAGGGCTCAGGGCAGGGAACCTGGCACCCAGACAAGCAGAAGGTGGTTCTACTGAGCTCAGAATGAAGCAGCTGGGGGTTGATGGAGAACTGGAAAGTGAGCTTTACCTGCTCAGAGGAGATCACTCAAGCTTTTCCACAAGGAACTTTCATGCAAAGGATAATAATAAAAAAATTTTTAAATTCCTTACATCATTTGCCATTTTGAATAATATTCAAAGCAGTATTCACTCAGTTTGCCTCTTACAAAGGCAATCCTACTGGCATTTTGAAATGACACATCTGAAATTATGAACCCCAAGTTCTTATTTGTAATCATTCTGGACAATATGATCAGAAGCATTGAACACAAAAATCCCTTTCTGACATTGCTCCTGAAATACACTGCTCCTTCTCTAAGGAATCCTTTGGCAAGGCTTACCTGGCAAAACTGTGTATTAGCAAAGAAGAGGTGTTTTAGGAAGTCAGTGACCTGCAGATAGAGTCTCTGGTGATCCTCTGGATTTTCAGAAGTGCAGCTTGCAAATGCTGAACTGAAAATGGAATCAGATACTGTATTTAATTTCCTGTTCCCTTCTCCTTACTTTCTCTCCTCCATATTTTACTTATAAATTTATAAAAAATTCAAATTGTTTTCGAGATGGTTCTGATAATAAAGAAAACAGCCAAGCAAGACCGGGAGGAGTGGTGATGGATGTATTGATGAGATACTGTTTGCCAAGTGCAAGGCAGATGTATAAGAACAGAGAAAAGAAATACAAGCAGCTGGTGTCACAACAAGGAGATCCACTGATACATGACAGCTACAGTAACACTGTTTTGGGGAAAAGTAAATATCCATTAAAATAGACAGCTGCAATGGTTATTTGGGAGTGTATTTGGTAGGGTTGTTCAGAGGAACAGCTTTGACTTCTTCTGTAAAGTTTTTGAGTGAGTGCAGTAACCTGTGTTCATGTAATGACATGTTAGCTGTAACTGGCAGGTTTGTTCTCAGGTAACTGTGGCACAAAAATAAGCTTTTCATTCTGGACCTCACCTCTGCATTCTTCCTGGGATTTTACAAAGTTCTGCCATCACACCTCTGTCCAGAATTACAAGGTGCAGAACAATAGGCAAGAAGAGAAAACAATAAATGTTGACTACTGAAATACTAAACTGATTTGGGACCTAAAACAGACTGTAAAGATTATTGTAATACTCTGCAGTATTAAGAAATACTTAATCTTATTTTAAAAGCAAATGGAAATTATGACCTCATAAATACTATTTAATAAATAAATATTTGTTAAGCTTTTTCATCCATTCAAGTATATTCTGATCAACAGCCAAAACAACCTTATTTTAATTCATTCTCTTCTGAAAGTGCAACCTGGAATGGTGGCAAAAGAAAGAGAGTCACATTAAAGATTACTCTAAATGTTGAAAAGTAAGTAGAAAGTGGGATTAAAACCCCACAGATTAAAAACACTACTTGCAAAGAGAAACAATCCTAACAAAGACTAAGTAGAAAGAATACATAAAAGAGAAATCATAATGTGATTTTCCTCTTGAGGAAAACAACCCTTTTTGTTCTTTGGTCTACTGGGAAAAATCAAAGGCAGTGCCAGCTTTGTATTTGACATGTTCTCTTCCAGGTAACTCATCTGAACTGAAGAGGAAAGAGGTGTTATTTAACAGGTCCTGTGTTTCTTTGGTATTACTGTTCAGGTCAACCACACTTTACCCTGATCGCCTCCACGTGACTGAATTAGAGTACTTGAAAAAGACAAGGGAGAAAATGTTGACAAATTATCATTTCTGTCTCATTAAATGAGAGTACAGTTTATGATTAGCTGATTCATCCATGGAATGCCTCTTGGTCCTCACAGGCCTGGTAAGTGACAGAGAGAAAAGGAAAATATTATGAGTATTGTAAATTGAAAAGACAGAAAGCTGTGCAGAGTAGCCAAGAAAATCAGAAGGACCCCAGTTATCCTGAAGTGATGGGCTGCTCTTAATAAGTGATTCTTACTGATTCTGCTGTAAATGACCATTAGTAATTTCACTTTTACACCTGAAAAGGAAGTATTATTGTGAGCACAGTTGCTGGAGGCTGCTACTCTGACCATTTATTAAAAAAGAGAGCTGGACTATTGTCTTACTCCACAGAGTACTTGCCGTGGAGTACTGAAGTGAGCTATTAACGTACTGTGTCTGCCAAAAGGGGGCAGATTGTAATTTACCTCTGGCTGGACATGCCCTGAGTCTTGCTTCTGTCGAGGAAACCAGCAGCAACATCAAACGCATCTTCAAACATCACCTAGCAGAGAAATCACTTCAGATGTCAGCATATCCAGCCACCTAAAAGTTTTACCCACAGCATAACTTTTAATAATGAAGTCTTTAAAAGCATGATACTCTTTCTTTACATTTAACAGGTATGTTTGCAGCTAGAATAAACCAAGAGGTTTTGTGGAGACAGGAATAATGTGGAATAACTGTATTTCATGGCTGGGAACACAAGGTCAGTCCACTCCCTTAAGCCTGTGTTTCAACCTCTAGGAATTAGGCTTCACATTACATTTCCCAGAAAATCAGTAAAACCCACAAATTGTGTCGGTGCTTTAGAGACTTGACTGTGGACTGCTGCTTATGGCTGGAGGTCTCAGCTGTACCAGCCAGTTTCTCCAAATTCCAGTTTACAAAGGAGTTTGGATGCTCCTTGTGCCAGACCACTAAACTCATTAGTTCACTCTGCCATAATGCAGTTCACACACTTTCTGTGCCAGAAAAGTACCGTACGTGGAACATTCCCATGACATTTCCTAAGGTGACGAGCAGTATGAGCTGTGTCCTGTGACCCAAAAAGAACTTGTCAATGCAATTTACTTATATGCTAAAGGTAAACATCTGTCCCTTTCTTGCGGCTAATGAAATTACACATACCTCTTCGAGCAGCTAGTTCCTTCAGCAATCAGTGCTCCAGGAACCATTTATAGAGTTGGCTGTTCTTTAATCAATCTCTTATTAATAAGTGCCCTGGTCTATTCAGTCACTGACTTCTGCTCTGCAGAAGTGCATGGTACAGGCAGTCATTGGCCCTGTACCACTGGGACTGGTCTAAAAATACTTTCTCTTTGCTACCAAGTGCTTTGATGAAAAAACCCCACCCAACCCAAAACACAGCAGGCTTTGGCAAACTAGGTATCCCTTCTGGATTTAGATAATCTGTGCTCTTTGGAGAGTTTGCAGAGCACAGTAACTGTATAATTCTTGTTCTTGCTTCCTGTCCCTGGAGCAAGGTACGAGCAAATTTAACTGTAACTTGGCACAGAAACTCCGCAAGTCAGTGGAGACCAGCAGGATTACTACACTGCACTACTGCAGCTTGCTAGGTATCTTCTCCTATCTTACTATCTTACCTTGCTAGGTATCTTACCAGGATAAATTTTGCTGCAGACATTTACTCAAAGACTGCTTATTGTCTCCATGTATACATTCATGTGGTCTTGGGAAAGCTTAGTTACAACAACCCTATGTTTGCAATTAAAAGCTGCAGAGCCAATTGGCTTCTGAAGGCTTGGAGTTTCAGAGGCAGACTATGAATGTTGCTGAGCACTTACTTCCTCTGGCGTGGAGACTGAGGAACCACTGGCTTCCTCACTGTTACCTCCGCTGTCCCTCACACTACCTTCAGTGCAAGCAGGCTCTGGGCAAACAGCCTTGGGATCCATGAAGAAATCTCTCTGGCTACAGTACTGCAAGATGCTGTCCCTGCTCTCTTCAGAAAGCTCTTGCCAGAAATGGGAAATAGCTGTGGAGACCTCAGGAAGAGGCACCTCTCCAGTGCAAACAATTCCATGCTCTATCAGCAGGTCCACTGTGTGCTTATAAAAATACAGGTATCTGGAAGGAAAGGAAAGGAAAGGGAGCATCTCTTAAAAGCAGGCTATAAGGCAGCCATCTACTGAAAATCAGCGGGACACTGGGGAGTGGCTCTGATCCATAACTACTTCACTGACTCTGCCTCCAAGACTTCATACAATTACTGAGTGATGCCCAACACTGCTGAAGATTTCACCTGAAATCAGGCTCCAGCTTCAGCCTCAGCCTCAGCAGGACTGCCTCACAACAGAAGCTCCAGGCACTGCAGGTTGTACTGGTCGCACAGGCAAACCTCATACTGGAATTTAATAATTTTTCAGTTACTTGCCTCTGTATCCTGAGCCTTTTGCACTGTAAGTCCCTTTTTATACATCTACTGGCATCGCACTACACTTTAAAGCCCTGGCTGAGGTCATATCCTGATGCACAAGGTGCTATACATGCAGACAGAAGGACACTACCCTAGGTCTGGATGCTCTGACTTAAGCACGGATGCTCAATTTCCTCCATTTTACATCTAAGGAAACACATCCCTAGGACTGACTTCTATGCAGTCTGTAGTGAAACTGGTGGTGGAACATAGGGCTCATAATTTCAACCCAGTGGCTAAATCTCAGAACAAACCTGCTTCTTCTGCTAGCACTGTGTGGCACAGTGAATCAAGGATAATAATGTCTACTTCAGAAAGCAGCACTGAAGGTTATTTTACATTAATTAAATGCTTAGAGAGTCTCAGATGAAAATAAAAAGATCAAAGGAGTACAAAGCAAGAGTTCTATAAACAGCAGTCATTGGTACTATGTTTGGGCTCAAAATGATTCCTTGGAAGATGTCCCAGATGAGCACATTTCCTGATTAACTGAACAATATTGCATGAGAAAGCAACTCAAAAGAGTTCGTTCTTTTCTTTTTTATTTGTAAATATTTGTTCCAGCAAACCAATATTGAAAATATAATTTTGTAGGCAAGCATAAATCTGTTTAAACCCCAGTTTCCACACTCAGGAGTATTTTCCACCACTGCTGGAGACAAAATACCAGAAGGGGAATAAGTGTTCTCATGTAAGGTACTGCACTCACTAAGGTTTCTGTATGTCCAGCTCCAAACAAAGGACCTGGAATTTCTCAAGCAGAACATGAATCACCATTAGACTGCTCTGCTAAAGAAATTAAGCTTGAAGCACGACTCAAATATTTCCTTCCCAGATGGAAGGAGGCAACCACATTTTGCACTGGGCAGAGTACTCTGAAGTCCTACCAATGTAGCTCCTGCTGCTGGACATGGGAAAAAAACCCAGTCAGTAGAAGCTCAAGGCATTTCTGATGCTTCCCAAATCATGTGATTAAATGATCATCAAAAGGCTGTTGCTTTCTTTGCTGAAGAGTCCCTTTCGTTTTATGCCTGTTATAAATGGTAATTTTTTGACAAGAATTAGCTATAAACCAAATGCAATCGGCCCTAGGACTATAGGGTAAGTGCCAGAGTCTACACAGTACAGGCCCTGGTCTGCCTCGTCAGTAAAGAACGTGAAAGTCAGGTGTTTATGGCTCCGTCGTGCACTCTTTGATGAAGCAGATTTTTCTAATCCTGAAAATCTTGGTTCAGCACATTTCAAGGTCTTCTAAACGATACCTTAACTACAGCCACCTCCAATTCTAACGGGAGCAAAAGCAGGAGCAGGCGTGGGAAGCTGGTGCCATCTGCTGGTCCAGCTGCACTCTCTTTTTGAGGAAAAACCCGATGATCCAAGGCGTTTTTAGAAATACACAGCAGTTCAAAGCAAAAGAGAAGAAGGAACTGCAGAAGTTTTTGGCTACAGCGGTGATGCCATGGAAGAGGATGCCAGCTGCAGCTCTGGATTCTCCTGCACTGCGTGTTCTTAATTCTGGAATGGTTAGGGTGAAATGGACTGCTTGATGGTACAAAATAGATTACACATGCATCTATTTCTCATATCTTTACAATCAAACAGTCGTTTATCCTGTTGGAAATGCAGGATAGAACCTCTAATTACCTCCTAGTGTTGTCTGACAGGAAGGGGAAGAACATGGGAATATAATGTACTCAGTTTTAAGGTATCAGTAACTGAAAAAACCCAGTAATTTTACCATTACGACTTCTAACTAAAATACATGGACAACTGACATGAGAATGGTGGTCTTTGACTGTTAGGTCCTGCATCAGGCATTTAGGAGCTTAAAGGGTTTACAGACTCACACCCACTAGCTCTAAGCGTAACACACGTGCAAGTGTTTAGGTTCCCCTCCTCCCCAGTGTTGCAGACATGTTTGCATTGTTGCAGAATGCCTTCTGGTATCTTCCAGACAACCTCTATTCTGCAGCCCAGAGGCTGAGGACTACAAGCTCTTCCTTGGTTGAATCCAGCCTTACCCTACTCTGATCCCAAGCTGCCAGGAGCTAAGGGTCTGTTTCTGGAAGGGGCAGCTCCTCATAACAATGCCATTAGAGGAAGGATGAGCATCACTGTGGGGAAAAGAATGTGCCTAACTCTGGTTCCTGCACCTCCCTGGAACACATACGGTTAGACACCTGACAAGTTCATCTGGTGCAGCAATTCTTACCCTCCTAAAATCTAGCCCCATTGCAGGGATACAGTGGTAAAGCATGGCAACACAGAGACTGACACACTTGAAAGAAATTTTCTTCTTTTTCTTAAGGGGTGAAAAATCCTCAGGGATCTACCAAGGCCTGAAAAGCTGGGGACTGCTACAACACTGAGAGCTCATTCATGTGCAAGCTGTGGGGGCTTAGGAAGTGATCAGCTTCATCACCAGTAGGGCCAAAGTTGCTGGCACAAGGCTTCTGCAAGGCAGGTGCAGGCTCCAGCAGGACTGCATGGACAGCAGTGCCTGGATGCAGTGATTATGCAAACAAGTTAAAAACCTGAGGCTATGTGGGGTGCACCTACCGTTCAAATTCCATTAGATCTGGGGATAAAGTGTCTGAAAACTGGATCAATTCTGGCTTCCCATATTCTTCCGGTGTTTGTTTTTCACATTCTTGAAGCAAATACCAGATGGCAGAGTCACTTTCACTCATATCTTCTGAGCCTGATGTAGTGCTGGAAAGAACACAAGGGAAAAAAGCCACATGAACAACTTCTTAACTGGATTAATAAGGCCCTTGTCATGGTCACTCCAAAGCCCAGAGCCATTCTTCCCAAGCCAGCTTTTTCCTCCTTCTTTTGCTCTGCAGGCAATGAGAAATCCTTGCCAGAGATCAGCTACATAGAAGGGAAAGAAAATACAAGCACTGACTGGAAACGAGACCAACAACATGCTTAGAATGTTTGTGCACTCAATGGGATTACAGCAGTCCAGGTGAAACCTCTTTCTCCTCTCCTCATGATGAAAAACCTCTGCTTGGAAATACAGTAGCAATGACAAAGAAGTTCAGAGATGCTGGGATGGAAGCAAGTGCAAAGTATTATCATCTTTTATTGACTGGTATAAGCCCTTACCTGGAACTGCCGAACTGCCTCCTGACATACTCCTCCCTGACTTCCTCCAAGCTGGATGGGCTCCCATCCTCCAGACTGCAGCTCGCTGTTGTCAGCAGAAAGGTTACTGTCACATCAATGGCACTTTTGGCTTCTCTCTCACCCTCAGCCCCAACCAAGCAGAATACTGCCAACAACTGGTTCTTCACAAGCCAGAGCTTGTCATTAGGCAAAAATGATGTGAAAGAAGGAACATTTGTCTCTTCTACAATGTAACTAGCACTACTGGGAGTTTATGAACACTGAGGAACTTAGAATCAATGCCTTCTTTCTAAAATTGATTTGACAGAACTGATGGTGAAAACAACCAGCAAATCAAAGTCTGGGCATGCACTAGTCAATGCAGTATTTTTTGATTACCTTATAATGAATAAATTGCAAGTAAAAAACCTTGACATCCAACCTGTGATTCACAAGCAGTATGAATTTTGCATATATGCAAGTACATACAAGGGGAAGCTTGCCTCAAACTCCCCTCAGCAAGCCTCACTGCTTGTTATCCCTTCAGTTTTGCTGTCAAACTATTCTTTCTACCTGTGACTCACTTTTATGGGTTATCCAAGGATGTGGGTTCAGATGAGGTTGTTCATTTTAAGCACTGAGACTTCTAATAGATGCAAATTACTGGAGGTGCAAGTCACATGAATAGCCATTTTTTTTCTAGCTGACAGGAATTTGGACACTTGAAGGGACAAAAAAATATGTCCAAAGCCTCTATCCTGTCAGCCCCTAGTTCTGCCTGCTGCCAGTGGAGGCAGTGGCCAGCAGCACTACACAGAAGGCACGTTGTTGGGGGCGTGAAGCCCCGCAGCAGGAGCTGCCACCCGTGCCGACGGTACCTGCTGACCAGTGTGACCGAGGTGTCACAGGCTGTAACAGAGCAGGGTGTGCCAAGCTGAAAGAAAACAAAACTGTAGCATCTCTCTTAACCATTTATATCAGAGTACACTCTTTACCAGAGGCTTCCATTTCCTACCCTAGGAAATCCTTCTAGCTAACACCCCAGTGTGCTGTTGGGCAGTGTAAGCTCTCGCAGGGCTGGGTGCTGGTGACAGCTGTGACTCACACTGTGCCATACGGCTGTGGCCAGAGGAGCACACAGCTCCTGCAGGCTCCGAGTGGGAGCCTAAGGATCCAGCCTGGGCACCCATGCCAAGCCCCACACCTGCCAGGGTGAAGCTGCCAAGGGGACTCAGCTCAAACAGCCTGCTGCCATGGGACAGCAGGAATTGCTTGTTTCCTTCCTTCACCTAGACTGGGGAAGGGGCAGGAAAGACTGAGAGTCAGAGGGGCATTTCTGAGACACAGTGCTTAGTGGGTTGGCAGACTTTTCACCATCCCTTGCTTTTTGTTACAACTAAAGCCACAGTTGGCTGCAACGCTTTAATGGGCTCAGCTGTGTACAGCTGTCTCTATTTAACAAACACATAAAAACCAAGTCCGGGCTCTTTGTCCAAGCAAATACTTGCATACAGTTACCTTTCATCTTCAGCAAAGAACACAAGGTTTGCTCCAGCTTCTGGATAGATGTCTTAGCCTTACGCAAAACTTGATACTAAACATAAGAAGAAAACAGAACTGATTGTTCTCTGCTCTAACTAGATTCATGTTTTAACATGCCTTTGTTGCTTTCTGCATTTTTCCTTCATGTTTACCTTCAGTAATTTCCATGTCTCTGTGAAAACAACTGTGTTGTTTCACTAGCTACCCTTATACATATGAAAAGGGGAAAGAATTAATAGGAGAGTAACTTCAATATAGAATATAAATATTTGGGTATACATTATGCAATACATACACAAACACCCAGTCACACAGACATTTGCTACTTAACTCTGATCTTTTTTCATCAGCAAATGGTCTTGTTTGGATCGTTCTCTTCTTGGAGCATGTCCAGAAATACCATGCTGTGAAGTCTTGTTGGATGCCTACCAACTTAAGGCATAAGATTTTACTAATGATTTCCCATGAGACTTTTGCTAGGAGAAGCCTTTGCCATGTCCCGCATTGCTCTAACCCGGATTACAGCAGTGTAGAACACGGCAAAGGCTTCTCCTAGCAAAAGTCTGGATTAACAGGATTAACTTCAGTGCTGCACATCATTCCTTCATCATCTATACCAAGCACAACTGAAAACATACAGCTAAAGCATTTAAACATACATATCTCCAAAATATTTCAAGACTTATGTGCATGGTGAGACCATCCATGCCTACACTGCAGAGCTTTCATGCTGAATATTTTAGCCAGGCACCAAGTGCTAGGATTACAAGCAACCCTTCTGTATTTAGGCTTTTTGAGATATTAAACTTCCTTTGCCCCCTAGAGTCACGCAAGGGGCACATGACACTATGAAAAAGCAATTTCAAGAACTGGCATGTGAACACAGTCCCCTTAGACCAGGCAAAGGAAGTAGTTGTTTAGTCTTGGCTTCTGAGATCATGCTGACTTCAGGTTAACTTGTATCTTGCTAGAACATGGCAAACTGAACTCTTACCTCAACCTGCACGAGAGCTAAGGGACTCAGCAGGCACAAGCTACATGTAGTGGTATTTAGCATATTCAGGGGACAATTCCTGTCTTAAACAATCATTACCCCCTCTATTTTACAAACTGGAAAACTGAAGGTACCCAATGTAACTAAACAAATCAGTGGAAGAATTGAGAAAATACTCCTGATGTTTACTCCTCTGCCTCAAGCATGGCAATTTCAGTCTTTTCAGTAGTATTTTAAGTAAATTTCATCTTCATAAACAATTTTGCTTAAATAGTTTCTTCCTTTAGTAGAGACCAAGAAACAGTACTGGTGCTTCTTTTTTTCCTGAACTTATTTTTCCAGTGTCTTGAAGACAAAGTGCACCTCCTAAAGCTGATTGAATTACTCCTTTCCCTCTAGCTCCTTCTGTCCCTAAACTCACTGTTCTGATTTCAGAACAAAATGCTGTGACATCAGCTTCCTCATGGGATCCCTTGGTTTGTTTCCAAAATACTATAAAAGAAAATTCAATGCTATAAAAGTGCTGCAAAAAGCCCATAAGGAAAGTACAGATAAGGCACATGACAAACCCATGACCCAGAAACTACAAACTGGACAACTCCCTTACGCTGAGTTGGCAGCTTCAAAGGGAAAGGTGCATGGAGTGAAATTACACACATACTGGCACCCATAAAGACACCGTGATCCTCCTCAGAGATTGAACCTAAAGCTGGTTAAATTGGAACATACTCAGGTATTACAGCGATGCATAGAGAAATAGTCACTGTTCCGCACCTTTGAGGCACAGTTGTCTGACTGGGATAAAACTCTTCCCCGCAAGCTGCTGAAGAGTCTTGCCAGAGGAACCCAGTGGTGTGCCTGTGGCAAGTGCTGCTTTGCCATGCAGTGTTCTACCTCTTGCAGGCGTGACAGGGGATTGAGACTCACTTTGGCATGTGTCTTCCTTAGACTAGTCTCCAGCTGTGTCTGTTGAAAGCTGCAAGGCAACATTTATTTACACTGAATAAATACGTAAGTGAAGAGAAAGAAATCTTACAGCCCATATAGTGGACAGACAAAAAGAAAAAAACTGGCTGACTGACAAGAGTTTATCTTTCTGTAGAAAATCATGGAGTTTGAAATATTCTCTTTCCCTGAGAGATACCTGCCTGTTAAGTACTTACTGAAACCTAATTCACCACTAACAATTAACAGCAACCCAGCTGAAGCCAGCCTCCTATCTCCTGCACCCTTCCCTACAATGATTTGATGTTTCATTTCCATGGAATATCCAGGGCTCGGCTTCACAAAGCACTCCTCTGCTCCCACCGATGTTGCTAAAGGACAAGCTTCTTTACAACACTGATTTTTTTTTTTATCCCAATAAACTGTGACATTGATGTGGGCAACGATACCAGACATACACTTGCACGAGAGGGCCAGATCCAGGCCCAGCCGGGCCTGCTGCAGCTGCCCCGCCGGCCTGACACAGCCTGAGGGGCCCGCCTGGAAAACCCTTCCCGGCCTTTCACTGGATTAACGCCCACTGCGCCGCTACCGACCGCAAGCACAGCCTAGAGGTAAGAGTGCCCGCCCCGGCTGCTCCTTCTGAGGTCGGGAGGGACAGGCCGGCCGGGGGAAGCCCGTGAGGGGCCGCGCCGGGAGCCTCTGGAATCGCTCGCTCGGTCTGTCTGTCAATCCGGCCGCGCCGCCCGGACCCCGCCCCGGACCCCGCCCCGGCCGCCGCCGCGCCCCCGCCGCCCGCGCCAAGCAACACGAGCCGCACGTGGCGGAGGGCCAATCGGCACGCAGCCGGCGCCCGGCGCTGGCCAATCAGAAGGCGGGAAAAACGCGGGCTGGTCAGGCCAGCGCGTGGGGCGGGGGGCAGGGAAGAGGGGGCGGGCAAGGCACGCTGGGAGCTGAAGTCCTCCTGGCGCTGGGCCGCGCCATCCCCTCCCCGCCACGCCCCGCCCCGCCCGTGGGCGGACGGAGCCGGCGGCGCCGCGGGGCCCCCATGGCGGCGGCAACGGAGCGCACGGACGAGCTGGTGCGGGAGTATCTGCTCTTCCGCGGCTTCACCGCCGCCCTCAAGCAGCTGGACGCCGAGATCAAGGCGGACCGGGAGAAGGGTTTCCGGGTGAGCGGCGGCTGCGTCCCCGTTCCGGGCGGGTGCTGGGCGCGGGTGCCCCCCGGGGAGGACGCACTCCCCGGGCGGGCCGCGGGCGCCTCTCCGCGCTCCAGGGGCTGGGCGAGGGCAGCGAGCCTGGCGGTGGGGGGAGCTCTCGGAGCCCCCGCGCTTCCCCGGGGGAGCGGCCGCCCCGGGCCCGCTGGGCTGGGCTGGGCTGGGCGCCGGGGCCCGGCCGGCCGCACAGGCGGGACCCCCGCATCCCGGAGCCGCCCGGCCCGCCCTGCCGGCGTTTCTGGCGGCGGGCTTTAGCCGGTTGAAGGCTCCCTTCCCGCTCGGCTCCGGAGCGGCATCAGCGCAGGACAGGGAGCTCCATCCCCTCGCCTGCCTTCCGAGCCAGGGGCTGCAGTTCGCAGCAGCCGCTGGTCAGCCTGGCCGGCTGTGGACTCTGCGTCCGACCTGTAACCCACCAGCGGATTCTCGGCTTCGAGTCGCGAAGAACGGAGGAGACCGCGTAGTGAGAGGGCAGCCACAGGAAGACATTTCTTTGCCTGCGTCTTTTCTCGGTCATGAGATTTTTATCCAGCGGATTTATAGCTCTGCTCTTTAGTTTGTATGTCTTGAGTACCAGCTACCTGGACTAACGTGTGGAAATTGGCAGACAATTTGCCAGTCTCAAAAATACAGTTTCAGGCCTTTGTGTGAGCTTCATGTTCCTGTAGCAACAGTTTTGGGTACCGAATGTAGTGCTTTGAACAGTCAGAGTTTTCTTTAACCAGTAATACAAGCACTACTTTTATCATTAATAAAGCATGTTGCTTTTATTTTTTAAAACACTAGCACTTTGCTAATGTTTAGCAGTTGGCAAACAGCTGACTTAATTGGAATTATTGTCCAAGAAGGGTCTGCTGGGGTCACAAACTTCAGTTTTCTATATCTGCAGGAAGCCACAGAGATAAAAGTTGGGTATGTCCTAAGATACTAACTGTTGAGGGGAGAACAAACCACATACAAAACAACCTTAGTTTAATTTTATAGAGGATGCAGTTTTTTCTTTTTTTGATGCCTGTCTTGGCCATCAGAAACCACTGAACAAGAAAATCTATTCCCACACCACCATTCTGCCTTATTCATGTTGCAGAAATGATTTCCAAAGAGACATAATGATAAAAAAAAATCCTGTTGCAAAGTTTTATGCCTGCCTTGTTAGTAGATGATGTTATTAAAAATCAAGGTAATTCAAAGATTGCATTAAAGCAGAACTGACTTCCTCTTTCTGTTGGCTAAATACAGGGGTATTTTCTTTTAGTCTAAAAATAACGCCTTTTTTTTTCAGGTACTGCACTTGAGTTCTCAACATTTAATCACGTTATTACTTTTATTATCAACTGACTTTTAAAAGAGGCGGAAAGCTGTGCTTATTTGCAAAAACGCCCGTCAATTGGGTTCAACAAAATGTCAATTTCTGTCAAAATCTGTTTGGCTATGTTCTATCATATTCTTTTTCCCTTCATTTGAAAAGTGCTGTGGAGTGGAAGAATGCTAATACAAAATGCAGAGTATTTCTGGGATTAGGAAATAGCTAATGCATAAGGATTGTATTGTACTACTTCTGCAGTTAAAGCTTCTCAGCGCTAAGTTACAGAAAGTCTTGTGTCTCAAGAGCCCTCACGTGACTGAAGTCTTCCCTGGTTTGCCCTCTTTAGGTGGATAAGATAGTGGACCAGCTGCAGCAGTTTGTTCAGAGCTACGATCTGGCTGCCCTGCGGGATTACTGGAGTTATCTGGACCGACGCCTTTTCAGCCGTTTGGAAGACGTCTATCGGCCAACAGTGAACAAGCTCAAAACCAGCTTATTCCGATATTACCTTGTCCATGCTATTCAGGTAGTACTTGATTGTTAGGCTTCTATTTTATAAAGATCCTGGTTTCTGATACCAAAGCAATAAACTACCCGTGTGAGCCTCTGACAGGCCTGCTGGATAAGGAACAAGCAATTCATATGTCATGGTCAGGAGTGTAGTAAGGAGTTTGATGCAGACTCACATGACAAGCTTGTGTGCAGGATAGGGAAATTCAGGCAAGAGGGGAACATGGTTTTCTGGGAGCAAGATAGTCACACTCCCATAAAGACAGATTCCCCTCAGAAAGGACAGCTGTACTGCTAGCTCAGTCCTGCTCAGTTAACTTGGATACTGGCAGAGAAGACGAGGTTCAAACTGGAACAAGGAAATATGGGAGAGAAAATGGATGTCTTTTTGCTTGCTTTGAATAGAAAAGAATGAGCTTAAAATGGAACAGAGATTTTTCTGTTCAAACCTTGTAAAGTCAGTGGAGTATGTTCTCCCCTTGATTCTTCCTTCTTGATTCCATTCCCTGATGGAAGATCTTTAATGATGGGTGTTGGTGGAGGAGTCAAAATCTAATGCATCTTTCTAAAAGTGTGTTTTTTCGTGTTTTGTTTTGCCATGTGCTTACCCTGAGGTGTGACAGTCCTGTCTGAATAATGTGTCAGATGGAAACCTTTTCAGGCTGCATCTGCTGTAGACTTGAGTAATTTGAATTATACTTTGGTCCTGTATAAGAATGCTCATGTCTCATTGCACTGGTTTAACTGGAAATCAATGTGTTTGGTTCAATTGGTCTCAGCCTTTAAACAGGATTGTGGTGACTAGAAACAAGGTTGGATTAAGTGCATTTGTGAGCTTTTCCTAGTGTATTTGGGATTCTTTTGTTTCCTGATGAATGTTTAACTAACCACTTGTTGTGTCAGATGGTGAAAGTAGTTGTTACTGTGTTCATAACAAAAAGCAAATGTTCCTAGACCTAACCTGGTGGCACTAACGGAAGTGTGAGCCCTGTTCTTCTTGCTGTGTTTCAGAATGGCCGCAATGACAAGGCGCAAGAGTTTTTCCTCAAGCTGGCCTCCGAGCTCCAGAACCAGGCAGAGTGGAAGGATTGGTTTGTCCTGCCCTTCCTCCCTGCTCCAGATTCCAACCCCACCTTTGCCACCTATTTCTCACGCCAGTGGGCAGATACGTTCATCGTGTCCCTGCACAACTTCCTGAGCGTCTTATTTCAGTGCATGCATATCCTTTTTTGCAACTAATAGTTAAATCTCCCTTGCCCTGGTGTTATACTGTTAACAGTCATGCCAAGAATATAGTACTACAGAACTTCCTGTTTTCAGGTGATTTTTTATAGCCAAGACTTAATAGAAAGCTGGTGTTTACCAGAGGATGTTGGAATAGTTACTGCTCAATTATCTGATGATATGCTGTATTCCCTGGGCACAAACAATCGTGGTCATTGCTGATGCTGAATCATCCCGATGCTAGTGACTAGAAATCTTGTGCACATCTTGTTCTGAAATGCTTTTACTCTTTGCTTGACATAGTACAAACAGGCATACAACCTTGGGCCATAGTCCATGACTGTACTGGCATCTTCTCTTAGATCCTTCTTTGGGTACATTATGTTCACAACATTGCCTAGTGACAGCTCATTATAATAGAGCAGTTGATTGTTGGCAGAAATAAGTGTTTTGCCCCACACTACAGAGTTCTGTCTTACTCGTTTGTTGATGGGCAGGCTTATGCTGCAGCTGGAAAACAGCTCATCTTGAACTGTTTCTTCAGTGTACAGTAAAGCAGTAACAGAACCTGTCTTGTCCTCCACTTCTGACTCTAAAAAGAAATAATCTAAAAATCCTTGCAAAGTCCACATGAAATAGTTTGTGCAACAGCAAAGTAAAAAGTTGACTTAAGGAATTAAGATGTTGCTAATCTTCTGGTCATGCACATACTTTTTGCTGATTGTATGGACTGGGCAGCTTTGTTTTTACAGGTAAACAGCTGGTATGGAGTGCTGGCTTTTAGAATTAAGCCAGGTGCACACAAGTTACTGCCTCGATTTTCTTTAACATTGCTTACCAGTTCCAGTCATACTGAACTTTGAAGCTGAATGTCTCAGGAGCAGTCTCATACAAGAAGAAAATGAATCGTTGCGGCATAAGGTCAGAACTGAGATCACTTTTTAGCTGCTGACTGATGCTGTGAGTTTTGTAAAATTGGTTCCATCAGTTCGAGAATATTGTAACTGTTCAGTTTGGTGCAGTTATTCAAAGGCAGATTCTTTAAGTGTGCTGTTTTATTTTGATTTATCTTTCAATCGTCTCCAGCAAGCTTAAGGTTGTGATCATATTGTGAAATGTGTGTTTAGGGTATTCCCGTCCCTCTGCTGGAGGTGATTGTCCCCCTTCCCTGTGCTGTCTGACAGGTGACTGAATACTATACAAACTCCTTTTCTGTTACACTGCAAAGCCAAAACAAGGTGAAACTAGTGGTAGGTTAAGGGTGTATGTCATAGAATTATAGAATGGGTTGGGTTGGAAGGCGTGTATGGCTGATTTTGTGAATAGTATTCCGTCACTTCCAGGTTTTAGCTGATAGAGCAATAGAAGCTATAGAAACGGGCAGTAAGTTCTGGCAAAGAACCAGGAACTGTTACTTTTGAAATGACTACTTCACCATGTTTGATGTGCACTCAAAGCAATTTAGACCAACTAATGGAAATGTGAATGTCTGTTTCCCAATTCTAGATCTTACAGTAAACCATAAGAAGGGTCAATTGGTTCAGACAAAATATTGCCCAGCTTCATGTCTTGTGTTTGACAGTATCATCAGCAGATACTTAGGAGAGGGTGTAACATGGGTCAGTCATTTCTGAGTATAACTTCCTATTAGATTTATAAAATCTGCAGTTTAAGAACTTTCTAAACTATAGATCACATGTGGATGCTCACGTACAAGTAGGAAGGCTTATTCATGTAAGCGGAACTTTAATTTCACTTCCTCAGACATACCAAATAAAAGCTGTTTCTGTATAAATACTTCAGTAAAGTTTGTGCTTTGCCTCCTGTGTTACAAAACATTGTTGTATGTTGTGCTTTCTGCTTTTACTGTTTTAATAGCTGTTCAACACTATCCTAAAAATTGAAGTAAAATAGAATCATTGATTTCAAAAAGGAGGCAGTTTTGGGGGAAAAAACCTGAGGTTTGTCACTGTATTGTATGGAGCTAGTTCAGTCAGACATTGACAGGAGGGTTCTGCAAAGATGGTCAGTGAATAGGGACAGCAGGATAAGAAATAGAAATTTTTGAAATGGAGCTCTTTTATTTCCTCCAATTTTGTATTCTTTACTTTTAGTCAAATTAAAGCTATGGTTGGTGTTCTGCATGTTGGTTGATATCATTTGCAGTCTGGATAAGAGTTTTCTGGCAAATAGAGCTAAAACTAGACTTTCCCTTTTAGAGAACTCCTCGGGTCAGAGGAGGAATCAGCTACCTATAGAATACAGGTTTTAAAAAAAGATGTGAATAAATACTGAATTTTATGGTAGCGGAAATTAAGTACTGATTCTGTTTTATGCTGCTGGAACAATGCAAATACATAAATAGCAAGCTAGATTTCTAAAGCTCATTTTTCTTCCTGTATTTTCTTTCCTTAAATACAAGATAAAAAGAAAAAGAATTATGTCTGAAAAACAAATGTACAGAAGCAGAAAAGCCTGAGGAACTCTTTGTGTGAATAAGAGTCACAGGCATAAACCACATCTGTTCCAGAAAGCTGCATCCTGAGGTTCCTCTCTGCTGAGGAGAAAAAGAGACAGTTTTCTTTCTCCATAATGTGGAGATAAATCTCATTGTCATGCTTGGGAAGGAGTTGCACAGGGTATGGACCTGGATTTCAGGGTGACCTTGGTGCACCCTGCCAGTTCACCAAACCCTTGGCTGTGGGAAGAAGATTACCTTCTAGGCTCCGTGCCTGCATTGCCCTAGCCTCAAACTGCCTTCACAGAGAGGGATTGGTAAGCTCTGCCCTGCCCAGCTCTTGTTTCCCAGCACCACTAATGTCCCCACAGCTACAGCCCGAGGAGAGGAGTGAAGGGTTTTAAGTGGCTTCAGTTTCATGTGCGTAAAGTACCGGTTATTTTGACTAATTGGACTGATGTGGTGCTCAGCCGGTCAGAGCAACTTTTTTCCTTCCCCACCCTTCCAGGGCTGTTGAAATAAAAGGAATAAACAACTTCAGTGAGTGGGAAGGAGGTGAATCTCAGTGACCCTGTGTTCACTTGGCTCTTTTCTCGTGTTGTAGCTGTTTGCTCTGCAGGCTGAATCCTCCCGCATGAAGAAAGAGGAACTGGAGGTGGAACAAACAGTTACGCATCACAAGTTGCCTGCATATGTGGCCAACATGGATCGACTAGGGGACTCTGAACTGTAAGTGCCTGCAGGAGAAGAGCTGGGGACAGGCTTTGCTGCTTTTGTTAGGTCAAGGAGGTTCCTGGAGGGTCATTTCCTTGTCCCCTGCCCTGGGAGTCAATGCAGAAAGACATCCTGGCAGAAATTATGGTGACCTAAGTAGGTTTAATGGAATTCATGACAGGCGTCTCTCCCATCATTTGGGAAGTTCTTGCAAACCAGTGAGAGCCCAAACACACATGGAAATGATTCTGCTCTGCTCTCAGCATTGCACCAAGGTGTTCTGGGCATCTAGCATGTTAGCAGTACAGTACCCTGCGTATTGTTCAAATGAAGTGGACTGTCTCTTGATTCCAATTTACTGAGTGCCTACAGTGCCATAGGTGAGGGCCCTATGTTGTTTTGTAGATACTGTTACTGTATGACCCAAAGGGATTCTTGTTACACAGGGATGTTTTCTTGCTTTTGCAAAGTCAAGGGAAAAGGAGCTTCTCTTCTGTGAGGCTCAGTTATGCACAGAATTCCCCATGAACTTGCTGCAGTTAAAAGTGCATTTTATGACTACATCTCTTGTATGCCTATCTCTGGAAATTAGGCAGCATACACAGTGATACAGCTTCTTTGATTGCTATTTTTTTACCCCAGTGTCAGGCAAAGCAAGTCTGTGTGTTTGGATTCACTGTGTTACTGAGGCTTTTCTTTCCTTTCTTTTAAAAGGATCTGAAAGCATATGTAGCTCAACTACAAGTTACAAATAACGCTGTGGCTCAAGTTTCTCATGTGCTTCTTTCACTTGTATTGGGACAGGAGCAGGATTGATTAAATTATCCTGTTGCTGGTGACAGATAGAAGTTGTAGCAGGTACTGCACGCAAAATGTTTTAACCTAAAAGCTGTCTGATTCAATAGACTTAAGTGTCTATTGAACTTATCTTGGTAATGGCTCTGCAGTCTTTGCACAGGACAGGCTACAGAGTTTAGTTTGTGATACATTTTTTTTAACTATGTGGAAAGCCCTGATGCTGTCTGCATGTATGGATGTGTGACATGAGGGATGGGATAATTTATTCCTGTATTTATTTTTGTCCATTTGAATTAGAAAAACTTGCCTAAGAAGTGATATTTCTTCTGTGTGCAACTTGTCTCTTAGTCTGAGGGCCAGTTCTGTTTGCTTATTTTCATGTCTGTGCTTAACTCAAAGCCCAGGTTTGGTAGAACAGTTCCATCCTTGAAGAGTGGATAGAGACAGTGAAGCATATTGTATTCCTCTTCCTCTTGCTGCCACTCTGCTCTCAGAGGAAGCTGTAGCAGAGTGAAGTCAGATGGTTGTATTCTGGGAAGCAGCTGCTGTTTTTGGCATTGTGGATTGAGAAGGGAGGTGTTTATAATCATGGAAATGGGCTGTAACTCTCTTATTTTCTTTGGGTCTGGATTTTGAAATATTGAGGGCCTGTGCTGTAAAACTGTTGAACATAACTTGCTGATTATCAGAGTGTCCAGTGAAACACTGGATGCTGAATGTCTCTCAAAGTAGGTCTGTTTTATGTTTTGAATTGGGAATCCCATCTGAGTAAGTTCTACAGAAATCTGAATTCCCCTGCCTTTCCCTTAGGGTCTTTCTAAACAAACCAGATGGAGTGGAAAGAGTTTTAGGTGGCTTTAGGGTTTACAGTGGATTCAGCAACAGTTTGATCTCACTGTCTCAGTGGCATCTCTGAGAAGTGAGCTTTTGGTTACAGTAACTATAATGACCTGCTCCAGGCACTAACAGGACATTTTCAAATAGTTTTTAAATGCATAGTGGTGCATTGGCTTGGAAATGAACATCTGTTGTCCAGTGGTTCAAACAGCTGCCACTTCACTTAACTGGGTGGCCTTTGATCAGGTTACCTCGCTACACTTTCATACTCTCTTTGGTGGTGTTTTGTTTTTTTCACTAGTGATATGACCTGCAATCAGAGGAGTACAGCACATTCTCTTCAGTCCCGGGGAGGCTTTCTGTCCTCTTTTCTCTCCCAAAGTAAAAAGGGCCCTTCCAGACCAACCCATTCAAGTGGGGCTTCTCCAACGCAGACTGGCAATATGCTGCTAGGGAAGAAAGAACCAACAAATAACCAGGTAATTCTCAACTGAAAGTTGCTCAGTCTCCAAGGAGTTAACTTGCAGCATGGCACTGCTCCAAGGTTTTGCTTGCACCTGAAAAATTAAATGTCCTTTCCTGCCTTGCAAACGTATGCTGGGCCTGAATGCAGCACAAGAACAGCGGCTGTCTTCTAAGAGCTTGTGGAGCCTTTGCAGGTGCTTCGTTGCTTTGCTGCTGCTTTTGCTCTTTGTTCTGCAGCCTGGTACAAGCATAACTTTGCCCAATCACTTCTCTGCCTTCCAGAGTGCCAAAGGAAAAGAAGGAACAGTGAGCTGTAAGGACGGAAAGATCCCCTTCAGTGGTTTAGTGGCAGGCGAGTCCAGTTCCCTGCAGCAGCGGCAGAAGCGCTTGCAAGAGCATGGGAAAGAAAGGAAGGAACTGTTGTCGAAAGGGACCTTCCAGGTACTGGTCAGCACTGCAAGGCTCGGAAGCAGAAGGCTGGTATTTCTGTAAAACTAAGTGGTGAAACAAGTGCCAGTGTTTCCTTTAAGCTTTGGAATTGCTAGGCAGAAGTAACTGTATCAAAGGTTAATGTCTGTAGTTAATCAACTCCTTCTACACTTCGTTTGTTTCTGTGTCCCTGGAAGGTAATCAGTACTGGCATTTCAAATGGAAGAAGAGTTGTCCTTTGTCTCCATGTTTTTCAACAACCTGGTCCTGAGGCTTCATTAAGGTTTCATTCACTTTTAATGGTTGTGTTCCAATATCTTGTTAAAATCTCCATTCCTCAGTGGTAATGAACTTGGCTCACTCATTCAACCAAAGTGAGTTCTGTTCCTGTAGGTTCCTAGGCTGATTTATGCAGGCTCTGTGTGGGATGATGAAAACTAATGGAAAATTTTCCTGGATAGGAGTGGAAGTTGCTTTCTTAGCAACATTTTCTTTTTGGAGTTTTTTGCACTTTATTGTTGCAGTTTTGCCTGGGGGTGTGCCCTGCTTTAAAATCTAATGAAACAATAAAACTGTGTCCTGGATTTTAACTGCTGAAGGTCAGCAGACTACTTCTGTTCACCTGTGTGTTGTCTGGCTTTTAGCAGCCATGTTGTCAAAAAAAAATACAGAGCACAGGCAGCATCTCAGCCATTGTTATTTTGTCTGTATGAGACATTCTGCCGTGTGGAGAGACAGTGCTGAGGGACTGTTGCCCATTGGCCAATGTGTGGCCGTTCTGTGTGTGGGAGTGCTATTTTAAAGAGATGTTACTCTCACTCAGCATTCAAGGCCTTGAGAGAACTTTTTTCTTCATGCTTCATCTAAAACACTTTCAGCACTGGTTGGAAAATTGCAAAGCCCAATTTCCCAGTAAGTTTCCTTTGACTTTCCTTTTTCTATGATGTTCCAGGTTAAGGCAGTGATTTTTGGGCTGTGTAAAGATTGGTTCTTGTGCTGTTGGTGAAGCTTGATACTCTTTAACTTTCTCTTGTACTCAAAGCATGTGAGCAAAAAGGAAACTGAAAGGTGGCACTGTTTCTTTCACGTGAATGTCATTCACTGGTTGTTACCTCCCCACACTAACTAGCAGAATAATTCTTGGATTTATTTCCCAATCTTTTCCAGCTCTGTGATTTCAGATGATTTGATTATTCAATGCTTGATCTGTTGGTTACGATGTGAGGCTACTGTAAATTAGGCAAGCATGTGTTACAGAACAGGAATTCAAATCCATCAATACCAATACCATTTAGGGACACTTAGTTTTCTTATCAAAAGAATGCTAGCAGGTGATTTACCTCCTTATGTGCTGTATCTGCTTCTTGTTCAGCTTCTGGTGGCAAGAGAAAACTAAGCTGCTTCCAGATATTTCTGCCGTGCAGATCTTGTCTCATCCAGATACTTTCACCTCCTAAAACTCCGTTTGTTCTGTCTGCCCTGTCAGATTGGGTTTTAAGCTTTTGGACTCATGTGTCAGCTCTACTGTTGTCATCAGTCAGTTGGCTGCAGTGGTGGCTCCAGTGTGCACCGTCTAAAATCTCTGGCAGATGAGGATAATCCATCCACTGGGGTTTGAGATCCAACAAGTTTTTGTGCAGGTTTGCTGAACTGCATAGTATACAGACTTAACTTACATTGCCGAAGACAAGAATTCCTTGAAATATTTTGATTTACTTGTGAATCTGTGCTCTAATGGCCCATCTAAATGGACCTCTGATATACCTCTGGCTGAAGTATGCTAGAAATATTGTGGTTCCTTTAATTCTTACAGGAAAGTATATAGCTGGGCACATGGAGGGGGATATAAGGGACTCAACAACTAAGCAGGTCATATAAAATAGTGCAATTGTGCAACACATGGTCCTTGTGCTCAGAAAGGTCCCTGACAGAAGGAGTGTTGGGCTGACAATGCTTCTGTTTTGTTGCAGCTTCTTTTTTTTTTTTCTCCCAGCAGGCTGGGATAGCTGAGGAGCTTGATATGGAGCTGCTTCCTTGTATTTCACACAGGATTTCTTCCTTCAGGGCCAAAGTGCTGAGAAGAAAACAGATACTAGCATAGCTGAGGCAGAACCATGCTCAGATCTGCATGCTGAGCAAGCAGAGACTTCAGCCAAAGTTCCTGGCAGCAGTGCAGAGGCTGTGGGGGTTCGGCAGGAACAGCCTTTCATCGTCCTGAGCCAGGAGGAGTATGGGGAGCACCATTCATCCATCATGTACTGCAGGTAATGCACTGGCAGAAGAGGGCTCTCTTGTAGAAGCCTCTGCAGGAGGATCAGCTGTGTCTGGCCTCTTTCTTCCAGTCTCTGTTCTGTCCAGCACGTTGGACATGTGCTCTCAGTTGTAGGGCAGTCAAGCTGGTGTGACTGAAAATAGCATGTAGCTTGTGCAGTGAGAATGGACAGAGATTTTTGTGACTGGGCAATGCTAGCCAGGAAGAAACTCCCTTGGAAAGCAGGATGGTATTGCTTAAGGGCATTATGCTTTACGTCTGGAGCTTAGTGCCCTTCATTGTGCCAGTTACTGTGAAGAACAGGAAGTGGTGCAAAGAAGTTCTGATTCCTGCAGAAGGAACTCGTGTGTGGCCAGGAAAGGAAGGATTAGCGGATTGCATCTAAGAATTTGAAGCAGAAAAATATCCCAACAGTTTCATTCTACACACAGGGTTGATTGTTCTGGACGGAGGGTGGCCAGCTTGGACGTGGATGGGGTCATCAAAGTCTGGTCTTTTAACCCCATAATGCAAACTAAAGCTTCATCCATTTCCAAATCTCCATTGCTGTCCCTGGAATGGGCCACCAAGCGTGATCGGCTGGTGAGTAGTCTGCATGTGGAAGCACAGCAGATGATTTGGGGCTGTGTTGCTACGTGTTGCATGTTCACTTCTAGACAGCTGTACTGTGGATAAGATTGAGGCAGCGGTTAGTTTCCACTTTTAGTGGGACACGGGGAACCAAAGCCTCTAGGGTCTAAGAAAAACTAGAGTGGGGAGTGTATGCTTTGTATTGAGCAAGGAGTTCACCACCACTTGCCCTGAAACAGAAATTCCCAAGCTGCAGTGTGGGTACAGCTGCAGGATAGAAGTTGTTCCTTTGAGAGAAGTGCCTGACTTCACATAGATCACGCAGCAACTTGTAAAGACAGGCAGAGGCAACTGAGTACAACAGCCTGTGGGAGGCCTGCAGCAGAGACCTGTGGAGCTTTACTCATACCCCGAGCCAGCAGCAGAGAGGGGGAAACAGGGTTGTGGGGGTGGCATTTTACTTGTGCAGGTGTGAAAAAAGCTCCATGGCTAGTTTTAGACTGTTGTCTTAAGAGCTGAGGGTTTGTGTGTGCATAAGGAGCTTGTTTAAATAACATGGCAGTTTAAATGTTTCCTATATCCCTTTTTCTCTAGTTCTGTTACTAGAGAGGACCCTTAAATTATATGCATTCTTCTGAGTCCTAGAACTGTTGCTAGTGTTTCATGCCCTCCCTTGGCAGATACAGGGCTGTATGAGAAGGCTGGCCTGCAAATGAGGCGGCATTTTTCCCATTTTGGCACTGACAATGTGTGGCTTGCTAACCCCAAAATGCCACCTGTGAAGAGCTGGTGCTACAGCTCATCTCTTCTTTTGCTTTTAGAAAGCAAGCTGTTGATGCAGTTTTTGTGCTTTGTTTGTTGTGATGATGTTTCTTCTGCTTTGTGGAATTTATTTCCTTCTTGCTAATAGAAAGATTCTTCATTCTGAAATACATGTGGGATTGATCAGCAAACTAGGAACTGAAGTGACAAAGATCTGTCTTGCTCGATTTTTCTTTTATAATGCATCTCTCTATGATTTAAATTTTAATTGAAATTGTAACACCACTGATAAAGCATGTGTGAGCTCTTCTGGATGATTTCATCCTCCCGTGGGTGAAAGGAGTTGGCTTCCACTTGATTTTCTCTTTAGCAGACAGTTAACAATCTTAAGCCTCTCTGTCCTTGGCCCCTAGATATTGAGATTCCATCCATGTTTTGCATCCTATAATGTTGAGCTGTGATCTAGGAAGTGGCATTTATGCCGCCTTGGAGCCTATTAGATCTTTTTCTCACTGGAAGGGAGGGTTTTAGCTCTGACTTCTGTGGCTCTGGGGTAGTCCTACTCAGTATGATTGCACAGGAAGACAGGATGTACCATAATGAAGTAATATTTAGTCTGAAAGGATAGATAGAAAAAAATTATTAAGTCTTGGTGGTTGTTGGACAGCATCATTGTACTGTTCACTCACACTCTTTCCATCTCCCTGCTGGTTTCAAGCTATTGCTTGGCAGTGGGGTTGGGACGGTTCGTCTTTATGACACAGAAGCAAAGAAGAATCTCTGTGAAATCAGCATTGATGAAGACATGCCCAGGTAACTCTGGAATACTGATTTTTATATATAAATATAAATAAATTGTGTTGGTTTTAACAGTGAACATCTCAATGTTCCTGCTGCTTTTCTGCAACTGCAGGACAATCCAGCCTTCATCTAGAGGGCAGTCCCTGCCTGAGCAGCGTAAAACTGCTCAGTTAAATGGGAGACACTCAAAATATGTCTAAGCACATGAATCCTGCCCTCCTTTACAGTGCACCTTGTCTTGCGGGGTCTTAATGGGAGAGCTCGTAGGTGAGTGTTTTGCTTGAGGCAGCTGCAGGAGAGAGGTGATTCAGACCATGTGCCTGTGTTTCAGGATCCTCTCGCTTGCCTGCAGCCCAAGTGGTGCCTCCTTTGTCTGCTCTGCAGCAGCCCAGAGCCCCATCTCCCACATTGACTTCTCAGTAATCAACTCTGGGGGCAAAAGTGTGAACCAAGTTCCTGGGAAGCTGCTACTGTGGGACACTAAAACGATGAAGCAGCAGGTACTTGCTGGGTTTCTTTTCCTTTCTCAGTCTGCTTGCTGAGAATGAGTGTCTTCTGTTTCAATGTGTAGGAGCCCTCTTTCTAAATTTTGCTGACTTTCTTTTCAACACCCTTCTTTTTCCTCCTTCTTCCTTTCCCCTCTGTCACATTCAGGATAAAAATAAATAATGTAAGTAGCTGCTGGATTGGGTGAAATTTTTTTGTTTTATTGGTGCGTTGGGGTTTTTATGAGGGATTCTTCAGAATAGTCCATGGCCTTGTTTCTATCCTGGTTGCACAGTTTGTGACTGGAAATATCCTGAGTGGATTGGCTGATGCTTTGCTCAGGCTTTCTCCAGTTGAGCTATACTGAAGGGGTTTTGTTGCTGCTGTTTCCCCTGCCTTCCTTGTTTTTAAGTGAAGTGCTGTCCCTGACATGTAGGAGAAAGCAACATACTCAATCTAATGCCTGCCAGAAGCTGGTTTTGCAACCTTGAGGCCATGGCTGAGAAAGCGATGGCTTGGCTGAGATGAATTGCTGGTTTAGTGTCACACTAAAGTGCCGCTGCCAGACCTTGAAGTCTGTAGTTATTAGAGGTATAGGGCTCCAAACCAGAGTTCTTGTTACTAAATACTGTCTTTTCTTTCTTCCTTCCCCTGGAGTTCAGCTCTTCAGCCCCCCCAGCTCCATTTCTCAGCATTAATGCAAATTTTCCCTTTCAGCTGCAGTTCTCCCTGGAGCCTGAGCCCATTGCTATTAACTGCACAGCCTTCAACCACAATGGCAACCTGCTGGTCACCGGGGCTGCAGATGGGATTGTTCGTCTCTTTGGTATGGTGGGAAAGGACCTGGGGGCATTGGTTGATAGCCAGCTGTGAGGCCAGGTGGCCAAGACTGGCATCCGGGCTTGTATCACAAATAGCATGGCCAGCAGGACAAGGGAAGTGATTGTCCCCCTGCACTTGGCACTGCTGAGGTTGTATCTCAAACAGCATGTTCAGTTTTGGACCCCTCACTACAAGAAAGACATTGTGGGGCTGGAGCGTGTCCAAAGAGCAAAACCAAAGCTGGTAAAGGGTCTGGAGCACATGAGGAACAGCTGCAGGAGCTGGGGTTCTTTAGCTTGGAGAAAATGAGACAGAGGGGACACCTTACTGCTTTCTACAACTACCTGAAAGGAGGTTGTAGCCAGGTGGGTGTCAGTCCCTTCTCCCAAGTAACAAGGGATCAGACAAGAGGAAACAGTCTCAAGCTGCATCAGGGGAGGTTTAGATTGGATATTAGGAAAACTTCCATCACCAAAGGGATTGTCAAGCACTGGAGCAGGCAGGAAAGTGCTGGAGTAACCATCCTTGGAAGTATTTAAAAGATGTTGTAGATGTGGCACTTAGGGGTATAGTTTAGTGGTGCACTTGGCAGTGCTAAAGTAACAGTTGGGCTTGATTATCTTGGAGGTCTTTTCTAACTTACGTGATTCTGTGAAACTGAGTAGTGAGGTGGCCCCTAGTCCTCAGCTGGCTGCCCCTAGTACCCTTCTGCCAGCAGGGAGGCAGCTGTGGGATATGCTTGAAGACCAAGGTGGAAGCTATTGTCTCTCCTCCACAGGAGCTCTCAGGAGTGAATTGACATAGACTTTTTCTGGAGGACATTGGCTGGAGACCCTGGTAGTACTGCTGGATTTGTTGTTTCTCTCCTGCTGAAGAGGAGAGTTAATTTGCCCTTAAGCTGTGTGGTCTTGGGCTGTGTCAGGTAGCAGTACCACTAGAGGCTGAGTTGTGTGGAAAGGAATTAATGTGAGACCTCACATTTAAATGCAAGGGCTTCACATCAGTCCTACTTCTGTGAGCAATTTCTCTTTCTCAGGTTTTTGTCCTCTTCAGCCTGTGCTTGCAATAAAGGCAGTTCATGCCTCTTACCTTTGAATGGAGAATCTGCTTCTGGCACAGGTCGAGGCTGCAGTCGCAGGTCTTTGGGACGACAGAGCTGTCAGCAGCTGGGAGGATGGGCAGGATTACTAAGGGAGGAGTGCCAGTAGTGCTTGGATGCAAAATGTTTGCAGTTGACAGTGAGTGTGTGAGCAGCCCTGTAAAGCTGAGTAGATACAATGATTTTTGTGGCCAAAGTGAAAGCCATGTGTGGGAGTATAGGCACAGGGGGCTGGGAACTGGATTGGGCTCCCCCAGGCTGGTTTGGAGGGCTGTCACAGAGAGCTTGGGAACATAAAAGGCCTCCCTCTCTTCACCTCAGCTCTGTGTGAGTACAAGGAGTGTTCAGTACTGTTCTCCCCTCAGATATGCAGCAGCATGAGTGCGCCATGAGCTGGAAGGCACATGATGGGGAAGTCTACTCCGTCGAGTTCAGCTATGATGAGAACACAGTCTACAGCATAGGCGAGGATGGCAAGGTAGGCTATGGGTGACTTCCTACTGGTCAGCTGGCAGGGAGATCACTTCTGGAGTCTTCTCCATATAGTGAGGACAAGCATAAAAATACACTCAGATCCTGGATGATCTGTGGGCTGCTAACTGTAATCCTAGGTGTGCAGTACCACCCTGCTCCATGCTATCTGCAGAGAGAGTGGCTGAAAAGTGTATTAATAGTTGGAGCTGTCTCGGACCTTGTGTGCAAATCCTGCTGTTGGTGACATCCCCTTCCTAGATAGTCCATGTGAGGATGACCTTTCTCTGCCCCTGAGATCACCACATTTGAGATCTGGGATTCACAGGGAAGCAGATCCTTGACCACTTTGCATATATCTCCTTGTCCGCAGCTCCCTGTTGTTTATAATAAACAATTCAGTTTCTGCAGTTACATAGCCTTCAGCAGTAGAGGTGTGGCTCAGGGAGGGACCTTGGTTGAGGAGTTAAGCAAGTTCTCACCAGAATACTGCATGCAATGTGGAAGGACACATAGGCAGTAGTGCTAGTGGAAGGCAGGGCATATCTTTGCCTGGATACTAGGCACTCTTACAGCGTTTGCAGTCTGTGTTTTATTAATACAGCCACTTAGATACAGATGTCAGAATGCCCTGTTCTGTTTGTGAGGAATACCTACTTGACTTAAAAGCAAAAAAAGGTGACTCTGCTTGCATCCCAGTTAATTTCATTATGGGCTTTTGTCATCTCTTTTTCTCATTCCAGTTTATTCAGTGGAATATCCACAAAATTGGCTTGAAGGTGTCTGAGTATGACCTTCCCAGGGAAGCTACAGGTCCTTTTATTCTGTCTGGGTACAGTGGCTACAAGCAAGTCCAGTTCCCACGAGGACGGCTTTTTGCTTTTGACTCTGAGGGCAATTACATGTTGACATGCTCTTCTACTGGGGGAGTAATATTCAAGGTAAGTCTCAGAAGTGGTGGAGAGTACTCTTAAGTATCCATACAAGCTTTTGTTAATTGTGAGAGTGCAACATCAGCCACTGGAAGTTCTTAAGCAGCACCTACTCATCTTTGCTCTGTGAAAGTTGCTGCTCAGTTTCACACAGTGTGCACTTTAGCAGTGTGTGGTGTACAGCAAGTGTTTGGGTCCTCTGTAGGTAGCTGGAGTATGTGTGCTCCTTCTTAAAGCTTAGGTTTTTGTGTCCCAAGTGCCTAGGACAAAGTTTTAATTACTTTTTAAATATATGGATGCATGCCAGTTCAATGCAAAATGTGTGATTGTTAACTGGTGCTCATCTTCAATCTGCCTTCTGTGCCTGCTGATTCTATGTTAGACCCAGCCTGATTCTCTTCCCTTATTGTGTACTGAAATTAAATGAAGGGTAAGGCTGAATGGTTCTGGGTGCCCAAATTTCGGTGCTTCAGTAGCAAGTGTTACTGATCACATGCTCATGCTCTTCCAAAGCAGATTAGATGACATTTGTACTTTGCATCTGGGGCACTCAGAGCACCTGAACTAACATGAGCTATATCTCAGGCTTATGTGCTTCTCATCAGTGTGTGCTCTTAGCCTGCTTTGTTCAATTACTGCAGTTCAGCTGATGTCAAAAGTTGAGCTGCTTGAGAACACCTGCTTCTCTAGTGAGACTGGAAACTTCCTTTCATGTGTGTGCTACACACATCTCAATATCTCTCTGATTTTCTGCTTACTTATGCATGCTGTTAGAGATTCGGAGTCTCTATCACACTTTGGCTTGTCTTGTCAGGTGCACTGCTCCCACTGCAGAAACTTACCTCCTTAAAATCTTATGCTTTCCTTCTTTTTAGTTAAATGGTGAGGAAAAGGTTCTGGAGAGCTGCCTTTCCCTGGGAGGACACCGAGCTCCTGTTGTCACAGTGGATTGGAGCACAGCCATGGACTGCGGGACCTGCCTCACTGCTTCTATGGACGGGAAAATTAAATTAACAACCTTACTGGCTCAAAAGTCTTAACCTGGACAGTACTGAAAGGGGAAAGAGCAATAGACTTGACAAAACCAGTGTTAACTCACAGGAACAAACTGCATGGGAGAGAAGGCAAAGCAAAGTCCCTCTTCTCATTGTAGCTTTTGCCTCTTGATAACTACATTTGCCAAACTGCTGTGCAACAGAATGCCAGTATGGGACTGGATCAGTGGCAGCACTGAAAAATAAGTCTCCACTAATCCATTGAGGCAGCTGGACTTCCCTCTGTTAGGGAGTCTTGAGTAGCACGTGGGTAGAAGGCTGGGGTCACGTCAGGGTTTTGCAGAAGGTGAGGCTGGAGAAAGCAAGCATGAGGCAGCACAGTGCATGACGATAAGATGACTCAAACTGGAAAGGCTGATGAGAAACCAGAGTATTCTTTGGGTATAACATTTGTTGTTATGATTTTGTTAGTTTGTTTTTTATTTGGTTTCTTTTTTTCCATAAAAAGAAAATATTCCCTTGCACTTGAGCTCTATGCTTTGTCGAGCAGTTGCTGCAAAACATGGAGGGTGGCTAGGGCAGTGATGTGCCAAGTCTCCTGCACGCAAAAAAGGCCCTTGTGCTTTCATGAGTGCTTCCAGCACCACGCCAGGGTGAACCAGACATCCAGGAACAAAAATAACTCTTGTTTGGATGTATTGTGTTACCTTGCCATAGGTCTCTGCTACTAACTAGAGCAGAAATCCTGAGTCCAACTTTGAAATATTTGCGTTGGAGTTCAGAAGCTCCATAATGCCTAGCAGCTACCTGATGGCGGATAGGAGGAGGGAGGCCAGAACCAGTCTGGCCCTATATAGAGCTCTGTCACTGGAGCTGTCTCCCACTAAGCCCCCCAACATCAGGGCAAGTGCTGTGCTCAGGTATTGCATAGTCTTTGAATGGAGTAAGCAGATACATTTCATCTGCTTACACATTGCCATGGAGCTTTCTGCTGCTTATGTCCCTGGCCTGTTCTGGGAGTTTATGGTACTGTTGTTCCTTGGCAGAGCATACACTCTGCTGAAACTGAACAGCCATTTATGAGCCCTATGGGTAGCCATACTCATAGACAGCTGTTCAAGGGCAACACTGCTGGATACTGAAATCCTCACTACAAGCATATTCATGCTGCAGCTATCTATTGTCCATGCAGTATCTTGCTCCTGCTGACTACAGTCTCATCTGATACCCCACCTTCCTGTTCAAGGACTTCCAAGATTAACAGGTCCCCTGGCAGACTGACATCTAAGTACAGGGTTTCCACCTCAGTGGGATGTGATGCTAATGATGCAGCTGCTCTTCATGCCACTCTGAGGTAATGTCTCCTCAAATCCAGTGCTGACTTTGAACTGGCTTCAGGAATTCCCATGGTTAGTCTGAGAGTTTAGAGAGCTCTCAGGTGGCAGCCTTTGCTGGCCTCTCAAAAGGCCAACAACGATTGCAGCTGTATTCCAAACCCTGCAGGGTTGACTACATTGCACAGGTGTTTTAGAATTTAGAATTACAAAATTATAGAATGGTCTGGGTTGGAAGGGACCTTAAAGGTCTTCTAGTTCCAACTCTGTGCTATGGGCACGGACACCCTTCCACTAGACCAGGTTGCCCAAAGCCCCATTCAATCCAGCCTTGTACCAGGGATGTTACTTTCTTCCAGATGTTATCTTCCAGCCCTCACAGAGGGTCAGTTGAGAGTCTGGAGAGGGACCACTTTCAGGTTTGCTTCATAAGTAGGACTAAAAGCAAAACAAAAACCCCCGACCAGGGAAAGAAAGTATATAAAACATGCTCCAGACCAAGGCTGCTATGCAAAATTATGCATTAGCACAACATGGATACTGTGCCAGAAGCCTGGAGGGAAGGAATGAACATGTTTTGCTAGAACAATGCTCAACAATGCTGTATTCCTAGAGGAGCTTTTACCCCGTGCTTTGTCCGGGCTCCCCTCTCTCCGCTCTTCCCGGCACGAGCCCCCGCCGCTCCGGCAGAGCGGTGCCGCCGGGCCCGCCGCGGCTGCCCTGCAGGGGGGGCCTCAGGCTGCGGGCGCGCTCGGGGCCTCACAGCGCGGCCGTAACGGAGCGCTCGGGGCGGCCCGGCCCGGCCCGGCCCGCCAGACTGCCCGGGGCCCGGCGGCTGGCACGTCTCGTTCCAAACGTGCCGTCTGCTCCGCAGCTGGCTCAGAGCTATGATGCTCCTTGACGGAACATCGAGGGATGCACGGCCTCACTGGCTGCCTGCCTGCTTGCGTCGCCTCCCACCCCGCCTGATCAGACGCGGGGCTCTGTCGTGACGTGGGTTTTAGGGCGGCTTGGGGCTGCTTTTCCAGCTCCCCTGCACTCCGGCTGGGCGGGGAAGCAGCCGCGGCGTGACGGGCGGAAGGCGCCCCGGCGGCACCGCCCCGCTCGGAAATGGCGGCGGGCGCACGGCGGCGGCAGCTCCCGGCCTGGATGGGGGCGGCAGGGGACGAGCGGGCGGCGGCGGCGCCGTCCCCCGGGGCCGGGCGGCGG
>NW_024580664.1:3546755-3560546 GCF_017639235.1 Corvus kubaryi
GCGGCGGCGGCGCCGTCCCCCGGGGCCGGGCGGCGGCGGGGCGCAGGTAGCGCCGCTGGGGCGGGGGAGCGGCTGGGGCGGCGGGCGGGCGGGAGAGCCCGGGCGCTGCCCGCGCTGAGCGTCCCCTGTGCGCTGCCCAGGCCGGCGGCGCTGTACTGCATGAACGAGGCCGAGCTGGTGGAGGTGGCCCTGGCGGTCCTGGCCGAGGTGAGCCGGGACCTCCGGGGGTGGGGACGCGGCCCTGGCCGTACCTGAGCACGGCCGGGCAGCGGGGCGGAGGACGGGCGGGGAGCGCTGCTGCTCGCGCTTGCCTGGCGGCCTCTCTCTGTGAGGGGTTCGGGGGATGCTATCGGGTGCCGCATGGCTTTCCCGGTCCCCTCCTCTCTTTCCCAGCGGCTCTGCAGGGCCGAACCGCGACCTGGGGCCTGTGGAGGGGAGGCTCACGGGAATGTTGGGCTGCTCTCCTACTCCTTGGAGTGGTCCCGGGGTGAAGTCACGCACGGCCGGGGCTTGTTGTTTTCCCTCTGGTCAGAATCTGCAGAGCAAAGAAGGTGAAGAGAAGGGCCGGTCCAGGAGTGAAAAGGACCAGGAGCTCCCGGCAACACCAGACGAGGCTCCTGGAAGCACGGCCAACACGGATGGAGGCAGTGACCACAGTCTGGCACTTCCATCCCCTCCTGGTCCTGGTGCTGACGCTGAGAGGACAGGCGAGGAGGACTCTGAGGACGATGTCCTGAAATACGTCAGGGAGATATTTTTCAGCTAACATCTCCTCTCTGACTCCCCAGGAGCAGAGGGCACAATGGGGAGGGTGTCTCTTCCCACGGCCCGGAAAACGGTGGGAGGAGGGCCTGGAGAGGGCTGTGCATCCATCTACTGTGTTGGCCCTGTTTAGCTGGTAGGATACCCATGAAGGCCAGAGGGGGAAAGAGGAGGTACTCACTTCTCCCACTCTGTGCTAGGATTTGGCTCCAGATTCGGATGTGTTCGTTTCTGTTTCACAGAGCATAGACAGATTAAAGAGGACATTCGGGTTTCTGTGAGCATCCCTTTGGTGAGTCAGTGTTGGGACTGGAGGGGAGCAGGGAGGTGCTGACCTGGAGTACCTTTGCTGGCAGAGCTACATCGTCATGGTTCAGCCTTGGGAGCTCCCTTGTCCTTGTGGTCCCTCTGTCACAGCTGCAGTGGGGCCTGGCAGGCTGTCTCCATTGGACCTGGTGCTGACTTTGCCACCAGACTCTAGCAGTCCTCCCACGGCTGAGGAAGACTGACAGGGGCCAGGACTGCCCTGAGGGAGCTGGTCCCATGGCAGCATGCATGGGGGTCTAGGAAGGGATGAAGATGGCTCAGTATCCTCTTCCCAGTCCAAAAGGGAGATGAACAAACTGCATGAGGCCAGGTGTGAGAGCCTGTATTGAAATGAAGAATCAGTCAAACCAGCATCACCAGCCTCATCCCCACCAAGGCTGAAGCAAGAGGGAAAACTATAGGAGAAAGGTTCACGAAGGCTGTCTGCACTTCAGGCAGCTCTCTTGAAAGCTGTTTATTGCATAGGCAAAGTTACAGCATTTCAGGGAGTGGGTATCCAGAGCCAGCCCTACAGCTGCCAGCTCCAGCTGTAGGCACACCTGAAGCCACTTTCTGTTCAAGTTACAAAGCATTATATACTTTTCTTTGCAGAGTATCTTAATACATAACAACCCATAAGCACCATACACAACACCTTTACATTTGCCTATAGCCTATCATAACTACTACCATCACCATATTACAGTCATTATTATCCAATCACAAGAGTAAGTAAGTTACAATTTAAGCTTACAATGGAAAATTCTCAGACCTCTTTTCTTCTTCCTACATCAACATTTCTTGTTTGCCTGCGATATCTCTCTTTTTGGTAAAGACATGTTTTCTATTTACTTATGCTCTTCTTGAGACTTATTTACTTGGTGAAAAACATGTCTTTGTTTGTAGTCACATACTTTTGTCTTATTCCTAAAAATCTCCTTCCAGCTCATCTCCAACCTTTGCCTTCTCAGTTACTCATCGATCACTGTTTCAGCAAAACATTTTTTACTCTATATCAAAACTTGCTTCCATTTCTATCTCATCCCCAGTTTCTACTTGGCAGATCTTTCTGCCAAGCCTACATACCTGTGAAACTTTCTCACCAAACTTTCATCCTCCCCAACAGAAAACAGACCCTCATGTCCCTTGAAACAAATTCACTCAACAGCAAAGGATATCACTGTTAAGCAGGCATTCTTTATTTACGTAAGTGCTCCCGACCACTGGGTGAATTAATGCAGTTTTTATTTACAAGGCTGTTACATATTCATTACACAGACAAATCTCAGTAACAAAATGCGTATTTTGAAAAGTGATTATAAAAACCGGAGTCAACTATTTAAGCCTTTTCTGCCATCTAGTGTCGTTTAGGGTTTATTACAATCCTTTTGGTGGTCGTTTGGTAGTCTTCGTCACTTGTCCTTCAACTGCACTTTCTTAATTGGTGCATGCGCAGTCTGTTGTCTTGTTTTCAAACTACAAAACCGGTTCTTTCTGATGTTATTTCCTTATCGTTCTAGATGGCTTACTTCACAGCTTCGAAGGTTGGTTGTTGATTGGCTGCTTATTTATTTTAAGCGATTTGTATCCTGTCTACTTACAAAGAAATTACCTACTTGGTTACATTTTCCTGAACATTTGTTAGTTACTAGTTAAACATAATCTACAGATCCTCTTATGTGGTGGGGCAAAAGGTCTTAAAAACATTTTGTTAGTTAATTAGATTTAACCACATATTATGAGATACTAGCAACTTACTTTCACCCTAAAGGGGATGGGGGCAAAGCAGGCATTTCTTTGTGCGAGGTTACAGAAATGCAGGGAGCACTGCTGTGTGCTGTCATGCCATGGAGACCCCATCCAGTGCTCTGGGTACAATGGTCCAGCTGGGGCACTGCACCCCAGCAGCCCTGGCCCTGCGCCCTGAGCTTGCCCTTGCGCGGCATGTGCTGAGCTGGCTTTGTGGCAAGCTGTCCTCACACAGAATCATTGCTCCTGGAGTGTCAAAGGCTGTTGGAGTGCTGGGCTCAGCCCCATAATATTAGTGGGAACAAACCTGGAGCTCTGCACCAAAATCCTCTGCTTTCTCAAGGAAACCCTCAATTAGGGCTGTGTTCCTTGAGTTGTGGCTGCCTCCCTCCATGTGCTCTGCTGCTGCTGGGGTGCATGTGGGGCACATCACCCTAATGAGCTAAGTCAGAGTCACTCTAGATATTATTCCAGCAGGTAAAGTACAAGTGCACCTCTGAGGGTGCCACTGCTGTGATGGCAGCATGAAGCCACAGCTCCTCAAGTCACAATTACCTTGAAGGCATTTCTGGTTAGTCCAGGAGATGGAGAAGGAGCAGATTTTCTGGGCAACTCCAAGAAAGAAAGCTTGTTTGCTTCTCTGTTTGCCTGTACTTAGACTAGGTGTGGGCAGAAGGCTGTGTCCACTGTATGCTGGTTCTGCTACCTTCACTGCTCTTTGGGTCAGGGCCAGAAATGCTGTCACTTTGATGCTGTGCCCCAAACTGAGGGGTGTCACATGCTGTTGTACCTGGGAAGCTTCCGTGCTTGTGCTGTGGCTGTTGGTGTCTGCTACTAGCTCGATGCAGGAGTGCTGCACACAGCAATGTGCCAGAGCATGGCTTGACATGAGCCTTTGGACTAGGGATCAAATTATTGCTAGGGAGTAAAGCTGTATTAGGATTACTATATTAAGTCATGGTAACGATAGTTCTTGTATCTTCTTCACTGTCAAATCTTAGTGGGCAGGGCCTCCTCAGTTAAAGGGCTTTGACTCATATGTACCTGAGCTTGGCCCAGCTGAGGTACACAGTGGCAGTGAGAATCTGGAGCAGTAGCAGAGCCCAAGTCCCAAGCAGTGCCAGGAAGCCACCAGTGAAATCAGAGAGATTAATCCACTGCGAGGTTTGTAAAAGAAACATAGCCAGGCCTCCAGACAGGATTATAATCTTGCTGAAGGGTATGATGAGGATCATCTTCCATCCCTCTCTCTGCCCTGTGTAATGCATAAATAAAACATAAACGAGGTGGAACATGATGAAGACCAGGCAGCTATACACACAAACCGTGGCAAATGCTATTTGTAGTAGATTGATGCCCATCTCCTCTAGCTGTTCGTTCCCCAGGCACAGCAGCTCCCCAGCTGTGTCATTCCACAGGCAGAAGTTGTAAAAGCCAATGCGTTTGTCTGGGAGGTTTACCAGGTTTCCAAATTCCCACAGCAGTGCGTAGGACATCAAGGCCAAGGTCCCAACAGTCTCCAGTAAAGTCAGCACGTAGAACAGGTTCTCGGCACTCCTTGGTCGCAGCAGAGCCATCATGGTGCCCACAAGTTTTCTTGCTACCAAGGTAAAAGCTGCCGTGGGGATGCCTGTTGCAAAACGTGAAGGGGGGACCCCTCAGTTGTTGCCTGTTATGGCACTCTTCCCAAGTTGGACTCTGAGCCTTATGGCTGGAGTTTAGGGATTCCCCTTGCAAATAGAACAGGAGTGTCCCTGTCCCACCTAGGACTCTGCTGCACATATGTTACTGGGCCAAGGGGGGTACATTTGGTGCATTTTTGGTCACAGCAAAGGTGGTTTAATGATGTCCCATGTTTGGACCAGTACTGAGAGGAGAGTATGACTCAGCCCCACACATGCCCTTTGCACCATGGTCTCCCTGGAAAAGAGGCATTTGTCAACAAACTGCAGTGCTGGGAGGAGAGCAGAACTGCTGTTGGGTAACAAGCAGGTTAAGAGCTATTCAGGGATAACGCCTTTCTTTCAGTTTTTATCAGACAAGGACATCCCTTGTTGATCTTTGGACTATTGAGTAAAAGAAGTGGGGGTTAAGAGCTATTCTGGGAAAATGCTTTCTTTCAGTTCTAGTCAGAGACATCCCTTGTGATCTTTGGACTACTGAGTAAAATGCAGACATGACAGGATCTGAACTGCAGGGCTCCCCTTGCCTCCCTGCCCTTGTCCTATAGGTCTGGGAAACCCAGTGCCATTGATACCACCCATTTCCAGCATCTGAACTCCACAAGCGCCTGAGGTCCTTGCATGCTTGTAGATCCCTGAGCACAGCAGGACTGAATACCTCTGCTACCCACTGAGGCTGGCAGACATGGTGCTCCTCTGTCTTGGTTGCTTGGGGACCAGTGCCCTACAGGCAGGTGCCCAGGTCAGAGAGGTACCCTGGAACCACCTGCAGCCACTCACCTTCCTCTGAGGCCCAGGGACATGGGTGCTACTGAGGCACACCTGTGATTGCCATCCACCTTGCTCCCGTCTCAGACTGGCTGACAAACCCAGCTCTGCTGCTCTCCCAGGAATGTGTACTGTCCTCAGTGCTGTCTTGCAGGCTTCTGCTTCACGCTGAAAAACAGGGAAGTGGCATCAGGAAAGGGTATCACTGGCTGCAGAGCCACATGGCATTGAAGCACTGTCCACCCAGGTCTGCAGAGAGGCATAAACACAGGACTCACAGACCTTGGCTTCAAGCTCAGCCTCAGGCTTGAGACTTCGCAAATAACTTTTTCTTCCCTCTGACAAGCATTATCTGTTGAGAATCATTTATCACTTTCCTTCAAGAAGTTCACATTGGCCCTGCTGTCCCCTTCCACTGCCTATTGCCCAGTGATATATCATCCTTTAATCCTGTGTGGCCCATTTACTTAAGAATTAGACTCTGTCCCTTCCAACTCAGAATATTCTGTGAATCTGTGATACCCTGGATGTCCTCCTAGACCATCACCCAAAGCTGATTGTGAATTTGGTACAGCCTCTGAGTTTTTAGAGTGCCAGGAGAGACTCCACTCAATCTGTACTCAGCAGCTGGCGGCAGTACTGGTGACTAGAGACCTCTCAGCGTCCCCCTCCCACTCCTCTCCCTGGAAACTTGGAAGTGGAGCACCTCCGTTTACTGAGCACAAAGACGAAGCTTCTCAGTCCCAAACTTCTCGCAGGAGCAGCACACACACATACCATGGAAGGGGGGGGGGAGGGGGTGTCACAGCATCAGACACCAACCTGAGCACTTCCCTGGTCACTTTCCCCTCACTTCTTGTAGTCTCCCTTGGAGGGCTTCTTCACAACAGGCTTCTGGAGAGACTGGAAGTTCACACGGAAGGTGCCCATTGTTCTGAATCTGCAATGAAGACACAAGCAACCAGGAAAATATCTATGCTTGGGCACAGAGAGTGCTGCAGAATGAGACCTCGAGCACGTGTAATTTCACCATGGTTTGTCTTGCCGCTGGTATTGCTCCTTAGTTTGTTTTACACATGGTCTTGTGTACCCAGGCACCCTCTCCCTGTTCCTCAAGGGCTCACGCCACTCACTGTTCTCCCTGCTGTCAGGCCTTGCAGTCCTCAAGAGGAAGAACAAGCTGCACTTGGAGGGAGCTCTTGGCTGGCTGAAATTCCAGGTCTCCAGGGATTTCTGTTAGACCTCAGAGGTGTCACCACTTGGTTTGAAAGAAAGGTGTCTGCTAAGGAAGGCAGGAGCCTCCCTTGGAATGGAAGATGCAACCCCCTTTCCCTCCAAATTATTATAATTTTGAAATCAAGGGGTTTTCAGGCAAAGATATGGGAAATAGGAATAACAGTTCTTTACTAATATATATATATAAAACAAGGCAGGGAAAAAACTGATCTAAACTGACAGTCAGATACGACCTGACCCTGTTAGTCAGGGTAGCGGTAGCAGTCCGATAAGGTGGTGGCTGCAGACCTCCTGAAGTGAATAGATGTGGTTCTGTTGAAGCAGTGATCCTGTGTAGAAAGATCTGGTCTTCCTCAGAAGGTCCAGTGGTAGGTATGTAGCTCTTGTCCTCTGGAAATCCAGTGGGAAAGGCTGCCTGTAGTCTTCAAAAATCCCAGTTTATATGCAGGATGAGATGCTTGGTTCCTCCCTCTGGGCGGAGCATCTCACAGTGGAATGACTCGAGATAAGGCGCTGATGGGCCATTAACAGGACACAGTGTTGAGGGAGGAGGCAGGGAGCACTGCTCCACCTGGTTTTAACAGCTCATGAAGATGGTGATAGAATACATGCTTGTGGGCACATCTTGCATTGTAACTTAGGACACCACTACAGCCCAGCCGACTCCTGGCCCTGCCCACCCACAAACCCTTGCTGCTGTATTTCTTTAGACTGGTTTCCTAAGGAAGGCAGGCTTCTAGAAACATGGCTTTTTGTTCAATCATCTCACTCTCACTCCCTTGGCATCCATGAAATATAAAAGCAATTAAAAATTGCCCTAGTTGCACATGTTAACTAGAGGGGGGATGGAGAATTAAATTCCTATCAGGTTTGTGGAAATATATGGCAGGGATAGAGGACAACCCCCTCAGAAACCCTGTGCTGCTGTGTGATCTCTGCATATATGAGGACCTGGGGAAAGCCCATAGTACCTCTGCCCTCTCCTCTGTTTTGTGGCTCATGTGTGTAAGGACGTATTTTCCCAGTGATGTCCCTCTGTTCACTGCCACATTGCTGGCATCTTTGCCCTTCAGCCTCCTGCTGCTTCCCCAGCCCAGCCCAGCCCAGCCCAGTAGGTAAATCCCTGTCCCTAGGTGTGACTGATAGGACCAGAAACATGCCTGGGATGGTCCCGTGCCAGCTGGATAGAGAACACATGACTGGCCTGGAGACAGTGAAGGCTAAGACCTGGCACAGTGCAGCCACAGATATGACATTTGTGAGCTCTGCAGCTCATCACTGAGGCAGGATTGGCAGCAGCCTGTCTGAGAAGCAAGGGACAAACAGGAAAGAGCTCTCACCCAGTGTACAGCTTGGGTTTTTCCCAGACAGCTGCAGCCTCACTGCCTCTAAGGAGGTGTCTATGCCTTTGGATGGGAATCTCTGTGGCTCTTCCTCAAAGGTGCGAGAACCTGAACACAGCACAGTGAGCCCCAGCCTGGATTCAGCCTCCTTGTTCCTGGACTGGCATTGCTGGAAACACTGGGTTTCACCATAGGAGAGCTTTGTGTCTCAGCCTCCCCGGCAGAGAGAGGCCCCATGTGAATGGCTCAGGAGCTCCCTGAGGTCTTTGTGTGGGAAATAAGGCTCCAGGCACCTTCTGTGCTTTTGGGACTGCACAGCCCTTTCCTCTGCTGCTCGTAGGCAGGTGGGCAGCCTTCCCAGGCTGGGGCTGTGCCTTCCTCCAGCAAGCTGCTGGCAGAGTGCCTGGGCAAAGGAGACAGGAAGGAACACAGCTCTGATACAGTGTCTGGCCTCTGTGCAGGGACGAGAATTTCTGTGGAGCCATTGGATGCCGCTGCAGTGGGGCTGAGTGCAAAGGGACGAGGAAATGAGCATTTCCTTTTGCACTGAAGAGCGCCCCAGACAGCTTGACTTTCCTGCATCCCCTCTCCCTGGCTGCTGCGGGGAGACATGCTGTACAAGAGTGATGGGAAAGTGTCGAGCTTTGCACGTGACACTTTTCCTTCACCACCTCCCTATCTCCCCACCCCAGCTATCCCGATCATCTTTCCCCCTCAGGCAGGCTTAGCTGCAGAGAAACCATGGCTGAAGAAAGACCACTGACAAGTGAAGGATTGCCGGTAAACAGAAATCAACCAGCAGCAAATGGAGCAGACTGTGCGGGAACTGCCCGCGAAGTGTTTTACAGCAGGGGAAGGACCCTCCAAGACATCTGCACCCTGCAACACCACTTCTTCTGGCAGTTCTCCCCAATGCCAGTGACATTAAAAAGGGGGGGGGGGGGGGTGTCTCAGTGGAGGATACTTACAGGCTGCCCATTTGCGTGGGTGTGGAGCTGAAACACGCTGGAGAGGGCTGTGGCGCCGTTCTAGGTGCCGAGCGGGTTTCTGGCTCCTGCCGGTCCTGCGCTGGCACCACAGCCCCTGTTCTATCACGTGTGGATCGTTATCTGCTTTCTCTTTCGCTTCTGAGGGCAGCGCTCTTTCCCGATAGTCAGCTGAATACGAGCAAGAAAACAAACCAAGCCCAGCTGCGCAATGTGAGCCGGGGTCAAGTTTGCGTTCCTTCTCCCTGCTGTGCAGAGCAGCACGAGTAAGTGACCGGGCTATGCTCATCCATGACTTTTGTGCTATTCGAGTAGCTTGGGTGTCCATGAGGGCTTAGATGAATTTGTTTTGTTTTGTATGGACACTTCTTTAGAGGTGACTGACCGTGCCAGCACCGACCCCGGTACCGCAGCACTGCCAGAGGTTGCTGACAACATGGCCCTTCTTGCACTTGGGACGCTGATCCCCTCCCTCTGCTTCCCAGACACAGCGTCGCCCAAGCTTCCCTCGCCCGCAGCCAACATGTTTATGCAGGCACAGTGCAAGGTGGCTGCTGCTCAAGGAAACCGCTGAAACCTTGAGTGATGTAAGGGGCAAAACTCTCCTTCCTTTAGTCGTCCTGGGCAGATCTGGAACTGTTTGTCCTACTAGCAGACTTGGGTATGGTACACGATATCTAGGAATGAGTATCTGCAGCTGGGAAGCTGCCAAGACTGCAAAAACATTTAAAACATTTAAAAAGACATTCTTTATTAATCTCCTCTTTGGCAGGCAAGCTCTTACGCATCATAACACTGCAATATACTCAACTGTACCATACTTAAACTGTACTTGAACTCTACTTAACTGGACCTCCTATCCCACAGAAGACTATTACAGCTGTAATGATCTGTGCCCAGAGGCTGGGAGAAGGGGACACACACCCTTTTAACTTCATCTCCCTTCCATGCTATGAGTGACTGATGTGTCTTTTTTCTCAAGACCTGGATCTCCAGTGCCTTGGCTGATGTGACAGGCACAGCCCCCGCACTGACCGCATCTCCTCAAGTGTCCAAATCAGTGCTGCAGGCCAGGCCCCTGGGCTCTCTCTCAGCGTGACCTGACCCAGCAGATGTGTCTCACCAGCTGGACACGGGCCAGCTTAGCTGCAGCTGGCTTTAGTGCCGCACTGCAAATACCTCCCCTCACAGAACCACTGGGTGAGGTCCGTGGTCAACAGGTGAGATGAACCAGGTCTGACAGTGTATGGGGTGGTGTGTCCCTTGGGCACAAAGAAGATTTACAACATTTTGAAGCTCCTTTTATTCTAAGCAAAGAGGTGCCTTATACAGTTGATACTGAATTTCATTAATAATATTTAACCTAATGAGCATGTTATTACAAATGCATGTACCCTACTGCCAATAGGGAAAATATTTTTTCACCTCTCTGGAATTTGCCTTGGGTTTATTTTTTCTTCAGTGAGATTGTTGTCAATCAGTAAATCATAGTGTAGTAATGTGATGAAGACGGTTTAAATTGCAGAAAAATGAGCTCTTCCAAATTCTGAGACTGAGTGAAATCCCAGCCAAAGAACTCCATACTTATCTTTGTGGAACATACTCTTTACTGAGGTTTGAGATTATAAAAAAAAATGACCTATTGGAATTTAAAGGATTAAACAAACCTGTAATGTTTGCCTTTTTTCACTGGCTCAGGTACCTGAAATATCTTAGGGTAATTATCAGCACCTGAGCCTGTGAAACAGAGTAGTTTCTAAAAAAGAACAGAAGCAGGAATGAATTATTACTACAAGTTCCAAAAGACTGGTTGACAAAAAGGCATTATCAGTCAGCCACTTTTGGGGCTGTTCAGGGAGTGTACACCAGGCTGGCACACGTGAATCTTGGTAAGAGTTCAATAACTAATGGGAAAACAGTGATCATGTAAAGGCTGGTATTTTTCTTTTGGTGACAAAATTGTTTATGTAAAGTTACAGTGGTTAAATTGAATTGTCATATATCAGTCTTTGGTCAGAAAAAACCCAAATAGCCACAGCATATTCTTCCTGGGATGAAAAATATGGGTATTTCTGCTTTTATAACTTCTGTTCTTAGCAATGCTGTGAAAATATTCTCCTGATATTTTAGGGGTTTTTTTTCTGCAGAGAAAATAGTTCGTAACCATTTTGATTCATAGGGGAATATTACAGTTACAAGTTTAAAAAGCCCCAACAAACCAAACCAACAATTGCAAATAAACATGATAATCACAATGCCAGAAGGAGTACATGTAAGAAAGCTGTTCAAGAGTGAATTCCTTATGCTGTTCTTTTCAGTAAGTATTTATGAACCTGGATACAAACGTATCATACTGACAAGGGACCTTACTTCCTACTCACTATGGCTTGTTTATTTTTAGTCTGGGAACCTGGACAGCTGTGCTTTCTCAGCAGTATTAACTGCCACTGCTCTGTTTTTCATATGTTTGGGCTTCTGAAAAGAAAAATTGGCATAAAATGCAAAAAGCTTGAGAAATGCTGGTCTACCTATTGAACCAATGAAAGCATTGATAAAGCAATCAGCATTATAAAGTTTATGTACATAAAAAGAATATTACCCATTGAAACATCAATGTGATATTTTTCCCAAAACCAGTTTGCTTTCTCTAGGCAGCAGTAACAGTGCTCCTATTCTATGTCTTGGGGCCATATAATTTTCTGGGCCGAACATCAGCAAAGTGCCTGTGAGGGCTACGTACAGCTCTAGCATGAATTTCTGACAAGAATTCTACTGCAGTTGTGATATTCCTTGCTATTCACCTTTTTTCAAATGCCTTTAACAACTTTGATCAAGATCAACAACAGAAATTTTGTTAAGTCTTTTGATCTAATAAACTGAATTAGTCACTGAAGTAGATCCACATGGGAAAATGCACATAATCATGAGAGGAAGAGAATTAAGAAGTTTCTTGAAGGAATTGTGATCCATTTGATAAAGTGTTGTTACTTGCTTTACATGGTAACAGAATCACCCTGACATGTTTTGCTTCTGGTACACACCCAGAAAAAGAACTTTAATTCATTAGATGAAAGATGTATGAGTGCAATCCCTACAATTTCATTGCATGAAAGATGTCTTTGCCTATATTTTAGCACAAAAATTACAGAACAGGACCTAGTGAAGCTCGACCTGACTAATAGTTTTGCCATGTATACTGGTGTTTATAGGTCTTGGCAAGCACAGCCTTACAGGATCAGGCTCTTTGGTGGCCAAAATGGTGTTCAGTCCTGAACATCTCCTCCTTTACGAAGTTTTCTCTTTTTCTGTTGTTTATTTACTGTATTTATGTCACAAACAGGAAGCAACATTTTACAGGAACTATTATTGTTGTCTAAATTTCATCCCCAAGTTCTCCAAAAGTCATTCACTCACAAGAGTTTGCTTTCTGTATTTATGGGAAACCTCTTGAGTAACAGTATGTCAATCACAGGCAAAAAAACAAACACCAAGTAAACAAGGAGAAAAACATGCTTCAACCCTTTTTTTTTCCTCAGCAAAACAAATAAATAAAGGTTACAGGAAAATAAAATGTCTCACTGTCCTCCTGTGAAATCACTCTTTTAAATCTGAGGCTGCATTTGTCTATGAGCTTAGATATAGGCAATGGGCCCTTAGTGCCAGTGTGATGACTTTTCAGCGTGTGTGAGAGGAGAACACAACTCCTGAACAGTCTGAACTGTGTGTTGCAAAGTATGACTGACACCAAAGTACATGGGCATGATACTTCTTGCGTAACGCCGGTGCCCTCCCCATCCTGACCCTATGACTGCTTGCTCAGCTGTACTGCAGAAGCTGACAGGTGGAAAGCCACCTTCTTTGAAACAAAAACTGCCTTCAGATGATTGGGGTTAAGCTACAGGGAAAATGAATACTACTGGTCTGCACTTCTCATTTGACCTAATCCTCTGATGATGCATCAAGGTCATAGAACCATCACAGAATCATAGAGTGGTCAGGGTTGGAAGAGACATTAAAGATCATCTGGTTCCAACCCCCCTGCCATGGGCAGGGACATCTTCCACTAGGCCAGGTTGCTCAAAGTCCCATCCAACCTGCCTTGAACATTTCCAGGGACAAAGCATCGACAGCTTCTCTGACCAGCCTGTTCTGGTGAGTCTTCACCCTCATAGTGAAGAATTTTTTCCTTATATCTAATCTAAATTTATACATGTGTCTTTTTGCTTCTTTGCATTTCAGTACCAGTTGTGAAGCTCAGATCTTGATTTCTATACTCTGGACAGCTTAAATTTAATGAGATAGATCCAACCCATTAATGTTTCCCCCCCAAAAAATGTACAAAACATTTATTCCCTAATAAATGACCACATTACGGGCACAGCTCTTCATAACATTGTCCTGGGTTGCAGTGTATTCTATTACCATCCTCAGGAGCCGTTGAAACCAGGTGGGGCAGTGTTTCCTTGCCTCCTCCCCCCAGACTATCTTTCTGTTAATTGCCCATCATTGTCCTGCCGCCTGACTCAGAGATAACTCCCTCCGGACTATTCTCCTGTTAATGAGCCTAATCAACACTTGGCCTCATGACTCGTTACCCCATTGTGAGATGCTCCGCCCAGAGGGAGGAACCAAGCATCCCATCGTGGATATAATCTGAGGCTGAACACCAGAGACACCGGCTTCCCACTGGATTTCCAGAGGACAGGAGCTACACAGCCACCATTGGACTTCCTGAGGAAGAGCAGACTGTTTTACTACAGGATCACCGCTTCAGAGGACTGCAGCCACCATTCTGCCAGACTGCTACCACCACCCTGCCTAACAGGGTGTCAGGTTGTACCTTGACTCTGTCAGTTTGACAGTGTTTTCTTTTACCTTTTTTTTCCCCTTTTCTTTAATTTCCATTAAATTGTTATTCTGACTTAGTGCCTCCCACTGGTTTGTTTTCAAACTAGTACA